>NC_086345.1:7786711-8136711 GCF_032445375.1 Bacillus rossius redtenbacheri
TTTTTCTTCAACAGAAAAAGTTCTTAGCAATGGCGTATGTCCAAACACTTACATCAAGTCCTGAGGACCTGTCGTTCCGCCGCGGCATACTTGCGCAGGGCCTTCCACAGCAGAGCTGTCATTGGTCCGTGGGAGGAACGGAAGGAAACGGAGACGCCTCCCGGATCATTTCACTAGCGCGTCTGCTCCATATGCGTGTGGCCGGCGAAAAGGAACTTATAATTAAATTCAATTTTTTTTTTCAACATGGTACATAGCGTTGTAACTGGACCTAAGTTTGTCGGGCTGAACCAAATATTCGGACTTAGGCTCTTATAACGCTCGTTTAACGGTTTTTTTTAGAAATGTTATGAGAGTTACGATTTTGTAGGACAGTAAAAAAAAACGAACATATGAGACATAGTTGGCACTAAATAAAATCGCAAAATTTGGACTTGGTTTCGTTGGGCTCTGAGGTACAGAACAATGCCAAACTATCACGAAGACCATCGGATATGTGACGACAAAATGTGTCAGCAGTCACTTTTAATTATTCTCAGTAAATCCAACAAAGTAATCGTCTGTGACTTGACTTATGTGGACTTTCGAAAATCAAGAATTTATTGCGAAAGATAAATAAATAAAAATTAATTTAAAATAAACACTTTTCTCCTTTTTATAACTTTCAAATTTTCGTGGACGTGAGAGTGTGGTTTTTGATAGAATATGAATAAATTTGCCTTCTGGGTACGAACAGTTTAAGTGTGCATGTTTCCCCGGTGTTTGTAATTACAGCTTGTAAATAATCTACCCATAATGCTACAGATGATATTTAATAAATAATGGTTTAAAAAAAAAACTGAAACACGCTTTTATAGAAAATCGAACTAAAAAATAAAAAATAAATTTTAATAAATTTGAATTTAGAATGGTGGAAATAAGAAAAAACCTGTATTTTATTGTAAAAAAAGCGTGGGTTGCTTTTTAAGATATGATCAAAATGATAATCCTTCTACTCATATCTGTCAATAAAATATTTATAACTATTGACACCATGCACCCCACGCTTTTTTTACATTAAAATACATTTTTTCTCTTATTTACAGTATTCTTAAATTAAATTTATTAAAATTAGTTTTCTATTTTTCAGTTGGATTTTCTATAAAAGCGTGTTTTTTTTAGGGTTTTAAACTATAATTTATTTTTCATTTTTTAGTTGGATTTTCTATAAAAGCGTGCTTTTTAGTTTTTTAAAACTATTATTTTTTTTCATTTTTTAGTTGTTTTCTTTATTACATCAATTTACTATTAAAGTGAGTTTGAGTAGATATTGGCTGCTTTTAAAATACATATTCGATATAGCGTGTTGAAGAACTATAGTACACAATTTTCAATATCCTGCTATGAAAATCAATGATTTTCAATAAAATTGGAAAGTCATTGATGTTTATTCTAAGTCGGTAACTGATCCGATAAATGAGCAATTTGGGCGCCTGCTGCCTCCCTTGGATGAGATGGCCGGTTCTCAGGTTCCCTCTCCGAAAATTTCATCTTATTCAAAGTCGGTAACTTATCCGAGAAATAGGTGATCGGCGCGCCTGGTGGTTTCCCTTCTTGGTCTTGGCGCAAAGACACTAGGTACCAGTTTTAAGAAAACAAAAAATCGCTAATCCTGATTATCCTAGTAAGGATAACGGGTCTAACTGTTTAAAATATTGAATTGTAATCGGTCCTTGATAAGAATGCCAAATTTAGAGGTAATTCGACGTTTTGAAAGGGGTCAAAATCATGTTCAAAGTTTCCGTTACATACGTATGAAGCCAATAAAAGCGTGTTAAAAAGAAAAAGGTTCCCTCGCTTGACTTGTTACCGCACTTTACCTTGTAATTGCACAGACAGAATTGCCGGGACTCGTGTTAGAAATATCTCGTGTCTCCTTTCACACGTGGCGTGTCTTACACATCCAACAACACTTCAGTTGTTAATGGCAAGAGTTATCTGTAATACGTTTAAAGTTATCTCGCGTGATGTTCATATATAGGCTGCGACTATATGGAAATTTATTTTTGTTTAAGGCGAAATTTCAAACAATATCACTTTCTGAAACTAAAAATCCATAATGTAATAGTAACGTCACGACGGATAACAGTTCTATACCACTACACTATCACCACACTACACCACCACCACCACCACCACCACCACCACGGTACCAAAGTATTCGTAATGGTCCATTGAACTAAGATACAGCGTTTGACGAGTATTCGTCTGATCATGAGGTAAAATCAGAAGTACAAAAATACATAAACCTTTGACTTTTGTGAGTGAAGTATGTGTACTTGAAATGTTTTGAAGATTTTCGCTTGAAGGCCGTCAACTTTAACCAGTCAGTAATAATGCAGTCAATTAGCTACGCTTCATGGGTGTTTTTTTTTTACTCATGGCCTTCGGATGGATGAGTGGGCAAAATATCGCGTTTAATTGCGTGATTACCATGTCCTTATAAATAGCCTGAATACTTAACAAAGTCGAAGTTACTTAGTAAGACAACTAACTATACAGCTTGTTCTCTTACACGAAAGAAAAGTATGCGACAAGATATAATTGCATTATAATAAATGTAATTATTCAGATGTTCACGTGAAGACTTGGGGTTTGCTCTTCCGTAGGAATGTCCCATGTTTCCTCTTCAGCCGCCAGGAGAGAGAGCTTCGGATGTAACCTCGCCATTCGGAAACTGCTCGCGGTGTCAATGAATATGTCAGTTTTCTTAATCCGGTTTTTAAACTATATATTTAGGAGAGTGAAAATATGTAATGCCATGTTTTTAGAATAATGTTAAGGCATAAACCATCCGGTTCAGATTCTTGAAAGCACTTAAGGAACTTGCATTACACCTTTATCTTCATTTCTCCGCCATGTAATGTTACGGTCACCGCTCATGTGCACTGGGAGAAGACAGCGCGCCAGTCCAGAGGAGACACCGCGCTAGAAGCACCAGCGAGCGTCGCGCTTATCATCCCGCCTCGCCGACACAGATACACCCCTGACGAGGCGGTGTCACGTCATTTATCATTTGTCGTATACACGGAGATGATACATGCGCCTGTAATATGCCAATCAAATACTCTTTGTGATCTTTTAAGAAAACATGAAGCTTAATGGGCTGTCCAGAAACACCTTACCAAATACATTATTCATCGATGTTATTGGTGAGATATGTTAAATAATCAGCTGCCAACATTCCGTGCAAGACTCGTGCTCATGACGTGTGTCGTGTTCATGGAGCCGGTGTGCCAGTTGCATTCCGCCCGCTATCTCGGTTTGCGCTGCGAGCTGTGGTCGAGGGCTTCCCCGACAGCCCCGGGTCGTTATAACTGTCTGATAACTCTGTCGACGAGACGCAACAAACTGTATCATAGTGGCCGAGGGCTTCCCCGACAGCCCCGAGTCGTTATAACTGTCTGATAACTCTGTCGACGAGACGCAACAAACTGTATCATAGTGGCCGAGGGCTTCCCCGACAGCCCCGGGTCGTTATAACTGTCTGATAACTCTGTCGACGAGACGCAACAAACTGTATCATAGTGGCCGAGGGCTTCCCCGACAGCCCCGGGTCGTTATAACTGTCTGATAACTCTGTCGACGAGACGCAACAAACTGTATCATAGTGGCCGAGGGCTTCCCCGACAGCCCCGGGTCGTTATAACTGTCTGATAACTCTGTCGACGAGACGCAACAAACTGTATCATAGTGGTCGAGGGCTTCCCCGTCAGCCCCGGGTCGTTATAACTGTCTGATAACTCTGTCGACGAGACGCAACAAACTGTATCATAGTGGCCGAGGGCTTCCCCGACAGCCCCGAGTCGTTATAACTGTCTGATAACTCTGTCGACGAGACGCAACAAACTGTATCATAGTGGCCGAGGGCTTCCCCGACAGCCCCGGGTCGTTATAACTGTCTGATAACTCTGTCGACGAGACGCAACAAACTGTATCATAGTGGCCGAGGGCTTCCCCGACAGCCCCGGGTCGTTATAACTGTCTGATAACTCTGTCGACGAGACGCAACAAACTGTATCATAGTGGCCGAGGGCTTCCCCGACAGCCCCGGGTCGTTATAACTGTCTGATAACTCTGTCGACGAGACGCAACAAACTGTATCATAGTGGCCGAGGGCTTCCCCGACAGCCCCGGGTCGTTATAACTGTCTGATAACTCTGTCGACGAGACGCAACAAACTGTATCATAGTGGCCGAGGGCTTCCCCGACAGCCCCGGGTCGTTATAACTGTCTGATAACTCTGTCGACGAGACGCAACAAACTGTATCATAGTGGCCGAGGGCTTCCCCGACAGCCCCGGGTCGTTATAACTGTCTGATAACTCTGTCGACGAGACGCAACAAACTGTATCATAGTGGCCGAGGGCTTCCCCGACAGCCCCGGGTCGTTATAACTGTCTGATAACTCTGTCGACGAGACGCAACAAACTGTATCATAGTGGCCGAGGGCTTCCCCGACAGCCCCGAGTCGTTATAACTGTCTGATAACTCTGTCGACGAGACGCAACAAATTGTATCATAGTGGCCGAGGGCTTCCCCGACAGCCCCGGGTCGTTATAACTGTCTGATAACTCTGTCGACGAGACGCAACAAACTGTATCATAGTGGCCGAGGGCTTCCCCGACAGCCCCGAGTCGTTATAACTGTCTGATAACTCTGTCGACGAGACGCAACAAACTGTATCATAGTGGCCGAGGGCTTCCCCGACAGCCCCGGGTCGTTATAACTGTCTGATAACTCTGTCGACGAGACGCAACAAACTGTATCATAGTGGCCGAGGGCTTCCCCGACAGCCCCGAGTCGTTATAACTGTCTGATAACTCTGTCGACGAGACGCAACAAACTGTATCATAGTGGCCGAGGGCTTACCCGACAGCCCCGGGTCGTTATAACTGTCTGATAACTCTGTCGACGAGACGCAACAAACAGTATCATAGTGGCCGAGGGCTTCCCCGACAGCCCCGAGTCGTTATAACTGTCTGATAACTCTGTCGACGAGACGCAACAAACTGTATCATAGTGGCCGAGGGCTTCCCCGACAGCCCCGGGTCGTTATAACTGTCTGATAACTCTGTCGACGAGACGCAACAAACTGTATCATAGTGGCCGAGGGCTTCCCCGACAGCCCCGGGTCGTTATAACTGTCTGATAACTCTGTCGACGAGACGCAACAAACTGTATCATAGTGGCCGAGGGCTTCCCCGACAGCCCCGGGTCGTTATAACTGTCTGATAACTCTGTCGACGAGACGCAACATCCTGTATCATAGTGGCCGAGGGCTTCCCCGACAGCCCCGGGTCGTTATAACTGTCTGATAACTCTGTCGACGAGACGCAACAAATTGTATCATAGTGGCCGAGGGCTTCCCCGACAGCCCCGAGTCGTTATAACTGTCTGATAACTCTGTCGACGAGACGCAACAAACTGTATCATAGTGGCCGAGGGCTTCCCCGACAGCCCCGGGTCGTTATAACTGTCTGATAACTCTGTCGACGAGACGCAACAAACTGTATCATAGTGGCCGAGGGCTTCCCCGACAGCCCCGGGTCGTTATAACTGTCTGATAACTCTGTCGACGAGACGCAACAAACTGTATCATAGTGGCCGAGGGCTTCCCCGACAGCCCCGGGTCGTTATAACTGTCTGATAACTCTGTCGACGAGACGCAACAAACTGTATCATAGTGGCCGAGGGCTTCCCCGACAGCCCCGGGTCGTTATAACTGTCTGATAACTCTGTCGACGAGACGCAACAAACTGTATCATAGTGGCCGAGGGCTTCCCCGACAGCCCCGGGTCGTTATAACTGTCTGATAACTCTGTCGACGAGACGCAACAAACTGTATCATAGTGGCCGAGGGCTTCCCCGACAGCCCCGGGTCGTTATAACTGTCTGATAACTCTGTCGACGAGACGCAACAAACTGTATCATAGTGGCCGAGGGCTTCCCCGACAGCCCCGGTTCGTTATAACTGTCTGATAACTCTGTCGACGAGACGCAACAAACTGTATCATAGTGGCCGAGGGCTTCCCCGACAGCCCCGGGTCGTTATAACTGTCTGATAACTCTGTCGACGAGACGCAACAAACTGTATCATAGTGGCCGAGGGCTTCCCCGACAGCCCCGGGTCGTTATAACTGTCTGATAACTCTGTCGACGAGACGCAACAAACTGTATCATAGTGGCCGAGGGCTTCCCCGACAGCCCCGGGTCGTTATAACTGTCTGATAACTCTGTCGACGAGACGCAACAAACTGTATCATAGTGGCCGAGGGCTTCCCCGACAGCCCCGGGTCGTTATAACTGTCTGATAACTCTGTCGACGAGACGCAACAAACTGTATCATAGTGTCCGAGGGCTTCCCCGACAGCCCCGGGTCGTTATAACTGTCTGATAACTCTGTCGACGAGACGCAACAAACTGTATCATAGTGGCCGAGGGCTTCCCCGACAGCCCCGGGTCGTTATAACTGTCTGATAACTCTGTCGACGAGACGCAACAAACTGTATCATAGTGGCCGAGGGCTTCCCCGACAGCCCCGGGTCGTTATAACTGTCTGATAACTCTGTCGACGAGACGCAACAAACTGTATCATAGTGGCCGAGGGCTTCCCCGACAGCCCCGGGTCGTTATAACTATCTGATAACTCTGTCGACGAGACGCAACAAACTGTATCATAGTGGCCGAGGGCTTCCCCGACAGCCCCGGGTCGTTATAACTGTCTGATAACTCTGTCGACGAGACGCAACAAACTGTATCATAGTGGCCGAGGGCTTCCCCGACAGCCCCGGGTCGTTATAACTGTCTGATAACTCTGTCGACGAGACGCAACAAACTGTATCATAGTGGCCGAGGGCTTCCCCGACAGCCCCGGGTCGTTATAACTGTCTGATAACTCTGTCGACGAGACGCAACAAACTGTATCATAGTGGCCGAGGGCTTCCCCGACAGCCCCGGGTCGTTATAACTGTCTGATAACTCTGTCGACGAGACGCAACAAACTGTATCATAGTGGCCGAGGGCTTCCCCGACAGCCCCGGGTCGTTATAACTGTCTGATAACTCTGTCGACGAGACGCAACAAACTGTATCATAGTGGCCGAGGGCTTCCCCGACAGCCCCGGGTCGTTATAACTGTCTGATAACTCTGTCGACGAGACGCAACAAACTGTATCATAGTGGCCGTGGGCTTCCCCGACAGCCCCGGGTCGTTATAACTGTCTGATAACTCTGTCGACGAGACGCAACAAACTGTATCATAGTGGCCGAGGGCTTCCCCGACAGCCCCGGGTCGTTATAACTGTCTGATAACTCTGTCGACGAGACGCAACAAACTGTATCATAGTGGCCGAGGGCTTCCCCGACAGCCCCGGGTCGTTATAACTGTCTGATAACTCTGTCGACGAGACGCAACAAACTGTATCATAGTGGCCGAGGGCTTCCCCGACAGCCCCGAGTCGTTATAACTGTCTGATAACTCTGTCGACGAGACGCAACAAACTGTATCATAGTGGCCGAGGGCTTCCCCGACAGCCCCGGGTCGTTATAACTGTCTGATAACTCTGTCGACGAGACGCAACAAACTGTATCATAGTGGCCGAGGGCTTCCCCGACAGCCCCGGGTCGTTATAACTGTCTGATAACTCTGTCGACGAGACGCAACAAACTGTATCATAGTGGCCGAGGGCTTCCCCGACAGCCCCGGGTCGTTATAACTGTCTGATAACTCTGTCGACGAGACGCAACAAACTGTATCATAGTGGCCGAGGGCTTCCCCGACAGCCCCGGGTCGTTATAACTGTCTGATAACTCTGTCGACGAGACGCAACAAACTGTATCATAGTGGCCGAGGGCTTCCCCGACAGCCCCGGGTCGTTATAACTGTCTGATAACTCTGTCGACGAGACGCAACAAACTGTATCATAGTGGCCGAGGGCTTCCCCGACAGCCCCGGGTCGTTATAACTGTCTGATAACTCTGTCGACGAGACGCTACAAACTGTATCATAGTGGCCGAGGGCTTCCCCGACAGCCCCGAGTCGTTATAACTGTCTGATAACTCTGTCGACGAGACGCAACAAACTGTATCATAGTGGCCGAGGGCTTCCCCGACAGCCCCGGGTCGTTATAACTGTCTGATAACTCTGTCGACGAGACGCAACAAACTGTATCATAGTGGCCGAGGGCTTCCCCGACAGACCCGGGTCGTTATAACTGTCTGATAACTCTGTCGACGAGACGCAACAAACTGTATCATAGTGGCCGAGGGCTTCCCCGACAGCCCCGAGTCGTTATAACTGTCTGATAACTCTGTCGACGAGACGCAACAAACTGTATCATAGTGGCCGAGGGCTTCCCCGACAGCCCCGGGTCGTTATAACTGTCTGATAACTCTGTCGACGAGACGCAACAAACTGTATCATAGTGGCCGGGGGCTTCCCCGACAGCCCCGGGTCGTTATAACTGTCTGATAACTCTGTCGACGAGACGCAACAAACTGTATCATAGTGGCCGAGGGCTTCCCCGACAGCCCCGAGTCGTTATAACTGTCTGATAACTCTGTCGACGAGACGCAACAAACTGTATCATAGTGGCCGAGGGCTTCCCCGACAGCCCCGAGTCGTTATAACTGTCTGATAACTCTGTCGACGAGACGCAACAAACTGTATCATAGTGGCCGAGGGCTTCCCCGACAGCCCCGGGTCGTTATAACTGTCTGATAACTCTGTCGACGAGACGCAACAAACTGTATCATAGTGGCCGAGGGCTTCCCCGACAGCCCCGGGTCGTTATAACTGTCTGATAACTCTGTCGACGAGACGCAACAAACTGTATCATAGTGGCCGAGGGCTTCCCCGACAGCCCCGAGTCGTTATAACTGTCTGATAACTCTGTCGACGAGACGCAACAAACTGTATCATAGTGGCCGAGGGCTTCCCCGACAGCCCCGGGTCGTTATAACTGTCTGATAACTCTGTCGACGAGACGCAACAAACTGTATCATAGTGGCCGAGGGCTTCCCCGACAGCCCCGGGTCGTTATAACTGTCTGATAACTCTGTCGACGAGACGCAACAAACTGTATCATAGTGGCCGAGGGCTTCCCCGACAGCCCCGGGTCGTTATAACTGTCTGATAACTCTGTCGACGAGACGCAACAAACTGTATCATAGTGACCGAGGGCTTCCCCGACAGCCCCGGGTCGTTATAACTGTCTGATAACTCTGTCGACGAGACGCAACAAACTGTATCATAGTGGCCGAGGGCTTCCCCGACAGCCCCGGGTCGTTATAACTGTCTGATAACTCTGTCGACGAGACGCAACAAACTGTATCATAGTGGCCGAGGGCTTCCCCGACAGCCCCGGGTCGTTATAACTGTCTGATAACTCTGTCGACGAGACGCAACAAACTGTATCATAGTGGCCGAGGGCTTCCCCGACAGCCCCGAGTCGTTATAACTGTCTGATAACTCTGTCGACGAGACGCAACAAACTGTATCATAGTGGCCGAGGGCTTCCCCGACAGCCCCGGGTTGTTATAACTGTCTGATAACTCTGTCGACGAGACGCAACAAACTGTATCATAGTGGCCGAGGGCTTCCCCGACAGCCCCGGGTCGTTATAACTGTCTGATAACTCTGTCGACGAGACGCAACAAACTGTATCATAGTGGCCGAGGGCTTCCCCGACAGCCCCGGTTCGTTATAACTGTCTGATAACTCTGTCGACGAGACGCAACAAACTGTATCATAGTGGCCGGGGGCTTCCCCGACAGCCCCGGGTCGTTATAACTGTCTGATAACTCTGTCGACGAGACGCAACAAACTGTATCATAGTGGCCGAGGGCTTCCCCGACAGCCCCGGGTCGTTATAACTGTCTGATAACTCTGTCGACGAGACGCAACAAACTGTATCATAGTGGCCGAGGGCTTCCCCGACAGCCCCGGGTTGTTATAACTGTCTGATAACTCTGTCGACGAGACGCAACAAACTGTATCATAGTGGCCGAGGGCTTCCCCGACAGCCCCGGGTCGTTATAACTGTCTGATAACTCTGTCGACGAGACGCAACAAACTGTATCATAGTGGCCGAGGGCTTCCCCGACAGCCCCGGTTCGTTATAACTGTCTGATAACTCTGTCGACGAGACGCAACAAACTGTATCATAGTGGCCGAGGGCTTCCCCGACAGCCCCGGGTCGTTATAACTGTCTGATAACTCTGTCGACGAGACGCAACAAACTGTATCATAGTGGCCGAGGGCTTCCCCGACAGCCCCGGGTCGTTATAACTGTCTGATAACTCTGTCGACGAGACGCAACAAACTGTATCATAGTGGCCGAGGGCTTCCCCGACAGCCCCGGGTCGTTATAACTGTCTGATAACTCTGTCGACGAGACGCAACAAACTGTATCATAGTGGCCGAGGGCTTCCCCGACAGCCCCGGGTCGTTATAACTGTCTGATAACTCTGTCGACGAGACGCAACAAACTGTATCATAGTGGCCGAGGGCTTCCCCGACAGCCCCGGGTCGTTATAACAGTCTGATAACTCTGTCGACGAGACGCAACAAACTGTATCATAGTGGCCGAGGGCTTCCCCGACAGCCCCGGGTCGTTATAACTGTCTGATAACTCTGTCGACGAGACGCAACAAACTGTATCATAGTGGCCGAGGGCTTCCCCGACAGCCCCGGGTCTTTATAACTGTCTGATAACTCTGTCGACGAGACGCAACAAACTGTATCATAGTGGCCGAGGGCTTCCCCGACAGCCCCGGGTCGTTATAACTGTCTGATAACTCTGTCGACGAGACGCAACAAACTGTATCATAGTGGCCGAGGGCTTCCCCGACAGCCCCGAGTCGTTATAACTGTCTGATAACTCTGTCGACGAGACGCAACAAACTGTATCATAGTGGCCGAGGGCTTCCCCGACAGCCCCGGGTCGTTATAACTGTCTGATAACTCTGTCGACGAGACGCAACAAACTGTATCATAGTGGCCGAGGGCTTCCCCGACAGCCCCGGGTCGTTATAACTGTCTGATAACTCTGTCGACGAGACGCAACAAACTGTATCATAGTGGCCGAGGGCTTCCCCGACAGCCCCGGGTCGTTATAACTGTCTGATAACTCTGTCGACGAGACGCAACAAACTGTATCATAGTGGCCGAGGGTTTCCCCGACAGCCCCGGGTCGTTATAACTGTCTGATAACTCTGTCGACGAGACGCAACAAACTGTATCATAGTGGCCGAGGGCTTCCCCGACAGCCCCGGGTCGTTATAACTGTCTGATAACTCTGTCGACGAGACGCAACAAACTGTATCATAGTGGCCGAGGGCTTCCCCGACAGCCCCGAGTCGTTATAACTGTCTGATAACTCTGTCGACGAGACGCAACAAACTGTATCATAGTGGTCGAGGGCTTCCCCGACAGCCCCGGGTCGTTATAACTGTCTGATAACTCTGTCGACGAGACGCAACAAACTGTATCATAGTGGTCGAGGGCTTCCCCGACAGCCCCGGGTCGTTATAACTGTCTGATAACTCTGTCGACGAGACGCAACAAACTGTATCATAGTGGCCGAGGGCTTCCCCGACAGCCCCGGGTCGTTATAACTGTCTGATAACTCTGTCGACGAGACGCAACAAACTGTATCATAGTGGCCGAGGGCTTCCCCGACAGCCCCGGGTCGTTATAACTGTCTGATAACTCTGTCGACGAGACGCAACAAACTGTATCATAGTGGCCGAGGGCTTCCCCGACAGCCCCGGGTCGTTATAACTGTCTGATAACTCTGTCGACGAGACGCAACAAACTGTATCATAGTGGCCGAGGTCTTCCCCGACAGCCCCGAGTCGTTATAACTGTCTGATAACTCTGTCGACGAGACGCAACAAACTGTATCATAGTGGCCGAGGGCTTCCCCGACAGCCCCGGGTCGTTATAACTGTCTGATAACTCTGTCGACGAGACGCAACAAACTGTATCATAGTGGCCGAGGGCTTCCCCGACAGCCCCGGGTCGTTATAACTGTCTGATAACTCTGTCGACGAGACGCAACAAACTGTATCATAGTGGCCGAGGGCTTCCCCGACAGCCCCGGGTCGTTATAACTGTCTGATAACTCTGTCGACGAGACGCAACAAACTGTATCATAGTGGTCGAGGGCTTCCCCGACAGCCCCGGGTCGTTATAACTGTCTGATAACTCTGTCGACGAGACGCAACAAAAGGTAGCATATTGTGCTAGAGATTATTTCTGTGTCAATAAAGGCTCATTATCCAGCATGTTTGGGACTGCGGTCCTACTGGATTATCGAACATCAACATAGTTTCATCAGGATTATTTCGGTATTTTAAGTTATTTTTAATAGACCTTCTTTGTGTCAAGAAACAATGCACATGAGCGGTGCATTGCTTCAGAGCTCTCTGACGTCAAGGTCGAAAAACACCCGACTCCAGCAAGCGAGTTGGATCGTTCTGTGCCGGATTACAGAAAGTGCCGGATAGAGGGATTTTGAATTCATGTGAGCTGACTTATTAATTTTATTTTGCAGTAGGTATCATGACTGTAAATGTTGCAGAACCATGAGAGATCCTCAGGTTCAGTAACGAGTGACGTTTGACTACTGTGAAGACATGGTGCCGGGCGATAACAGTCGCCAGTGTTTGGCGCGACAACTAATATTCTTTCTTCCCGTGTCCTTAAAGAAAAAAAAAACATACATTAATTCTGCATTCCACGGAGATCGCCTTTCGGTTTTTCACAGTCTACTTCATGATTAATTCTTCTACCAAAACCCACTATCATGTTTCAAATTGTCGATTACTCTCTTTTTTTATTATTCCAACTGCACCTGGCTGTCCACTAATACAAAAGCAAGTATTTAACTTCATTATTGATTTCACTGCCACAAACGTTTAAGCAAGTTCACATTTTGACGTGACGTCTAATAAGTCGATGAACGCCGTCTGCACGCACGAAAACGTGTCCCGTTACGCACATTGTCCCGTTACGCTGTGTCCCGTTACGCTCATTGTACGCTTGCGCCGCATATATCTCTCTTCCACTCGATTGGAACAACCATCGATTTGACTTTTTCGAGGCACATTAAACTTGAAACACTCCCATTCGTTTCCTACTTTTCCTATCATCGTCCTATCCTTAAAAGAATAACACAGATTAGAAGAAGTTAAATAGCAAACATGTATAAAAGTTATAGTTAAAATAATCTCTTCGTTAAAGTAAGAACATATTTGAATTAATGAGTGCAAATAAAAGTAAATTTATCAATTAAATTGTAGATTTCATTTCACTCCTTTGTTTCCATACAAAATAGTGATAATTCAATAAAAATAAGTCAAGTTTATTCATAAAAGTATGCAATCGTTTCATCAATGTTTTGTTATGACGTCACGTTAAACTATCGTCCGTAAACCGACTTTACAGACAACCAATTTTTTTTTGTTTGTCAATTTGGATAGCTTGAACTTCCATCAGACATGTTCTGTATGCACTTGGTTATTAGATACGTTGGATGTTTGACGGAATCAGTCGATAGGAATGAGCCCAAAAAAAACGGAAATGGCTTCTGTTTACGTCACAAGGAATCTTATAACTGGCGAAGGGAACATGGGAAATAAAGTTATGTTTTTATAATGTGTGTATACCAAAAATGTTTGATGAATATTATATTTTTTATGCAACTAGTATTGCAAACGGGTCGAAATAAAAAAAATCATAAAAATAAAAACAACGTTGATATTTTCTATTAGCACTGCGATCCAATACAAAAATTCTAAAATAAAATTAAAACTTAAATGTTTGAGCCATATCAGTCCATTAAGAAATTTTGATAGTTTGATATGTTTCAGAACTTAATGTAAATTATTTGTCCCAATTTATTTGATAAATTTTAAAGCAACATTTCGGCCAATGTTACCCCACATGTACTGCTTTCAAAAATAGTATGAGACTGAATATTTCAGAATGTGGCAGGGTCTATAACAGTAAGTCCAAAGAAGTTCAGTATTATCTGTAATTCAAACGAACTATAGCTACAGTAGTAGTGAATTGTCACAGACGACAATTTTATGTTGGCGAACGTTCCTTAAGTCTTTTTTGGGTGTGGAATGTTTGCGTTGTAGGGCTCTGTATACCCACCAACATCCGTCCGGTCAATTTAGACATTCGAAGGTGCATAAAATCCAAACAAGCTGAAAATCAGTAAAATTGTTCAAAACATAATTTCATTTTTTTGACCTTTGACCTTGAATAAATTTTTTTCCATGCACGGGAATGATGGGGAACTTTTAAATATTATTTATAATTATGTTTTGAACAATTTTACTGATTTTCAGCTTGTTGGGATTTTATGTACCTTCACTCTCATTTTTTGGTCTAGATTGACCGGACTATAAAGACGGGAAACTAAACCATTAATTAACGTGTAAAAAATAACAATTTTTGCTATGTGGTAGTACAACATTCTGTATACTAAAGTCAGTATGTATATTCATGTTGGTTACTGTATTTTTATCGAAATAGTGTCTACATGTTTACATTTAATTTAACGGCCACGCAGGGTGACATTTTAGTTTACATATTTTCTTACATACGCTAGTTTCATTTTTCTCTAGATTCTCTCGTTTCAGGTAGTGGTAGATGTTCGATTTTCTAAACGAATTCATTTGGAATTCAAGTTTTCTTTTAAAAAAATCCACGAAAGATTACATGTGCGTAAGAACAATAAACATCTGCCACGAAAAAATAAATCTAAATAAATTGTAACAGTGTGACCAACCTTTCGGATAGTTTCATATGCAACAACAACATAGGTGATAATTTCTATACAATTAAAATTAAATAGTTTTATTACTATTAAGTAATTAAAGAGGTAAAATAATTATTTTTGGGTGAGCGGGAGACAATTTCGCTCGAAAACAAAGCATGTAGGTCGGTGCATTATTTGGAGGTTGGTGACGCGGAGGTGTAAGATAACCCCCTCCAAGGTCTACAGCTTCTCACGCTGGCACACCTGGGTGACCGCAGCTGAGCCGCCAGGCCGTGTCGTGTGTCGTGTGGTGGTCACGTGTCACATGACGTGACATGACGTCACCTGACACCACGGGACACGCAGCGTGCACAACACCACACGGTCACCCAGTCACCCGGCCGAGTAACGCCTTTCGAATTAGATACTTCATATACGGCTCCCAAAATATTTCCATAGTAAATAGGTATGTTGAAATCTACCTAAGCCTGTAGGTTGTACTGAAAGGGATTTTTTATAATGTTATAAGCCTTTTCACAGCCGAGATGCTTGTTCAAAAATTGTTTACCTTATTTTGAACCATTTTCCCACATATACCTTTTCAAAATGTTTTTTTTACTGTAGTCCGACATGCAATTGTGGAACATGATCTGCTAGGACCCGCATGGTACCTGTACCATAGTAATGGCACGCCTAACAGCTGTAAGCTAATTGGCTGCGTGCAGTAGTAGCTGCCGGTCCTGTTAGCACGGGACTGGACCACGGCTACCAACTGTGCGGGAACAGCGTGGTGCAGATGCCGGGCTGCTGTGTGAGCAGTGAGTACCGCTTGCTTACACCCTGAGGCGAACAGTGGTCACTTCAGCGTCACTTGTGCTTGATGGTCCAGCAGGCTGGAGGCAGCTGGGACATTCAGGTACGGCACGTACGTAACAATGGTACAGCTGCCACATGCTCTAAACGCTAGTACACTCCAACTAAATGCTATTGTATGAAAACATAATTCTAGTGCGCTTGAACAAAACGCTAGTGCGCTTGAACATAATTCTAGAGCGTTTGATCATAACGATAGTACCTACGCTTGAACATAACGCTAGTACGTTTGAACTTACGCTAGTACGCTTGAACTTACGCTAGTACGCTTAAACTTACGCTAGTACGCTTTAACAAACCGCCAGTAAGCTTGAACATAACGCCAGTAAAGCTTGAACATAACGCCAGTAAAGCTGGAACATAACGCTAGTAAAGCTGGAACACAACGCCAGTAAAGCTTGAACATAACGCCATTACGCCTAAACATACTAGTACGCTTGAAACTAAGGCTAGTTTATTCGTTCTAGACGACTAACAATACTAATATATACGACGGTAATCTCCCGTTAGAATCGTAATAATAGTATGAAAGCTATAGTCTACAAGTAGCGCAGTGTTTTACATTATGAAAAAAATACTCAAATCCAATCACAAACTTACATTTAAATAAAATGTATTATAGTAGCTACTTAAGGGAACAGAATCCTGAATTATGTGGCGTCTCATATTCCTTTTTTTTTTTGCTCATGATTTTTAACAAAATAATTAAAAACCATATTTTTATAAAAGTATTTTTTTCTGCTAAATAAGTCCTTATTACTAGTTTTTATGAACTTGCCAGTTTTATTTCCATTTAGTATGCATTGAAAACTTTAAATCATGATATATACAGTTTTAGATTAAACGTTCCACCTTAAAAATCTTTGTTTTAATTATTTCATTCATAAATCAATAAAAAATTAAGATTCTCCAAAACCCTAAAACTCAGGTTTCTATGTTTAAAAAAAAAATCTAGTTTGAAGATATCTGTTTTACTTACTAAAAATGATGTGTCATTTCGAAAAATACATACGAACAGCTAATCCAAAACTGTGTACCACATGATTTCATGTTTATAGTCCATGCCACGATTGACATGAAATAAAAGACTTTAAGTTCATTAAACCATTAAATAAGGACTCGTATAGCAAGTAATATGGTTAAATTATGAATTTATTTCAAATCATGTGAAAAAAATATTTTTTTTCAAAGTTAATAAAATTCTTTCCTTAACTAAGAACTCAGTATAAAAGTATTAAGTTTTATTTCGTCATTACAATTCAAGTTTAGGAAAGCATAACAATTTAAATGAAAAATGTATTAAAAATGTTTTTCCTTAGAATTGTCCTAATGCTCGTGTTTCTTGAAACACTGCGTGCTACTTCGGTTTTCAAGGCTTGGCAGCATCTTCCACCTTGAATTCCCCGTGGAAACTTTTCCGTTTTGTAGCAGCAGAAACTTCTTTGATCGACCATCGGCAATCCTAGGTTGTAACTTCTTCACGCCATTTAGTGTCCTGTTCGAGCTCTGTATTAGCTTTTATCCTGTTGTGCGAGATGCTGCTCCAAACACTTTACTTTACCCTCGAACTGAATTTTGGTTTCGACAATTGTTTTCTTAATTTCTTCTTGAGTAGCAACTAAGTTCATCGACAGCCATCTTCCTTGTCCACAAGCACTATTAATGTATATTACTATCAGTACTGTCCTATTACTACACTATGCAATATCCTAAACTTCTACTCAGGCTCAAAACTAAATTCTGTGCCTAACACAAATTTCAATCTCACAAGTAAAAAATCTATTATTTTTACTTTTTAAGTTATTTTTATTTACTATTAATTATTCAGAAATAATTTATGGCTATCCCACTTCTGACACAAAATGTTACGAGTGGGGAAAACGGATTCTTAAGGATAGCATAATTAATTATATACAGTTTTATTTACTACTGATATTTATATTACTTGTTAATTCACCACACTTAATGTCTGTTCATAAATTACTAAGTATGTGTCCAGTCCACAGTTCACACTCCTCACAGGATCTAGGTACAACAGTGGTTCGCCCCTAACCTCGCGCCTGTCCACACACACACAGTCTCGCGCCACTCAGTCGCACTCTCTCGATCCCGTAGCCCCACGTCGCGCTGCTCGCCAAAAGGGGGGGGGGGGGGAAGTCTCTTGTACTCCTCGCCGAAGACGCACTTCACTCCATTCGCCTGTTGGAACTCCAGTGGAGGCCGGCGTCGCTGCTTTTATACTCGTTGGCCGTCTTTCTGGAACAGACTGGAGGAGTGGTTGTGACGTCGCGTCATCCCGGGGTCGACCCGACGTTCGAAGCATCCAGAACAGCGGTGCTTATTCACGCCACTCCACACCTGCAGAATTCCCAGGCCGTTGAGGGACACATGACAGCGCCGAGGAAGGTTGCAGCGGGGGCAAGGGGCCGGTATAGGCGCGTGACGTCACTGGCAGTGCTAGGCCCCTCTGTAAGGCCCGCGTGGCGAGCCTGCTTCCCAGTTCCTAAATATATCATTAGAGAAATTAGTACCTGCTCGTTTCGTACTGCAATTTGCTTTTTAGTTTTGATTTCTAATTTTTTTTACTTATGCTTCTGAATATTAAAAAAATGCAAAAATTTATATCTACCTCTAATTACAGTTTCAAGTCATTTTAGAACACACGTTGAAGTTATTAGAAAATCAGGTGTTCAATATTTACAAAGATGTATATATTTAAGAGAGATTTTAGTTGCAAACATTCTTTTAGTAAATCTTCATGGAAAGATAATACCTAGAAACTTTGTATCTTTTTGAACCAATATATCAATTTCTGCATTTGTATTGGTTCGAAGAGAGAGATGGTCGTGACAGCTGGGAAGTGCGTGAACACTCCCCACCTGCAGGGAGTACTCCTGTGGGCAAGGCCTGGCCTCTGCCCCCGCGCTCTGACTTCCGGCCGGTCTTTGTGTCGCTTCCGGCGGCCCGGCCCACTGGTGTGCTCTGCGGCCCACTGCCACACTCGCTCGCCGGGCGGCGGTTCTCAGCCCCGCCTGGCATGTGGTGCATGAGAAGCCCAAGATGTCCATCAAGTTCTGTCCCTGCCCGAACACGCCCGAATATTCATCTTCGGCCAACCTCAGAGATTTGTTTCATTTTTGCGCAGGTAAAAATGAATTCAAATATTAAAAGTGGTCGGTTAGGTTAGCTACATTAAAACACTTTAAAACACTATGTACGGTTAGTTAGGTTAGTATAGCTACATTAAAATAAACGGAGAAAAATATATATATATATATATATATAAATAAACCCGAGGTTGACCGAAGATGAATTGTTCGGGCGTGTTCGGGCAGGGACAGAACTTGATGTACATCTTAGGCTTCCCGTGGGGCATCTGCGCCAGCGTGCTTCTAGCGCCGTGTCTCTCGTCCTGCGTAGCGCAACTGTGACAGTTGACACTACATGGCGGAGCAATGGAGATGAAGGGTTGTTCATGCATAAAATCATTCGGAAAAACACGCAATTTAGCCACTTATAAATGTTCTAATATTACATTTTAAAACCGAACTACCTGTCCGTCCTCCGCGTATTCCTAAATGCTATTCGTGAACAGACCCCACTCGGTTATCTTGAGTGGTTTTCCAATCACGTTGTGTGCCCGGTTGTGGTACTTTTAGGGTTATTCCGTTATTCCTGTGAGTTGGTAACGACTGCCCCCTCGTGAGTGTAAATTTTTTGTTAGTATTGTAGAAACTTAGACGAATTAAAACAATTTTTATAAAAAAAAATTGGTTGTCTGTAAAGTCGGTTTACGGACGATAGTTTAACGTGACAACGTCATAACAAAACATTGATGAAATGATTGCATACTTTTATGAATAAAATTGAATCATTTTTATTGAATTATCACTATCTTGTATGGATACAAAGGAGTGAAATGAAATCTACAATTTAATTGATAAATTTACTTTTATTTGCACTCATTAATTCAAATATGTTTATTACTTTAACGAACAGATTATTTTAACTAACTTTTATACATGTTTGCTATTTAACTTCTTCCAATCTGTGTTATTCTGTTAAGGAAGGATAGGACGATGATAGGAAAAGTAGGAAACGAATGGGAGTGTTTCAAGTTTATAATGTGCCTCGAAATAGTCAAATCGATGGTTGTTCCAATCGAGTGGAAGAGAGATAGATGCGGCGCAAGCGTACAATGAGCGTAATGGGACACGGCGTAACGGGACAATGTGCGTAACGGGACACATTCGTGCGTGCAGCCGGCTTTCATCGATTTATTTGACGTCATGTCAAAAACACAAATAAAAGGAACATACGTAACTTAATCCCTTTGACGTATATATGTATCTCTGTTATAAGTGCACAGAGGGAAGGCGGCCCACTAAGGGCGTGTTCCAATGCTCGTCAGAAGTGGACTCCGACCTTGAGCGATATGCCATGCCGTGTTGCTGTTGCGGTGCTGCCTGTTCGGGTCAAGGTGGCTGTGCGTACCACGATCCTCGTGCCCGTGCCGTAACTGTGTCCGTGTACCGTAATTGTGCGCATTGTACCGCGGTGTGTCCATTGTGCGCATGCCTACCCACCGGTAAATGTATGTTGCCGAAATTACATCTGGACGATATATACATGTTATGTTTGTTTGCCCCTCTTACGTTCCTAAACCGTACATCAGATTGCGATGAAACTTGGGTGAATTGTTACGTGCCTGCCCGCCAATGTTTCTGAATTAGTACAACCAATGTATGATTGGTGGCGCGCGAATGGTTTCAAAAATCTGTGTATGTCATATAATTTATTGTAGCATATACAACATGTTATGTATTAAAACAAGAAACACTGTTATTGGAAATTAAACCTGAAAAACTTTATTAACAGTTAAAAATATGTTAAACAATTTTGTTTGCATGGTTTTAATTTCTTAATGGTGCTAATTTTGTCTCAAATATGAATATTACCTTTTTTGACTATGTTGTTATAAAATACTGTCAATAATAAATAGAATGAATATACAAATGTTGAAAGACCATTTTCCTTATACGTATGTGATATTTTTTCTTTAGGTCTTAAAGACATACTGTATGACAGCAGTTATTTCTGTGTTTAAGTTTTTTAAACTAAATGCTTTTGTTTTACTTTCTTTATTTTTCCATTATACTAGCAAAAATATACATTCATTAGGAACCAAATAAAATTAATTCAGAATATACGAAAATTTGTTTTTAGTAACATAAAATACATATTTAATAAATGGAATGTTATTTTTAAATAGACACAATTCTGTAATTAATGTGAATTTCAGTGCAGTTCGTGTGTTGCTTCACTTCCGGAGCTAGTGTTCTTTGCCTGGTGTTGCGGCTAGTGAGCTGCCTGGCGTGTTCGGGAAGTAAAACTGCGGGGATACCGTCTTTACAAGCACGTGCAGGCTTGCGCTGTGTACCAATACCTCCTTTAAGGGGCCCGCCTACCTGGTCACACACGGTGTGCAGAGCTTCAGGAAAAACAACGCGATTTCAAAACTACTCAAAGCGCGCTGTCGCCTCTAAGCGCACGGCTGACTGGCGCGCAGTCTTCTCGTCGTGCATAGCGGTGAACATAACATTATGTGGCGGAGAAATTAAGAAATCCTTACAAAATCTGTACTGGATTTCCTATGCGTTTTAGTAATTTGTACTCATCTAAAAATAGTTTGACGAAGGAATACCGATAAATAGAGACCTGCAAAATTCGCGGATTCATTGACCTCTAGGATAGACTCCACAGTCCTTTAAATACTCGCGGAAATGACACCTGTTCATTGGCTACTGACGCGTGAGACGTCTCAACTAGGCTGACCGTAATTCGGCACTTTCTTGGTTTAGTGTTTCCCATTGGCTCACAGTTCCCCGGATAAAATGTGGGCCAATCGCAGAAGCGGTACAAAGGTATAGTTGTTTTGATGCTAGCCTATCGCGAAATGAATCCGCGAATTTTGCATGTCTATACCGATAAAGAACTGCTTTTCCACCCTCGGCGTAATCATAAATGCTTTACGTAGACAGACAGACCTGCCCTGCACACCGTGTGCTGTGGCGCAGTGGAGTGGCCGGGGCTGACATCTGCCTCGTGTCTGACCGCCGGCGCCGCCCCAGAGACGCCAGGACGAGGCCACGTGGCGTCGCGACGCCTGCACCACCCTCCCTCCCCCTCTCCCCTCTCCCCTCTCCCCTCTCCCTCACCCGGCCGCGCTACTGCAGCCGCGCGCAGTCCTGCGCCCCGCATCAGGAACACTCTGCAGGCGAAGGCCGCCGAACGAGACTAGGGCCCGGGGGAAAATATAATCTTATAAAATCGTTATAACATTACCTATCCTGGAGGCAGTTTTCCCTTACGGGCAAGGGGAGGAGAAATGCAAATTTTTTTTAAGGAATTTCCCTAGCAATGAAGCTTATTTGCAGTGGCTAGTAGACAAAAAACATATTCATGTCTTGATCTATCGCCAAACTGTCTGATCATATTCTTGGCACACAAGTTATATAGTTTTATATATATTTTTTCTAGCTCATGTGGTGCAGCTGGCCAAAGCATTTTAGATACTCCGTTACGTGGTGAGTTACGTCTCTTAGGATAGCCCCCACATGGCTCACACACAGGTACGCAGAATTCAAATTTTGGGAATAACGGTGTGTGAATATGATTGTAAGATTTAGTTAAGTTGGTGAGCCAACACAGATTATTATAGTTGTTTTAAATAGGAGATCCTTAAATAAATCCAAGTAGTTTGGGTTGTAAAAGAATGTAAGTGAACTGAAAGTGTGTAATGATTGATAAATGGGGAAAATAACTAAACACTGTTACTCACTCTTCTCTACACTGGTGTAACGTCAATGTCTCTTTGGAAAAACCTTGGGAGACTGGTGGATCTTGTGGTTTCAAATACATCAGTAACAAATGCAATTTCGTCGATATATGCACCTATATATATTACTTTTATAGTTACTGGAAACTGAGCTAACAAAACATTATGACAATAAACATGATAAAGAAAGAAGTTAGTTCCTTGACATACATAATTTGACTAATGAATTATTAGTTAGACATTACAATGGTGGCTAATACACAAATTGAGTTAATCTTGGTTTGTAGGGTCGACCCGTTGTAAAAATATTACGAGATGACTTCCACAATAATTAACAATAAGAAGAAATAATTAACGATAAGAATAAACAATCCCAGGATTATTATGATTGGTATGTCGTGTAGTTAGTTCTCTAATTCTATCATTTTGGCACGCTGGAGGTCTAACGGAAAATTTGGAAATACGATGTTTGGACCTAGGTGGCCGAAGATGAAGTCTCACGCTGGAGTTGGCCTACCTGGGTCCGAGGATGGAAAGAATAGGTGGTCGCCATGCTTGCTCTGGCTCTTGAACCCTGTCTGTGGACAAGCCAAATCGAACATGATTAGACCTGGTTCACAGAGTCATTAAACGAGCAAAAATGCTCACAAAAACGGTGATGGTTAGGGAAGAGAAAAGGTTGTCGAAACTAACCAAAACAGAATGTAGTTCGTAGCACTCAGCAGGTGTGCCCGCCGGGAGGTGATCGAAGACCGTCCCGAACAATGGACGCGGATGCACTCATCATGATAAAAATTAGAATTTAGCAAAATATAAAAATCTCTACATAGGAAACACAGACTGACTAATCAAGGTCTAAAAAAATAGGGAAAAAAATCCCTTTACGAGAGGACTACATTCTCATATGATGGCAGAAGTGAAGTCTTGCTGTGGGCTGGCCGTGGACGCAAGGTGGTCAGTATGAATGCACGGCACGAAGTCTCTGCAAGGCGGGAGCGACTATTAATTAAAAAGGCGCTTTCTTTCGAAAGAAAAGGGGGGGACTTCGCGGCTTCCGGACCGAAAGTTTCAGTAGATTTCCGAGGGGGTGGTCGAGAAATACTGACTTAGAATCTCGATGTTGATGTTAGTGGCCGATCGCAGTGTGACCTACTGAGGGGTGGCCGAACCAAAATATGATCGGCTAGTGCATCTCTCGCACGAGGCGACTTAAAAAGCATGGGCCTTATGGAGACTAGTGCAGCACTCTGGTGGCTCGGAAAAGAATTACAGGGCACTGCTTGTGGCGTGAGTCGCCTGGGGGGCAGGCGTACCTGTTTCATAAGTTAATTCTTCCTGTACCCAGGGGCGCAACAACAGGGGGGGAAGGGTATTTTGCCCCCCCCCCTTCTCTGAAACCTTGAAGTGGGAGCAAACGGGGGCAAAAAAAGTGCTGTGTAATCAATTTTTAGATGATAAAACTGCTTAACCCTTAGCCGGAGACGTGAAAATATTTGACATATCTGGTGACGTGGTGCCCCTCAGACCCCAAAATGTTTTGTAGAAGTTAACTGATTAGAAATTATTTTTGTTACATGTAAAATTATTTAATGCCTTTTTTATACTTATTAATTAAATTAAAAAATAAATTAGCAAATAATTATTCACCAATTATAAAATACAATTTTTTCCATTGTTGCTTGCTCAAATAAATCTAAAAATGCCTATTTGTTATAATTGCTTTTTTAAAAAAAATAAGCAGATGGTAGCCTAAAAGTTTTATTTGCTATTCAATATAGATATAGTGACAAAACAAAATCTAGAAAACTTCTATGAATAATAAGAACTTTTCATAAAATCTACAACAGATAATTTTCAAAAAAAAAGAAATTACTTTTTTCCTCTCCAAATATTTTCCTTGCATAACCAATGCAGCAAAATATATAATCTAGCTAACTAGAAAGCACATGCATACTTATATATTTTGAAAATGGCATTTTTACATAATATATTATATTAGCCGAACATTGTTTGAAAAAATTAATTTTTTACGAAAAGTCACTCTGTAGTAGAGTATTTGTTTGCTCTGCAAACATCACACATTTCTTTTCCACACACACTTTGATCACTTAAGTCACTAAAAATATCTTTCAATCACTTAGAAATAGTTTCGTCATAATCTGGATCACCCACACGTACACAAGTTCGTTTAGAAGCCTTTTTATCACTTCTGAGATAGAAACATAACTGGTGACGTGGTGCCACTACGACCCCAAGTTATCTTTGCGACCTGATATCTAGCGCCAGACAGCGTAAACAAATCTGACACTGCAGGAGGAGACTATGTGATATCCAAGCGAAAGGTAGATGGTACCACAAGCAAGTGCCTTGAACTGCACATAGATGGCGGCAAGTTAAAGTTTTGCTGGGGTCACGGAGACCCCACGTCTCCGGATAAGGGTTAAATAGCACCATTTTCCACCTTGAAATACACATTTTCCCGGGGGAGGATCCCCGGACCCTCGCTTCAATAGGGGGGATCGATGATTCTTTATAAAAAGGTATATTGCCCCCCCCCCTCCCCTTGGAAATTTAGTTGTTGCGCCCCCGCCTGTACCTGTGAATTCTTGTAGGACTTGGATGTCACTTGTAATCAGTTGTGTCCATGTGTATATGTTATATTCTATTATGACTTGGATAATGCTTCATAAAAAATATTTTTTGTTTTTGTTTCAGAGTGTGAAACAAAGTGGAATCCCTCAGCTGCGCACGTCGAAGCCCTCGGGCATCCCGACGCCGGCGCCCTCCAGACCAGCGACGGGCGACGACAGGCAGCGACCCTCGCTCCTGAAGAACTTGTTCGCCCTGAAGGCCGGCCCCAGGGACCCGGAGCCCGCCGGCTCCAAGGGCCAGGCCCCCGCGGCCGCCGACTGCTGCGACTTCTCGCTCGGACTGAGCGACAAGAGCGCCGAGGTGTCGCCGGCGTGCGACGGGCTGGCGCGACCGAGGCCGCAGGATTCCAGCTGCGGCCAGCGAACGACCGACCCGCCCCGGCTGGAGGTGGGCGAGAAGGTGGTGGTGTGCGGCCACCAGGTGGGCACTCTGCGCTATGTGGGGCCCTTCCACCGCGCGCAGGGGCCCTACTGCGGCGTGGAGCTGGACGAGGCCCAGGGCCTCAACGACGGCTCCGTGGACGGCCGCAGGTACTCAGCACACTCAACACACTCAACACACTCAGCACACTCAGCACACTCAGCATGCACGTCCCTTGAGTCACGAGGCAATCCTTCTGTTAGAAACTACTTTCACAAACATATTGTCAACATGAAAAGAAACGTTTTGAGACAAAATACGTTCAAGTTGCATAATGATCGTCAGAAGACAATTACAGTATGTTCAGATTAGCTGGATTGCACGAAATATTTGTTTAATTTTGTGTCTTTTGTGAACAATAGGTTTGGTTTCACTGTAAATCGAGCCCGGGTCTATTATGTGGAGAGGTAGTGGTTTGAACACAACCACTGAGTACTCTTGAGGCATATGAGAAGGGGAGCGAAATGATTTTGTGTTGTGTTTTGTGCAAAAAAACAACAAAAATCAGATGCTACCTCTCCCTCCTCCATCCCTCCATTTAGGTTTATGTGGGAGCATAAATACAGGATAATCATAAAGTCCGTGAAACATTTCAAAAAATCGGTACAGTGAAATGGCTATGAATTATGTAACAAATTATATACCACGTGAAAAAAAACTCAAAGTTTTTTTTTTCTTCACTAATTATAAATGTTCTGTGTGTCCACCTTGCGTCACATGCCACACATCTAATCGATAGTCCAATTCTGCCCATACCCGACCCAGAATATCAGGAGTGATGGTAAGAGCAGCTGCTACGATGCGGTGTCTCAATTCGTCAAGGTTCTGTGGTAGAGGTGGAACATAAACACTACCCTTGATGTATCCCCACAAGAATAAATCGCAAGGTGTCAAGTCCGGTGATCGTGGTGGCCACGGGAGTAGCACTTGGTCAGCGGCCTCCCCATGGCCCATCCAGCGATGTGGCAATGTCTCATTCAGATAATCTCGTACCACATTGTGGTAATGAAGTGGAGCACCATCTTGTTGGAAGTTGAAGTCCCTGCTATCAGCTTCAAGTTGTGGCATAAGCCACAATTGCAGCATGTCGAGGTAGGTGATACCAGGGACAGTTCTCTCAGCGAAGAAGGGGCCATAAACTGTCTTGTTGGACATGGCACAGAACACGTTAACTTTTGGCGAATCTCGGACATGTTCGAGAGTTGCATGTGGATTCTGTCCCCCATATTTGTGTGTTGTGTCGGTTGACTCTTCCTGAGAGATGAAAAGTGGCTTCGTCACAATATTAATTTGCTTGCAAAGTCATCGTCTTCAAGACGGTTCTGCATAGCAATGCAGAACTGCAGTCGGAGAAATTTGTTATCGTGGCTGATGGCTTGCAGAAGCTGCAATTTGTATGGCTTCACTCTTAATCGCTTACGAAGAATTTTCCACACTGTTGGCTGAGGGATGTTCAATTCTGCACTAGCCCGATAAGTTGACTTCTTGGGACTTTCGCACCATCATGTTCCGTACACAGTGGCGTAGCGTGCCATCTCGGCGCCTGGGGCGGGAGACCTATTTTGCCGCCCCCATTCTATAGGTGCTTAATTAAAATTAAATTTCACATGCAATGAGGTACCTTATATTGAAGTTAAAGTAGGATGAGCTGTTTTACAAGCGGATTCTACGGGCCTTATGAGCAGCGAAGTCAGAAATAACTTTGTCAAAATCAATATTAACAGCCAATTCTTGTTCAATTGACAATATAGCCAAGTTTGATAGTCTAGCGGAGCTCATAGTAGATCTGAGGTAATTTTTTATTAGTTTCAACTTCGAAAAACTTCTTTCACAACTTGCAACACTAATCGCCAAAGTCAAATATATACCTACGAATCAAGATGACTATATTTGGAACCGAAATTCCGAGATTCAGTTTTTGAATGAACTGGAAGAGCTCCATCGGTCCTTTACAACTTATATCTTCCTCTGATTCAGAACAGGCAACAACAACAAACTGCTGAAGACGCTTCCGCTCCATCTGAAACTCGTCCTTGTCGATGTCTTCTAATACATGGGAAAGATCCCCGAACTTGCTGTCCAAAAGTTTCGCTGGCATAAAAAATCCGAACTTGTCCGATATTTCTTGAATTTGCTGGAATAGAGTCGTCATTTCTTGAATGATCTTGTCGAATGATGCGATAATCTCTCGACGGATTTCCTGTTCGTGAGACAAAGCTGCATCTTCAGAAGATTCATCGCCATGCATGCGTTTTTTCCTGCGAATTCTTCTCGTTTTGAGTTCGATTCCGAGTTTTTCGCAGAGAGTCTTAGCAAAGTCAATTGCTTCTTGCACGAAACGGTCTCTACTTTCCACTAAGAGGGTTTTCAAAGCGCAGAGTTTCTGAGCACACTTATCCACACTTAGTCCTCGTTGCTGCAGGTAAATCTGTGCGTCATCTACTTCAGGTAGCACTGCAGCCCAAAAGCCAAGAAAAGTTAGGAAGTTAAATGACTGCATGGCTGTCAGGAGAAGACTGGCTCCCGATCTTGTTTCGGAAGTTTGAGATGAATCTGTTAATTGTTCCAGTACCTCAAGAACTACCTCAAACTTATTTTTAAGCATCTTGACAGCTACATGTCTAGCGCTCCAGCGCGTTTCAGTGACTCGTTTTACTGCTTGACCTGTGACGGCAACCAAAGCGTTCCATCGAACAGTTGATGCGGAAAAGAAGGCAAACAGCTTCTCCAGAGTTCCAAAAAACTTCACGGAATCCACTGATTCAGAAGCAGCGTGTACCCCAGCCAAGTTTAGTGAGTGGTTTGTGCATGCAACGAATATAGCTTTCGGATTCAGTGCTTTAATCCG
This sequence comes from Bacillus rossius redtenbacheri, assembly GCF_032445375.1. NCBI lineage: Eukaryota > Metazoa > Arthropoda > Insecta > Phasmatodea > Bacillidae > Bacillus > Bacillus rossius. The sequence continues at coordinate 7,815,157 of NC_086345.1, forward strand.
GGCTTGAACTCCATTGTGGATCCCTGACATTGTGGCAGCATTGTCATAAGCCTGTCCTCTCAGATTCTGTATGTCCAGTCCGTCTGATGTTATCTTCGCGATTATATCGTTGCTGAGATCTTCTGCATTTTTTCCTTTTGGTTCGAAGAAGTCAATGAAAGATTCTACCACGGCGACTTTTTCTCCTTCGATATGTACGTATCGCAGAACTTGGCTCATTTGGTCATTGTGGGAGATGACTGGTGTGCTGTCGAAGATTACGCAATAATATTTAGCTTCTTGAATACGACGGATGATGGTGGATCGAACTTGCTGTCCCAGTAAGTTTATAAATTCATTCTGGGTTTCTGGAGATAGATACGAAACTGAGACTCTTGCTCCCAGCTTTATCTTTGTCAGGTGTTCCATTAGAAGAGGGTCGTATTTAGCTAGGAGGTGCACTAACTCCAGAAAGTCCCGCGATTGCCACTATCATCTCCTCGAATGTCTTCTCGATGTCCTCTGAAGGCCAGATTCTGTTTGGCTAAGAACTGGATAATATTCAGCAACCTGTACAGTACATCCCTCCACTACTTCTCCTCACTTTCGAAAACTTCTTGTTGTTTCTGATCGATGGTTGCTTTACAGTTCAGGCGAACTTCCAACTCCTTCCATTTCAAGAAGCTCTGTTCATGGCCCAGGCTATTTTCATGGTCTCCTATTCTTGTATTTAGCTTCCACCATTTGTTGAATCCTTCATCAGATGCGAAGCTAGAGCCGGAATTGCCAAACAGCTTGCAAGAAAAACAATACAAGGATTGCCCCTTTGACCCCTGGTGCGAAACTATAATTTGTGGATTTTTGGGATTTAAATTAACGGACTAATAAAACTGAAACTGGGATTTTACGTTCAGCGTGTTTCACCCAACCCCTGCCAGACCTAGAAGAAAAAAGGCGTCGACCGTTAGAAAATGACTTAACTGAGAAGGGCTTGTAAACCCATAATTTGTAATTTGCTAAATTTTTGGTATATTTATTTGCATGTTAAGGTGTGTCAATTTTTTGCTAGATTTCGCCTATGTTAATTGGTATTTACAGCGGTGATACGCCCGGTGCGTATCTATATTTGTATTTGTATTAATATGTTCTTATATATTTTTAATGCCTTTTTGGTAATTATATTTAATTTTCGGAGCTCCGAAGTATATGATCAAATTATAATTTTTTGGGGGAATTGTTAAAGTATTTTTTTTAGTATTATTATATAGTTATTTTTTTATAAGTAGTAATAGGGCATGTATTTTATGATGGATGCGCCTATTTGTGATGAAACGATTTTATGATATATATATTCATTAAATGTTGTCATATAAATTTTGCGTCTTTTTAACTTGCTGCCTCCTCTCACTGTTCGCAACCTTATTAGTATTTTTTAAGCCTGCTATTAGTTTGGGTTTTAATATTTTTTGGGGTTTACCTGCGCTCGCGGTACGGGGCAATATAGGAGTTTTACTGTGTCCCGGTTTGCGGAAGTTGTTTGGTTTGCCCTGGGTTAAGGTCAAACTTTACAGTACAATGCGTAGTACTAAATTCAATGAGTGCGAAAGAGAGGCATCGACACGGGCCGACGCGTGAAACAAAAGATTTTGTATGAGTAATTAACATAATGAGTGCCGCTCAACTCGGCTCGCGCGCGCCGGGCGGCGCGGCTTGATGCGGTGTTGCCGTTCGTATGTAAACAAACAAACGTTATAAAGAGCTCTGTCAGTGATTTCGCAGTTTTTCTTTTAAATAAATATTAAAAAATAGTCGGTGCGCAAAATGTAAGATAAAAATGGAACATTATAGTGTGTCTGACACATGTAATGAATGAATCATAGATCAGATCTCAACCCGCTTCACCGGCGACCCGCCCCCGCGGGTTGCCGCCCGGGGCGGGCCGCCCCCTCCGCCCCACCCACGCTACGCCACTGCCCGTACACAATCCACTGTGTGTTGGCACACGCCTGGCCGACCCGACCGTTTTGCTTCGTACAAACAGCCGTCTTCCTCGAATTTCTTGAACCACTTCATTATGCTATTGTAAACTGGTAGTATTTTGTTAAACTTGCCACGGAAAGCTCTTTGGACACTCACTACCGATTCGCTACAGGCATATTCAAGGCTTTCTCTGCCTGGTTCGCAGCCATTTTCAGTAACTACATGCACTAACGCCCCTGTCGGTTGTTTTTTAAAATAGTTTTTTGGCGCTACATTCAGAAAAACTTTGAGAGTTGTTCTTTCACGCGGTATATAATTTGTTACGTTATTATTTTCCATTTCGCTGTACCGATTTTATGAAATGTTTCATGGACTTTATAATTACCCTGTATGACTATCCATGAGTTGTCCATGTCCCCAAACTGGAGTGGAGGAAGGGAAGTGGTCCTAGGAACTCTGGGTGGGTTAGAAGTAAGAGTATCGCCTGCAGGAGCTTGTGTGTGTTTCGAAGTAAAACTTCTTTGCTGAGGGGATAACAATTTTCGAGCATGATAGCATGAGGGGAAATAGCTAGGTATGTGGTGGGGGAGCCGGAAGAGGAGGGGAATAGTTAGGTATGTTGTGGAAACCGATAAAGGAGATGGCAGGGAAAGGTGGAAATTAAGTCGTGTACTTGCTTTCTTGCCATCTTGCACACTTCAAATTCGCGATTATTTCCTGGGGGTGACGCGTCGCGCTATCCCCACTCCGGGCCGTTGGTGCCGTCGTTGATCGCTGGAGCAGCCTTGAGCAGGCTCCACGTGGCGGCGTGCGGCTCAGGTTGAACCCCGCCATGCTGCAGGGATAGGCGGGTCGCTGCGCCTGATGCCACCCGACTGTAGGGAGTATTTGGGCAGAGGGAAACACAGCGGGATTTGAGATTATTGTTGTGCACCACGTCACTGGCCATATTCGAAAGAAAATATTTTTCTTCCATGTATGTATTTTTAATTAAATTACTTGTGTAAATCAGTATTGTTAAACAGTGTTATGTGAGTGTTGTTTTAGCTGTGTAAATGTTTCTGCTGGTATAATACCTTTCACGCTTTAGTTTGACATAGGTATTATTATTTGTCGCGAATTCTTATTTGATTAACTAAATCACACATAGTTTTTTAGTTACGAGTGCACGTGTGTGTAAATAAAAGTTAAACAATGAGGCGTGAATATTTATCGATCGGAGTGTAGCTGTGGGTGATTGTGGCTCAACAAAGTAGCATTGAGCTAGATCCTGTTAGTATGCCATGTCACTTTAACGTGCCAGATACCTACCTCAGAATACACACGTCCATTTGGACAATTAGTTAAGCTGCACAAACTACCTAATACGGCAAGCTTCAAGGTTAAGAATTATTTAAATTAAAAGTTTGTTTTTAATGCACAAGAAAAAATTTAGTACATTTTTTATTTAAAAAAAACTCTACAATGTATTTATTCGTGTGGAAAAGAGATATTTCATTTGAGATAATACCCACTTCCTTAGTGTTCTTAATTATTATTTTTTGTTCTATTAACATGAGTAATTTATCTATATATACAACTAATAAGCAAGAAGTTTCACTTCTGTCGCGCGTGGACTGCACGCGCACATGTTTGTGTAACTCACGTCCAGAACTGATGTGGTCCCCCTACTTGAGTGTAACTGGATGGGTCTTCTGCGACCTCGTGCTCAGTAGGAAGTTGTTTTACATGGGCCATGACAAAGCATGGTTACCTCTTTGTCCAGTAGAGGACCCTGGCTCGTTGAAAATGGATCTGGAATAATATGCCCTTCCATTTTTTTTGTGTGTGCTGTGTTGCATCCACATGTATGATGAGCGATGGCGAGTAGAAAATAAGAGTGAAACTTCCCGACCCCTCCTCCCCTACTGTCTTTGTTAGTAGTGACAATTCTCATGTCATAAGGGTATATTCGTTATAATAACAAAGGAGTTTATATGTGCAATATTTGCCATGTTAATACTTTGTCGAAATGATGACAATCCATCAGCACCGAGAAAAGGTAATATCAGAAAAACAGAACAAACATTTGTGGTTAATCAGTTTTCAGACGTACGTATGATTAAAATATAAATTGGAGCTGTATCGCCCCATAAACTTGGAAACAATGTTAGAGATACATTCGTGGACTATAAACATGTGTAGTGTGCAGTATTTGAACAGTGTTACACCGGTGTGCTGGATGTGGGATGTGCTGGATGCAGGTACTTCCTGTGCCGCAAGAGGTACGGCATCCTCGCACCGATGGAGAAGGTGGTTCCTCTAGCGCCCCCGGGAGCCGGCAGGCTGCGGCGGGACACCTTCTGCATCCCCAAGGACAGCGCGCGGTGCCTGCTGGCAGGAGGGGCGGACTGCGAGGAGACCCGGCACGTGAGTGGCGTCGAGCTGCATTGTTGCCCCTTGGAAGGGCAGCCCTTCAGGATTGTTCTGACAGAAGTGTTTTTGAAAGGTTGTCTGAATTGTTGCCCCTTGGAAGGGCAGCCCTTCAGGATTGTTCTGACAGAAGTGTTTTTGAAAGGTTGTCTGAATTGTTGCCCCTTGGAAGGGCAGCCCTTCAGGATTGTTCTGACAGAAGTGTTTTTGAAAGGTTGTCTGAATTGTTGCCCCTTGGAAGGGCAGCCCTTCAGGATTGTTCTGACAGAAGTGTTTTTGAAAGGTTGTCTGAATTGTTGCCCCTTGGAAGGGCAGCCCTTCAGGATTCTTCTGACAGAAGTGTTTTTGAAAGGTTGTCTGAATTGTTGCCCCTTGGAAGGGCAGCCCTTCAGGATTGTTCTGACAGAAGTGTTTTTGAAAGGTTGTCTGAATTGTTGCCCCTTGGAAGGGCAGCCCTTCAGGATTGTTCTGACAGAAGTGTTTTTGAAAGGTTGTCTGAATTGTTGCCCCTTGGAAGGGCAGCCCTTCAGGATTGTTCTGACAGAAGTGTTTTTGAAAGGTTGTCTGAATTGTTGCCCCTTGGAAGGGCAGCCCTTCAGGATTGTTCTGACAGAAGTGTTTTTGAAAGGTTGTCTGAATTGTTGCCCCTTGGAAGGGCAGCCCTTCAGGATTGTTCTGACAGAAGTGTTTTTGAAAGGTTGTCTGAATTGTTGCCCCTTGGCAGGGCAGCCCTTCAGGATTGTTCTGACAGAAGTGTTTTTGAAAGGTTGTCTGAATTGTTGCCCCTTGGCAGGGCAGCCCTTCAGGATTGTTCTGACAGAAGTGTTTTTGAAAGGTTGTCTGAATTGTTGCCCCTTGGAAGGGCAGCCCTTCAGGATTGTTCTGACAGAAGTGTTTTTGAAAGGTTGTCTGAATTGTTGCCCCTTGGAAGGGCAGCCCTTCAGGATTGTTCTGACAGAAGTGTTTTTGAAAGGTTGTCTGAATTGTTGGCCCTTGGAAGGGCAGCCCTTCAGGATTGTTCTGACAGAAGTGTTTTTGAAAGGTTGTCTGAATTGTTGCCCCTTGGAAGGGCAGCCCTTCAGGATTGTTCTGACAGAAGTGTTTTTGAAAGGTTGTCTGAATTGTTGCCCCTTGGAAGGGCAGCCCTTCAGGATTGTTCTGACAGAAGTGTTTTTGAAAGGTTGTCTGAATTGTTGCCCCTTGGAAGGGCAGCCCTTCAGGATTGTTCTGACAGAAGTGTTTTTGAAAGGTTGTCTGAATTGTTGCCCCTTGGAAGGGCAGCCCTTCAGGATTGTTCTGACAGAAGTGTTTTTGAAAGGTTGTCTGAATTGTTGCCCCTTGGAAGGGCAGCCCTTCAGGATTGTTCTGACAGAAGTGTTTTTGAAAGGTTGTCTGAATTGTTGCCCCTTGGAAGGGCAGCCCTTCAGGATTGTTCTGACAGAAGTGTTTTTGAAAGGTTGTCTGAATTGTTGCCCCTTGGAAGGGCAGCCCTTCAGGATTGTTCTGACAGAAGTGTTTTTGAAAGGTTGTCTGAATTGTTGCCCCTTGGCAGGGCAGCCCTTCAGGATTGTTCTGACAGAAGTGTTTTTGAAAGGTTGTCTGAATTGTTGCCCCTTGGCAGGGCAGCCCTTCAGGATTGTTCTGACAGAAGTGTTTTTGAAAGGTTGTCTGAATTGTTGCCCCTTGGAAGGGCAGCCCTTCAGGATTGTTCTGACAGAAGTGTTTTTGAAAGGTTGTCTGAATTGTTGCCCCTTGGAAGGGCAGCCCTTCAGGATTGTTCTGACAGAAGTGTTTTTGAAAGGTTGTCTGAATTGTTGCCCCTTGGAAGGGCAGCCCTTCAGGATTGTTCTGACAGAAGTGTTTTTGAAAGGTTGTCTGAATTGTTGCCCCTTGGAAGGGCAGCCCTTCAGGATTGTTCTGACAGAAGTGTTTTTGAAAGGTTGTCTGAATTGTTGCCCCTTGGAAGGGCAGCCCTTCAGGATTGTTCTGACAGTAGTGTTTTTGAAAGGTTGTCTGAATTGTTGCCCCTTGGAAGGGCAGCCCTTCAGGATTGTTCTGACAGTAGTGTTTTTGAAAGGTTGTCTGAATTGTTGCCCCTTGGCAGGGCAGCCCTTCAGGATTGTTCTGACAGAAGTGTTTTTGAAAGGTTGTCTGAATTGTTGCCCCTTGGCAGGGCAGCCCTTCAGGATTGTTCTGACAGAAGTGTTTTTGAAAGGTTGTCTGAATTGTTGCCCCTTGGCAGGGCAGCCCTTCAGGATTTTTCTGACAGTGTTTAGTTTGTAAAGTGACCTAACCTAACCTAAACTAACCACTGTCAGAAAAATGCTGAAGGGCTGCCCTTCCAAGGGGCAGCATTTCAGTCGCCCCGAGCGCCATGTGCCCTCTGGACCCTCCTCGTCTGCTATAGGCATATGCCCCGGTCACTCTTCGCTGTTGCGTTCAATTGATGCTTTATAAAGACACATGCAAACAATAAAACAAGTCGAGAGTGACTAAAATGCACTCGTGTTTCCGACCCTGACTCATTCGTCGCTTCCCCCCAATATAACATACCTCCCCCCGACAAAAGCCTCTTCCCCAAGAAAAGCAGGGTTGCCAAATCGACCTCTAGTCGTAATAGACCTATGGGATCGTCCATTAATCACGTGAGCCTTGAAAAGGGGGGGAGGTGGTCGGGAAAAATCACGAAATATCACAAGGGGGGAGGGGGGTGTAGAGAGATATCACGTGTATTTATTTTTTCGCCCGATTTCTACTAAACCGAAAAGCAACGCGTGACCTTGACTCGCCGTAGCCAGGCAACAATATCCCCGCCCGCCGCAACATGAACCACCCGGCTCGGCTTGCCAGTCGCCAGTAAGACTGATTTTGGCGCCGAATACATGCGTAAATAACATATAAGCCTTTCCTTTATTATTTTTATGCCAGTGAGAATAAACATGCAACCTTAATGTGTGTCTGGACATTTTTATCACTGTGCTTAATTTTCCAGAATTAAATTAGATTACACCTATATTTAAAGATAATATTCTGAAATTTTTAAAAATATTTTGTACCAAAAAAATACACGTGATTTATTGGGGGGGGGGGGGGGGTTAGTATAAAACCTCACCACAAATCATTAGGGGGGAGGGTGGATTAAAAGTTTGCTAAAAAAAAAAACACGTGATTAATGGACGAGCCCTATCTTCTGGCACTAAGTATGTAGTTTAAAATATCTTAACTTGGTGTAGTAAACTTTCAAGTTTTAGTTGTTCTCACGAAGTAAGTATTCAGTTATTTTCTTATGGTGTTTCCAGACTGTGACCCGTTAGTAAGCACCAGGATTGTTTATGCCCTATTGTGACATATATTAGTTTAAAAAGTCAAAATTAAAGAAAAAAATGATACTCCAATATGGCAGGTACTGGTTTTCCTTAATAATCCCGATTAAAATTTGTCTTTAAATGAATTTATATCAAAGGCTAGGTACATACCGAACCCAATTAGAGATGTTATGTAGTATGTGAAGTAACATACATACTGTGGCAGATTCGAGGTTGACCTCGTTGACACTAATGCCATGTCCCGCTACGTGCTTGACGGCACGAACATGATAAGTTAGTTCGAGAATGGCATATAAATATCTTCGAAAATATGTTACTGAATGTCTACTGTACATTAAAAATATTTTATCATGGACGACAGACACTTCAAACATAATACCATGGTATGTGTTTTATCTGTTCAGTCAACTGGCTGCAATAAATCGTTAACGGGAAGTAAATACTGATGACGCCATTTTTGTTTCGAATGTTTTGAAGCTATCATTTAATTTCCAAAATTTGTATTGTTAATACTTGGTATATGATCCAGTGAAATGTCTAAAGTCATTGGATGCTATTATTCAAACATTTTTGGTAATAACTACCACTTTAATAATACTATAAATAGACGTTATATTGTGGTGTTTAAAATTATCTTTAAGGCTGATCTCTGCCTTGACGAAGGAAAATTTTCAATATCAACGATAAAAAGGTTGTGAGAGAATAAAAGCTATTTAAACCAATATGGCGTCTTCCGCATTTTATTGCTCCGGCTAGTCAACAATTACTACGTTCTTTAAATTATTCATGAAAAAGGAAATTTTGATTGAATACAATTTTTTGGACATACACCATTGCAGTTTTGCACTGTTTTGTCATGGAAAAAATTCAAAAACGCAAATCACGAAATTCAAAAAAATAAAATGAAAATATAAACCTGAAAGTCAGTGCTGTCCGCATCCCCAAGTTGGGACAGCATTCGTCAGTGGCAACATTTAACATTTAACTTTTAACTTTTAACTTTTAACTTTTAACTTCAACATTCTCCGAAAACTCCGTCTGACCACTTACCCCGACGCCGACCGCAACAGTCTGGGCCCAAAGCAAACATACAATCAGTCCAAAGAAAGCAAGATTTTTAAAATACGTGATGGTAGTAAACAAAATTGAAGCACCCGAAAAACGTTGGTAAGCATTTAAATAAATAGAGAGAGAGATAAAACTAGAGGCAAAAAACTATTCAAGAAGTTAAAATTACTCTTACAAATCATTTATCAAAATAATTAAAGAAATTAACATTTAATCGCGGGCGAGAGATGCAAAAGAATACTACAATTATAAAGTTATATTTGTTTACCTTTCCACAAATAGGCAAATTAGAAAATTCTGCCAATTATAAAGGAGTGCCATCACTTTAATAGGTACTAAATATTTAGACACTTAAAAGTACCTTAAAAATATTCACTAACATTATTGAAAAGGTTTGCAAATACAACTGATTTTGGGAAGAATAAAAAAAAAAATATTGAACAATTTTTACATGAAAAAGTCATACAAAACGTTTATTAAAAGTAGTGCCGGCATAATCGTCTTAAAAAAAGATCCGTCGCGACTCAAATTCCGTGTGCAAAAAGTCTTCAACTACACAGTTTTCTGTTTTCCATAAATTAGCCACGCCCATGTATATCTCTTTAAAACAAACTAACGGTCTTGCTTGGGGTCGAATGGCTTGCGTCTCGGCCAACGGGAAGACGGGGACCCTGTAACTTGTAATTGCGAAGTCCAGTGTGGAACAGCATTCGCATGAGCGAAGAAATTCACACCTCAAGTTTCAGTAGGTGGACAAGATGCAAAAAAAAAAAAAAACGCCCTTAAATACACCGAGCAGGTTTCACTGTTAGCTTCCCCGAAGCAGCTGAACATGGTGTTTACACCATTCCGCCGGCAAATATACACGTCACATTTAGACACGGAATACTTGCTCGCACAACTCGTAAGGAACGTCACATGAGTCAACTATCTCCAGTTCGATAGGCGTGACACACATAATTGTAGACAGAATCCCCTTTGTTAAAATTTCCATTGAAGGCATCGCGCGGCATACTGCTTCGAAAACCCGAGGCGCGTGGCGGCCGCGTCTTGCCACAACCACATGCAACCACTAGACTGTCCGGCGTCCACCCCCACGCATCCTGACTGCGCCTCGCATCCACCCCCACTCACGTACCGCACCTCGTGTTTACCCCCACTCACACGGACCATGCATCACCCTGGCCGGACTGCGCGCCAAAATGTAACTCGCACTGTATAGAGTTTATACTTGCATACATAAATACAAATAAGAATAAAATCTTAAGTTTGCTATCTCCCCAAAAATAATTTTTTATATAATTAACCTGATTTAAAGTTAGTTAAAAAGTTACCTTAGACTTCAACTATCTTAAAGCATGTGTTTGTCCTAGTTTCTGAGTTTCTACTCCAGTTTTTCTCAAAGTTATTTTCTAACCTGATACCATAAGAACTATATTTACCAAAACTAATTTAAATTATTAACAAATAAAGTGAATAAAGTAAATTATAAATGTAAATAAAACTGACATAACTAAAATGTTCAGGAAATAGTTACAATAATTAAAATACAGTGGCAAGCCCATGCCACAAACCCACATAGAACAAACCTAAATCAGCTATGCCAAACAGATAAACCCAACATTATACCTAAATGGAAATTATGGACAGCACTGAGAGCACATTCAATCTTTAATATCAGACAGCACAAGAATTCCATGGAAGGAATTTGTCATTAAAAAAAACAATTTCAACAATATCATTAAGGTCGGTATCCCAAGACAAAAAAATATTGTTTAGGTGTTGAATATGCTACACATGTACCCTAACCAAGTGCACGATAGCACGTGGCCAGTTCCTTATTTTAAGGCAAAGTATTTTGGTGTTTATTCGTTGCCATTCTGTTGCTCAAATTCCGCGCATGCGCAGAGCTCACTTTTAAGTTGATTTCGTCCAGATGGCGGACCCGCGTCTGGCGCTATGTAGTTAGTATGTAGTCATTTATGAGATAATTGGGGGACGTACCAAGCGTGATGTGCCAAATGAAACTTTATGACAGCGAAGCTGCCCTGGAATGCATTTTGTACACTTTAATGGTCATCAAAACAAATAATCGGAACTTTATAAGTACTTGAGAAAATTAAAATTACTCCATTTAAATTCGCTCAATAGTGCTGTTATCTGTAGGAATTTTAGCGTAGTAAATGTATTGATGGTTGCCAAACATTTGCTCGAATACATTGAATCAGTTTCTAGCCTCGTTTCATTATCTAACAGGGATTGAGTGTGGACACATTCTGGAATACGGTCTATGAGTTGTGTTTCGGTTGTATCCCAACAAGGTAGTGTTTGTTCGCTACCTTACACGAATGTCATTGAAGGTCGCCCTAAATGCAGGCAGACAATACCGGGACAGTTGCGACATTTCAGGAACAGGCATATGTTCCCATGTCAGGCAAAAACGGATATCGGACACCGTTCTCCCACTGTGTTCGCCTGTGCTGTTATTTTTCACATGGCTTCATTTCTTCCACGGAATTCTTGTGTTGTCTGTTATTTAAGTTTGGATGTGTTCATCTGTGCTGTCGTGGTGTTGTCCATGATACCTGTTCAGGCACATAGTTGGGTTTATCTGTTTGACATCAGCTGATTTAGGACTGTTCTCTGTGGGTTAATGTTTTCAGTTTACTTCTTAATTGTTTTCCATGAGAGTGCAAAACTGCAATGTCGTATGTCCAAGAGATGGTATTATATCTTCCAAGAGATGGTATTATATCTGCACTGGACAAGCATCTCTGTGTTCCAACATATGGTGTACACCCTCCACCTGTCCTCCCGAATATGCGCCCTTTAGGCTAGATTGGTAGTCTGCTTACAGATATTTTTTTTTATACATTCGAGAACAAGTAATATTAAGACAGAGCTGTCAAGGGATTACTTCTCCCCCTCCCCCCCCCCCTTCTGAGCTGGAAGGTGTTAGCTTCACCTTGACCAAAGTCACCGCCTTATCCCCGTACCATACTCAGCTGACCAGACAATTGTCTGTGTCATGAGCCCTGAGACCAAGGGCGCCCATATGAAAGTTTGTAAGGGTGGGCAGAATTTGTAGGGGGAGGTGGGGCAAACCATCACAAATGCCAAAATAAAATGGCCAAAAATGGCCTTGAAGGACTCAAAATTGGCCCAAAATGCTCAAGAACACCAATTTTTTTTTTCTTTGCTTGAAAGCTAGGGGGAGCCACGGACCCACCCTGCCCATAGGCATGGGCGCCCTTGCCTAAGACCTCATCAGCTCTGCTGGCGCCTACATCACGCTGGGACCCGGTGAACCCGTGGTCCGGTGGAGGTCCTAGCCGTCCGGGCTGGTAACAGGAGCAGTGTTGTTGCCGGTGCTGAGTACGGGGGATCGTGTGTTGCGCAGGTGCCCCGCCAGAGCCCGCCCGCCTCGCCCGGCTGCGGCGCCGACTGGGGCTGTCCCTCGGCCGAGCAGCCCGGGTGCCGCCCTGCCCTGCACGAGCTCAGCAAGCACGACTCCTTCGACCAGGACGAGTCCCTGGGTGAGTTGGGCGGTCCTCCTCGTCTGTCCGCGAGTCGCAGGCGCTCTCCTCTCACACTCCTGTCCCTGTCCACACTGGTGCGCTCTCAGCTTCCTCTTTCCTTTCAACTTGCAGTTCCTCTTTCCTTTCAACTTCCTCTTTCCTTTCAGCTTCCTCTTTCCTTTCAGCTTCCTCTTTCCTTTCAGCTTCCTCTTTCCTTTCAGCTTCCTCTTTCCTTTCAGCTTCCTCTTTCCTTTCAGCTTCCTCTTTCCTTTCAACTTCCTCTTTCCTTTCAACTTCCTCTTTCCTTTCACCTTCCTCTTTCCTTTCAGCTTCCTCTTTCCTTTCAGCTTCCTCTTTCCTTTCAGCTTCCTCTTTCCTTTCAACTTCCTCTTTCCTTTCAACTTCCTCTTGCCTTTCACCTTCCTCTTTCCTTTCAGCTTCCTCTTTCCTTTCAACTTGCAGTTCCTCTTTCCTTTCAACTTCCTCTTTCCTTTCAGCTTCCTCTTTCCTTTCAGCTTCCTCTTTCCTTTCAGCTTCCTCTTTCCTTTCAGCTTCCTCTTTCCTTTCAGCTTCCTCTTTCCTTTCACCTTCCTCTTTCCTTTCAGCTTCCTCTTTCCTTTCAGCTTCCTCTTTCCTTTCAGCTTCCTCTTTCCTTTCAGCTTCCTCTTTCCTTTCAGCTTCCTCTTTCCTTTCAGCTTCCTCTTTCCTTTCAACTTCCTCTTTCCTTTCAACTTCCTCTTTCCTTTCAGCTTCCTCTTTCCTTTCAGCTTCCTCTTTCCTTTCAGCTTCCTCTTTCCTTTCAGCTTCCTCTTTCCTTTCAGCTTCCTCTTTCCTTTCAGCTTCCTCTTTCCTTTCAGCTTCCTCTTTCCTTTCAGCTTCCTCTTTCCTTTCAACTTCCTCTTTCCTTTCAACTTCCTCTTGCCTTTCACCTTCCTCTTTCCCTTCAACTTCCTCTTTCCTTTCAACTTGCAGTTCCTCTTTCCTTTCAGCTTCCTCTTTCCTTTCAACTTCCTCTTTCCTTTCAACTTCCTCTTTCCTTTCAACTTGCAACTCCTCTTTCCTTTCAACTTGCAACTCCTCTTTCCTTTCAACTTGCAACTCCTCTTTCCTTTCAACTTGCAACTCCTCTTTCTTTCCAACTTGCAACTCCTCTTTCTTTCCAACTTGCAACTCCTCTTTCTTTTCAACTTGCAACTCCTCTTTCTTTCCAACTTTCCTGCAGCTGCATGTCCCTGACGCTAGCTACACCTGTCCAAACTGGCGCGTCAGTTCCGTTCAACACTCAACAATGGATGTTGCGGACGCGAGTTCACTTGTGATACGTGCAGCTCATTTGGTAATTAACAGTGAGAAAAAAGAAGAAACAACCACAGGCAACGCTCAATATGGATGAAGGAGTTTTTGAAGAAACGGGATTACACGATTTTGAAGGAAGTACGTCCGGATCATGGTCTGTTAAGAAATTCCTCAAGGATGTCAGGAGCCAACTTTGACACTTTGTTGAGTATGGTTCAGCGGAAAATTGAACCCATGGTGGTTCGTACCTCTCATCAGCCCCAGAACCCGTCTTTTTCTTACTAACTTTTTTGCGTTCTTTCAAAAAGTATAAGCACAAGCTTTTTATAACATCAAGATTATATTTCTTTCCCAAGTTACTTAACACGTCGTTTCGAGCGGCTTTGTTTGTATACAACTTTGAGGAAACATCCCACAAAGCAGGACACTTTTTATTTTCTTCTATAAAATTTAAAGTATCCTCAACCGCGGACGGCATGGCTTCAAAAATATCAAAAGCGCAAGGAAAGGCGCACGAAATCCCCGAGTTGTACGGACCGGCTTTAGTCACCGTGTGCGCTACGTTCACTCAGCCCGTTCAACTCCGATGTCGCATACAAAAACACATTCGTCAGTTGCGTTCCTCCGTGCGCTAGACGCATGCCTTTGACACGCGTAAAAACGCACCAGTGTGGACATAGCTAAAGGACGATGTTAATAACAGGTGCGAAAGGTATGTCCACACTGGTGCGTTTTTACGTGCGTCAAAGGCATGCGTCTAGCGCACGGAGGAACGCAATTGACCAATGTGTTGTTGCATGCGAACACTAATTTTAAAATGACTACACTCAAAACTAACTACTGTTCCTAACACTAATTTTAATACCAAAAATCTAAATTCTAAATTTTTTATTAATTCACTATTAATTATTTGTAAATTATTTAATTAGGGTTATCCCACATATGACACCAAAATGTTATGATTTTAATAATCGTTTATCGCCTTCACTCCGTCAGACCTCCGAGACAAGCTTCTAACATTACCATGCTCAATCGCACGGGATCTCATACGTTCATGAAACTAAGTATTTTGAGTTTACTGCTCTGAACTTTTATTTATTCCTCATATGCAAAATTTAATTCACATTGGTAGAAAAATGTTTGGTTGCTATTTGTCACGCCTTTCGTCAAATTATTCAGTATACATAGTCATATTATAAAGAGAGAGAGAGTGAATTTGTTAGTTTGTAAGAAGTAAACTCCAAGAGTACTGGACTGATTTAAAATAAATATTTACTGTTTTCAAGCTACATTATTCCAGATGGGCATGGCTATTTTTTAAATTTAATAAATTACATTCCTGTAAGATAAATAATTACATTGCCAACTAAAACCGAAATGTGTACCTTTATTACTGTTTTACAACTATTTAAGTATAATTTATTTACTTTCATCTTTATAACAATTTTTGTACCTGCATTACTATTTTTGTTTACTTTCATATCTGTATTTTCTCTATATTTGACATTTAATTTGTGTTTTACGTGTCCCACACCATCGTGTAAAAACATTTAAATGGTAAAATGAACTAAAAGTAGATTAATAAAAAATAAACAAACAAAGACCTAGTAGACTGCTTAGTTGCAATTACTTTCAGACATAACAAAATATCGATATGACGCCATCACGTGGAGGACTTGTGCGAACTAAATATTCTTGAATATTTTATATGTTTGTATACCTAGCTAGTGAAAACAAATTCGGAACTTAAACCAGTATCTTTGTCATATTAACTTTGTCATGAAGTCGACACAGAATTTGTCAATAAAAAAAAATGTATCTTAAGACCAAATATGAAAATATAGTGGGATCTTTACAATAACTTAGATGTAGAAGTTATAAAAACGTTATTGAAAGAAAGCTTGTAGTGTTAAATATGTGTATACAGCCAGGTACCACAGCTAGTCGTTTAGTCCACCTGTTAGCTACGTGTTATGTGCTCGCAGGTATACTCAGCCCCGACCAGATGAAGACAGACCTCACGATGTACGGGGACGTCTCCGCGCTGGCCTTCAGGCACTGTCTGCAGTCTGACGACCTGCAGTGGGCCAGGTTTGCAGACCTCACCTGTGAGGCGTCACTTCTGGACAACCAGGAGTGCCCCATCTACCTGAACGACACGCTGGACGGTGGGTCCCATGGTGATCTCCCACCTTCACCCATAACCCCATAACGGCATGGGCAAACCAGGGTTGTCGCATCTGAGTGCAATACATGCTGGACAGTGGGTAGCTGTGGCGGTCCCATGGTGATCTCTCATATTCACTCATTACTTTATAGCCCCTCATAACGGCAAATAATATACACCTAAGTTTTATTTTTAACGAAATTCGAGCTGTTTGAAACACACAAAAAAAGCTATTAAGTTTAGGTCTCACATGCACCAAAATTATTTCAGCGATTTTCCTACTGATCGCACATTGTGTCACGACACTATCTCCCGCTGCTCTGATCCTCGTCGATCCGATCTTCGCACACGAAGCCCATCGCTCTTCGCTCTCTATCGCCCGCCAAGGTGTACCCCACCCTCCACCCTCCACTCCCCGTTTATATTCCTCTCAGCCGCACCCTGGAAGGTCTCGTAGCCCTCCTCGACTCGACACTCGAAGCTACCAGAACAATGACGTCTAGTAACGCCACTTCAAGGAGACGAGGCTCTGGGAACATGCCAAACCTTCGAGAGGGGTATAGAGGTGAAGAGGCGCCGCTGCTAATCGGATTGGGCGTGTAGCGGTAATGGAGGGACGGGCACTATCTGCATCACGCCACTCCCGCAGGCTGGCGCGCCGTATGACTGGCCTGCCTCGTCACTAGCGTCCTCGTAACAATAATTTCGACACTCGCGTGAATTTTTACCTTAATTTGTATGGCCTATTTCTAAAATTTTAACCGATTCCTCTCTTGTGTTTATGCCACATTTCATTCCAACAGGTATTCACTTAGTGTAATATCATGAGTGTAAAAATGGTGTGCAAGTGATGACAATTACAAACACTTTCGCGACTTTTTACGCCCATGATGTTCCACTTAGTGAATATCTGTTCAGAGTATTTGTTGTAGAACAACAAATTTAAAGGAGGTATCAATTTAAAATTTAGAAAAAGTCCTTAAAAATAAAACGGCTGAAAACGAAAAAATCAACATGCCGTGTGAGAACGAGCTTTAAGGTGCATGACATCGCAGCTCTCAAGCAACGGAAAAAACAGAATTGCAAATTTTATTTTGAACGAACCCACATTTCTTGTATCACTGGTAGAGTATGTCGAAACTCAGACAGATAAGAAATAAAAAATCAATAAATACTTAAAACAACTTTTTCATCACCTAGTATCTAGAAAGAGTGATATGTACGATTTCGAAATTTCTAGCATTGTTTTAATTAATTTTACACGAAGTGTATGTCTGGTGATATGAACTATTTAGTTTTATTCACTGCTCGCAGTAAACTGTTGGTCGCGTTTTGCGCCAAGTCGGTTGGCGTTTTACAGACTGAATTAAGTCCAGAATCAATAGCCACGGATTCTGTGAGCTGATGAAAAACAAACTCTTGGGGACAGAATGTTAAATTTCATTTTCTCTCACTGACTTTACTTGGAATGGTATAGTATGTCGGTCGGTGCTATGTAAGCATCACCTTAATTATACGTTTTCGAATATTCCAAAAAGATCATTCAAACACTTTCACATATTAAATACAGCCCAAAAAGGATTATGATTTTGTTTTATTTGATTTTAATCCACATATTCTGAATGAAAATGCCCCTGAAAGCTACGAGGAGGTGTGACGCAGCAGTGGTGGTGGGCGCGTGGTCCGCAGGAGACGCCAAGAGGCCGCCGTCCAGCCTGCCGCTGCGGCTCGCAGACGGCGTCCAGACGCCCTCCGACGCCTTCACGCCCGCCAGCGCGCACGACGCCTCTGACCACACGCTGTCGCCCGAGGACCTGCCCCTGGACGAGGCGTGCGACGTGCAGGGCGACCTCCGGGTGCTCGACGTGGTGGAGGAGCACCAGTTCGCAGGTAGAGCAGCGCTGCCAGGTAGACGCTCTTTCCAGGTGTACGCCACCTCTTTAGAAGCGTACCTACGCCACCTCTTTAGAAGTGTACGCTACCTCTTTCGTAGTGTATGCTATCTCTGTTCGAAGTGTACGCTATCTAATTTCGAAGTGTACGCTATCTAATTTCGAAGTGTACGCTATCTCTTTTCGAAGGGTACGCTATCTCTTTTCGAAGTGGTCGCTATCTCTTTTCGAAGTGGTCGCTATCTCTTTTCGAAGTGTACGCTATCTCTTTAGAAGTGTACGCTACCTATCTCGAAATGTACGCTATCTCTTTAGAAGTGTTCGCTATCTCTTTAGAAGTGTTCGCTATCTCTTTAGAAGTGTTCGCTACCTCTTTTAGAAGTGTACGCTACCTCTTTTCGAAGTGTACGCTACCTCTTTTCGAAGTGTACGCTACCTCTTTTCGAAGTGTACGCTGTCTGTTTTCGAAGTGTACGCTATCTGTTTTCGAAGTGTACGCTGTCTGTTTTCGAAGTGTACGCTATCTGTTTTCGAAGTGTACGCTATCTGTTTTCGAAGTGTACGCTGTCTGTTTTCGAAGTGTACGCTATCTGTTTTCGAAGTGTACGCTGTCTGTTTTCGAAGTGTACGCTATCTGTTTTCGAAGTGTACGCTGTCTGTTTTCGAAGTGTACGCTATCTGTTTTCGAAGTGTACGCTGTCTGTTTTCGAAGTGTACGCTATCTGTTTTCGAAGTGTACGCTGTCTGTTTTCGAAGTGTACGCTATCTGTTTTCGAAGTGTACGCTGTCTGTTTTCGAAGTGTACGCTATCTGTTTTCGAAGTGTACGCTGTCTGTTTTCGAAGTGTACGCTATCTGTTTTCGAAGTGTACGCTGTCTGTTTTCGAAGTGTACGCTATCTCTTTTCGAACTGTACGCTTTCTCTTTTCGAACTGTACGCTTTCTCTTTTCGAACTGTACGCTTTCTCTTTTTCGAAGTGTACGCTATCTGTTCTTCGAAGTGTTTGCTATCTCTCTTAGAAGTGTTCGCTATCTCTCTTAGAAGTGTTCGCTATCTCTCTTCGAAGTGTATGCTATCTCTTTTCGAAGTGTTCACTATCTCTTTTCGGAGTGTTCGCTATCTCTTTCGAAGTGCGCACTATCCTTGAAAGGGCATAATATCATTTTCAAATACCTAGCTCAACCTCAAGCGAATATTTAGTTGCTTGTGCATCACAAATTTCGATTTTTTTATAAGATGTATTTTTTTTTAGGTGTAATTTTTTCATATTGTAAATGTGTAGCGTAAATGTATATGTGTAGCATGTATATATTTTTTGTATAGCACTTTTAAAACTGCATATCTGTATGCTGAATTATGTGAATTCATGTATTCTTGCAAATTATTAGCTAATTTTTTTAAAAGTAGTTTTATTACTTTAGGAAAATATGTAGATACTTTGTTTTTCCTTAAAAGTTTCTGGTATGTGATTAAAAAAAAACAAACATATATGTGTGTGTGTGTGTGTGTGTGTGTGTGTGTGTGTGTGTGTGTGTGTGTGTGTGTGTGTGTGTGTGTGTGTGTGTGTGTGTGTGTGTGTGTGTGTGTGTGTGTGTGTGTGTGTGTGTGTGTGTGTGTGTGTGTGTGTGTGTGTGTGTGTGTGTGTGTGTGTGTGTGTGTGTGTGTGTGTGTGTGTGTGTGTGTGTGTGTGTGTGTGTGTGTGTGTGTGTGTGTGTGTGTGTGTGTGTGTGTGTGTGTGTGTGTGTGTGTGTGTGTGTGTGTGTGTGTGTGTGTGTGTGTGTGTGTGTGTGTGTGTGTGTGTGTGTGTGTGTGTGTGTGTGTGTGTGTGTGTGTGTGTGTGTGTGTGTGTGTGTGTGTGTGTGTGTGTGTGTGTGTGTGTGTGTGTGTGTGTGTGTGTGTGTGTGTGTGTGTGTGTGTGTGTGTGTGTGTGTGTGTGTGTGTGTGTGTTTAATGGGTCATTGAGAAGATGATGATGATGTTAGTTGCGATAGTTACTGTAATACATACTTGACATCATACATGAGTTTCTCAGTTTATTAATTCTAGGAATTGAAAATCAATCTCTATTGTTCTTAACTTAGTGGTAGAGTTGGTGGTACCACTAGCTGCTAGCTCATTCTAGCAGATTTTATCTTCTGCCATTTCAGGTACTACTTGCATAGGCCTATGAATATGCACAGCAAACACTATATTCAGTTGAAACATCCGAGAGAAAACATTATACTAAGAATTTAGTTCCTTCGCCTGTGATTCGTACGTGAAATAAAATGGAATTTATTAATGCAAAGTAAGGAACAATTGTGAGAAAGTAGTGGACGAGATTGCAGTAGATAATTTAACTGTAACATAACGTAAATTGAGAATGGTAATAACATGTATTATATTTAAATAATGAAATCATTGTCTCGCACACCATGTTAGTTATTATCGTGTCATTTCTGTTAATAAGTCATTTCCTGAAAATTCAAAATGGTAGTGCTTTTACACTTTGTTTCATTTCAAAATTCATCAACAAATACTTACTAAGTATTATATAATAACTAAAATGTCACAGAAGTGTTCACAATTATGATAACTCACCAGTTCGAGAAAAAAAAATTGTGTGTCAGAACAACAAATAATGCAAGAGATATAATGGAGAAAAATTACAGGAACGGATATTAAAAAGAAATGACAAGCAAACCCGAACCTAAAAAACACATTTAATGCTTGACAGATTTTTATAAAATCTAGGCAAGATGGGCATATAGTGTTGTGGGCCCTGTTTCCAGGAATGTCTTTCTCCATAAATATGTATAAAATCACATAGTGATGGTAAATGGTCAGTAGCACTATGGGCCTTTGTTTTCCCAGAACTGCAAGTGGTCGCCAGTTGTATTCCACAAGGCTTGTTGGTGTGTAGTGGTTGCAGTGGCTGCTGTGGCTGCAGCAGCTGCTGTGGCTGCAGCGGCGGCTGCTGTGGCTGCGGCGGCTGCTGTGGCTGCGGCGGCTGCTGTGGCTGCAGCGGCTGCTGTGGCTGCAGCGGCTGCTGTGGCTGCAGCGGCTGCTGTGGCTGCAGTTGCTGCAGTGGTTGCAGTGGCTGCAGAGGTAGCTGACGCGGGGAGAGCGCTGTGCGCAGGCCCGTCGTCCGCCGAGCCGTCCTCCCGCTCCTCGGCGCCGCCGGCCAGCAGCTTCGTGACAAGCGTGACAAGCATCGCGAGCATCACGAGCATCACGAGCCTGGACACGGGCTACCAGGGGGACGGCGAGTGCAGCCGGCCGGGCAGCCGCGGCGCCGACCACTGTTCGCCCACGGCGGGGCCGCGCGCCTCGCTGGCCGCGGCGCTGCGCATCAAGGGCGTGGCGCCGCACGACGCGCTCACCGACTCCGACTTCTTCACCGAGAGCGACGCCGACCCTCACGACGAGCAGGCCGCAGGTGCGCCCTGCCTGAACACCTCATTCGTCTCGCGCGTCAACAAGCTCAACATGTCACTGTCCTCAGGGGCGCTACAACAGGGGGGGGGGGGGCAAGGGTATTTTGCCCCCCCTCTGAAACCTTGAAGTGGGGGTAAACGGGGGCAAATAAAGTGCTGCGTAATCAATTTTTAGATAATAAAACTGCTTAAATAGCACCATTTTCCACCTTGAAATACAAATTTTCCCGGCCCCGCCTCAATAGGGGGCATCAATGATTCTTTATAAAAAGGTATATTGCCCCCCCTTTGGAAATTTAGTTGTTGCTCCCCTGATTGTCCTGACTCTAGTTCAGTATTCCATCACTCCCAATCTCATGTCATGATCATCCAAGAACATAATAATTTTTTTCCAAGAAAATATGTTGGGATGAAAGAAGTTAATTTTTTCCGCTGACTTGTCAATCTGACAGAACCAACAACTGCCAACAATGCTAAGTATTTTCTCGGACGTAATTATTTCACTTTTTTCTCTCGCAACTTCCTTAAACTGTGATGGGGTAACTTATTTTTTTTTTACTGTTGCCCATTTCAAAGGGAACCTGCACTATCATACCTTGCCAGGGTAGAAGTCAAATTTTAATACAAAATAAAACAATGTGATTCGTCAATAGACTTGTTGCCAAATTCGAACCCTCTATAACACTCTTTACTGGTTTGCATTGAACTTGGTAAACTCTAATTAGTTATTAATTACCGTTTAGTCCGTTGTGGAGTCTAAAATACCCAATCACCCAATGATAGAAACCACAGGCACAATAATCTGTTTAACAGTCTACAGTATGTTGCCAGAAATGATGTGAAATTAGCACTTTTGCAATATTAGCAAACACTTATTTCGAATGTACATTTAGCATTTTTATGGTACAGTTAGTTGAATAACTGCTGGAATACTAGTGTGTGAGCACATTTTCATTCCCAGTATGAAGACAGTATTTACCTATATATTTTGAAGGTTGACATAAATTTTTGATATGAATGGATGTGTAAACACAAGATAGCAATAAAAGTTGCTGCAAACCTTTGTTTTCTTTAATATGTGTTACCGTGAAAACTGCTGCTGTCTGTTTCAGAAAAATAGGAGTCTTTATTAATATGTATACAAAAGTAATTTATTTTATTTTTAATTATTTCGAAGTTGTTATAGCACAGAATTTACCAAGAATGTAATAAAATGTAAAACGTTCTTTAATAAATTCTTTTAAAACGTTAGAATTGTTAAGAATTGCTGTGATGAGACACTGCTTAATGATTGGAATAAATTTGCTAGCCATTTATTGTGAAGCAATGTGCATTTAGTGAATGAATATTTCCAGACTGGAAGGATAAACCATAAATGCTGGAACTCGACTGTGCGCTGTCAGAATCTGGTGGTAGGGTAACCTGTCATTAATGAAAGATTTTGTAAACGCTGCAGATACAAAGCACTAGCGAAAATATCCCAATATTACCTTTTAATCATGTCGTGGTATCCTCCGTGTGATTGAGTCCAGGTGCCGACACTAAGTAAAGCTAAAGTGTGTCTCGTTCTTAGTTTCCATTAGAGAGAAAAAGGCGCCCACTTTCCAGATAGGTACCACTCGGCATGTTAAACATTAAAAATATCAAGTTTTATACCAATGATAGTTCTAACAAGTTGTATTATTTTTTTTTACTCTACTATTTGTTTTCTCTAAGACCATAAAAAGTGTATGAAAGGGAAAAAAAACTATAATTCAATGCTAAACACCAATTATCATTTTTAAGGAGAAACTATTTGTGACATTTAATAACTATTAATAGCAATGCATTGCATTGAATTATGTGCTAAGATTTTTAATACCTATATTTGTTGACAAAAAGGGTTGAAACCAAGATGGCGTCTTTCAGTTACGCCTCCTTGGAAGTAAAAATGTAATATTATGAGATGATGATCATGATGAAATAGAAGATATATTCCCGAAATTCTCATTCCGAAATTTTTCTTTATGAAGTAAAATGTTTAAGATACATTTAGAAAGTTTTGATTGCATTACAAAGTGGTCTGTCATAAACTAGTGTCGCATGGCGCACAGAGCGTAGGTGTCGAGCACTGCACGGCATGGCTGCTGCTGCAGGCCGGGGCGACCGCAAGGCGCAGGTGATAGACGGCACGCTCTACGGCAGCGGCGACGCGCACCCCCCGGCGAGCCAGGCGGGCGGCACGGCGCCTCCGCCGCACCGCCGCCCCAGCCTCACGGCCTCCGCCAACGAGGAGATGGAGTCGAGCGGCGTGTACTCGGACCTGGAGCGCCGGCCGGACGAGCAGCCCGACGCCCCGCTCAAGACGGTGCCGGAGACCCTGCCCTCCGTCCAGGTGGACTGCTCGCCCGACGCCAGCACCAAGACCTCCTCGCGCTCCGACCTCAGCCAGCTCAAGGCCGGCTTCCCGGCCCCCGCGGCGGAGTCCCCCGCCCCCGAGTCCCCGGACCGGGAGCCCCTCGGCCCGGAGGCTGCCCCCAAGGCCGCGCCGGCGACCCCCGCGGCCACCGTCAAGAAGTACAAGATGCCCAAGAGGAACGTGGTGTCGAAGGTGAAGTCGCTGATCGACTCCTCGCTGGGGGCCGGCGACGAGCGGGAGAGCCAGCGGCCCGCGAGGACCAAGTCGCCCAAGAAGGGCGGCCGCTGGGACGCCGTCATGAGCAAGATAGCTCAGGGGCAGGCGGAGAACAGGTGGACGCCCACCAAGCTCAAGGACGTGAAGAGCAAGGTGCTGATGAACATACTGCCGCCGCCCGCTCCGCCCGTCGACGGAGGGGCGAGGAAGGGCAGGCTGCCGCTGCCCAAGAGCAGGCTGGGCCAGGACAGCGCCGTCAAGTCTAAAAGGTAAGACCGAGGAAAACTTTCATTTACTGTAGTAGGACCACTGGTCTGGGACAAACAGTTATTTTGGTGCTCCTCCCCAATACAAGGTGACACAGAAAAACTGGAACTTTTGGCAAACAAATAAAAATAGAATACATTTTATTGACAGAAATTGAACCATTACAACTTTACTTTTAAGGAACAACAATTTAAAATTATCAATTTAATTTAACGGTTTGTGATTTTTTTCTTGTCGGGCTGCCTCAAGAGTCGGGTCCACACAACTGTGTCAAGGACACTCGATGGATTGAAGACTTAAATTCGTGGCAACCCAGCTGAGATGTTGCAGCGATCATTGGGGAACCTGAACAACAGACTAAAAGAATGTATATACTTGGACAAGGATGACATTTGCAGGATGTAAATTTCATTGCCATAATTAATATTTTGAATTGTTGTTCCTTAAATAGGAAGATGTAATGGTTCGCTTACTGTCGATAAAATTTTGTGTTGTTTAAGGTATTCTATTTTTATTTGTTATCAAAAGTTATTATTTTTCTGTGTCATCTTGTATTTAATGTACAACTTAATTTAACTCCACAGTTACAAAAAATCCCAAAGACTGTGACTGTTACTGTGGCCATAAATTTAAACGTGATTATTGCATATCACATTACTCAAAATGTTTATGATCAATAGATCTATAATTAGGGTCGACCAAACAGTCTTGCAACTGGACCAGGCCCTTCTTGCTTCTCCTGCTTGACCACCTGCACATAACCTCGGAAAGTCGCGCTAATCCCACATGGAGCGTGCCTCACTAGTTCCGAGTGAAACAATTTTGCTAAAATTTGCTTTGTTGACCCATGAATAGACTAGGTATTACATCTTCAGAGCTATCATATTGGTTATATGCTTCCAACCCAGTGTCACTTGTACTGCACTGGTCTTTTTTGTTGAAGCGTGGGCTTGGTACTCGGAGCATGATGATGATTTCATGCGGACATGGTCCTGTTATTTGCAGTTGATTGGACTGTCAACTCTCGAGAGTGTAAGTTTTCATTGTGGGCAACTAGCTTAGCTTAATAATTTGTATTTTACTGTCTGCTCCGACACATTCACACTAGTTATGCTCCAACATTTTATGATAACTTTCCGTTGTTCCTCCCCCATCACACTTAACCCTCCCACCACCATACTGACAACCCGCAAGAATTTTTACCCCCACTTTACATAAATATTCAGTTTTATAATAGGATGTGTTACTTAAAAAATATATATTGTGGTTGCAAGTGCCTGTGGAATAGGCAATGTAATGTTTTAACTCATAATATAGGACATACACCATTGCTAGTTTGCACTGGGCGTCATAGAGAAAACTCAAAGAGCAGACAAAGTAAGATGACCCACAAAACAAGCCAAATTCAGCCGAGGTCAGATGTTCAAAAGTATGGACAGTGCAGAGAATTACGTAGAAGGAATTAGTCAGAACATTATCACAGCACAGACGAACACAGAGGGCTCACAACGACGCGACACTTGCAACGAAAGCCGAAATACAGGCAAAACAACCTTGGAAAACCTAGCGACAGACAGAGGAACCCAACAATGTTATTAAACAGATAATCTGGACACCACGCTGACAACGAGGCAACACATGCAAACCCAGTGATAAAATTAAACATGTAGTTATATTATCTGTGTAGTATTATCGTTGATTTCCTCTGTCTGTAACTGTGTTGTCAAAGAATGTAGTTTTGTCTGTTTATTGATTTTTGTAACTTTCTCGTCATCTGCCCACTGTGTTAGTATGTGCTGACTATTTTTGTTTTCATTTAATTCTCTGTACTGCCTATACTGTTAATATTTAACATCAGTTTTTTTCTCTGTGTGTTTGTAGAGGAGAAGGTCCAAAAACGGGCTACCACTTTTATTTTTTTACCTACAGATTTACCTGCTCACTAAAATGAATTATTTTAGTGTCAGTTACTTCTAAAACATTCCTGAAAGTGATATCAATGTTCAAAATGCAAATTAACAGTTTTATTTATCCAAAACCACATGTTTATACAAAGAGGTAAAAAGGTTAGTTTTTCAGTGGTGGTCCAAATATGGGCTACTCCTAAAGAAAGAAGAAATAATCACATAAAAAATTTAAAAAAACACAATTTTTGTTCAGAAACTCTATTAACTACTGTCTTTAAACCACTAAAAATTTTAATTAAAAATAAAAGCACATTTTTCATTTTTATTACTTGCAGAAGTCACAGATGTATATGTCTTTTTCCATTCCAGCACAATCAGAATGTGCCCAATCTTAACAATTGTAGCACTGAATCCACACTTCCCCTCTAACGTCATCTGAAAAGAGTCCATCACAGAAAATACATGCTGCATTGTCGTCGCCAGGTTTATCCCCCAGAGGAACCGCTAGCTGGTCATCACCACTGTTGTCATTAATTGGAGGGTGCCTGTGGTCTTCTTCCGAGTCCGACACATCTTGTTGAG
This sequence comes from Bacillus rossius redtenbacheri, assembly GCF_032445375.1. Lineage (NCBI taxonomy): Eukaryota > Metazoa > Arthropoda > Insecta > Phasmatodea > Bacillidae > Bacillus > Bacillus rossius. The sequence continues at coordinate 7,841,581 of NC_086345.1, forward strand.
TTTTCCTCTTTGACCTTTTGGGTTGGCTTGTTGCTTTTGACTTCTTTCTCTTTGCTTGAGCACTTGATTCCACGTTCACAATTTTTCGACTGTTGTTCAAGGCTGCACGCTCCACACTTTTCTTCAGTTCTTCTTTGTAGGGAGATCCAGTTATGATGCAAGTCTTTGCACTCTTACGACCTAGATTGCTCTTTTTCTTTGCGACAATGGGAATCGGTGCTACTTCATATGGACTAACCTGTTTGGATGTTGAAGCTTGAGGGTTTGGTTGTTTATCCGGGGTGCTAAAAAGTTGATGCTTATTTATTGATCGTTGATCCACTTTTTGTGTAGTGGAAGGGTCAGGAAAATTGACAGAAGTTGCCGCAGAAAGTGATGGGCTGCAAGTTTTATCAGCTTCCTGTGCAGCAGCCAAAAATTCACTGTCTGAGAAAATATGCTTATCAAGAGGGTATATCCCCGTTGCTCAGAAACCATTCACAGCAATCTCTCCAGTCTGAACTTTCAGGTAAGCTTTGCCAAAGAGCTCCATTGTGTCATTTGGTGTGACAGGGGGTTAGAATGCCTTAACCATTTTCTAATTTCCTCACTGTAGTGAGCCTTCAATGGACCCATGAAACTCTTGTCCAGTGGTTGGAGTTTATGGGTTGAGTGAGGAGGGAGACACACAATGGTCACAAAGTTAGCCCTTGCCAAGTCAATTACTCAATATTTCGCACATGGCTGTAATGGCCATCCAATACAAGAAGTACAGGGGATTGTTCAGTTGGTTTAGTGCGTTCAATAAATAAAGACAGCCATTCGGTGAACAGATGAGTTTGCACCCAGCCAGATGGGTGGGCCCTTCCAATAGTCCCAGGAGGAGCACCTTTCATAAGCGTTGTGGCCATATTCACCCTTGGGAAAATCACATATGGAGGAATGAAAATCCCAGAAGCACTCATGCAAGCAATAACTGTGATGGTGCTACCTCTTTCAGCAGATGTCAAGGCAGCCACTTGTTTTTTTACCTTTTCTTGAAATGACTGAAGGATTTTTACTCTGAACTATTGTCAAACCGGTTTCATCAACATTGAAAACTCTGTCTGGGGGAAACTTAAAATTGTCATAGAGCTCTTCCAACATATTGAAGAAGGCTTCAACATTTTCTCGGTTGAAGCCAAGGGCTCTAGCAAATGAGGTCCCACATGGTTTTCGTAGAGATAAACGATCTCTGTGTCTTTTCATGAACAAATCAAGCCATGACCTACCAGCTTCCTCAGAATCTTTCCAGGGTGTTTCCAGGCCATTCCGAATGGCTAATTCAGAAGCCAGACGCCTCAAATCTTTAAGAGTGCATCCAAAAAAATGTTTCTCCATGTTGAGCAAGTAATCTACAATCTCAAGTTCCAACTCTTCCCCTAATAAAGTTTTCCTGCCCAGCTTGACTTGAGCAGCTTGGGCGGGCTCAACATCAATTTTTTTACTCAAAGTTTGGAGAGTAGTTCTAGGAACATTAAAAATTTTACTTGCCTTCAAAGTTCCCATCTTGCATTCACGAACAGCTATGATGGCTTCCTCCATGTTGTGTGCATCACATTTCAACCTCACATTCTTTTTTTCATATTTGTCCTTCGTTCTGGGAATCCTAAAAACAGATTTTAAAAAAAAATTAAAAAAGTTAATTCTCCTACTTTGTGCTATAAATTGATTGTAACAAAACATTTTTTAAAACACAGATTTGTCTATATTTGCTCAGAATCGAAGTTAATATTTTTATATTAATTCAAGTCAATATTTTTTTGCCTTCGAATTCATTTAAAATTTGCGACTGCAAGGTCTAAAAACGGGCTAACATTGTTGGTCCAAAAACGGGCTAGCCTGATTTTAGACCATCAATGATAGCCCGTTTTTAGACCATCCACTACTTCAAGTTGGCATTACTGGCAGCCATTAAAAAACAAACATATCAAGCACAGCAGCTGCTCTACAAGAAGCTTAGATCATCTACTTTCAGATGAGGTTGAATTAATATACCTAACTGAATAATTAAGAAAAAGAGAAATTTAAATTCACCTACCTTGAAAAGTTTGGAGTTCCTCAAAAGTAGGTTTTTTGATTAAACAATTCGCTACAAACCACGTGGGCCAAGGGCCGCGGCCATTTGCTCACTACTGTTTTCCCGCTTCTTACTGTTTCTTTTAGTGCCAATCCCGCGCATGCGCACAACTCTCTTCCCCCACTTTCAGCAGGTAGCCTGTATTTAGACCCTAGCCCGTTTTTGGACCTTCTCCTCTACTATTTTTTATTATTGGTACTTTGTGTTTTATCTTTGAAATCGTGGACAAACTAGCAATGACTTGTGATCAAAATTATGATTTCAATCAATCTTCTTACACAAATAATGTATATGATATGATATCACTTCTGTGATAAATATACATAAATATGCTATTTCACTAGAGGGTTTGCTGTAAACCATGAGCATATTTCATTACATGACAAGGCATCAGAGTAACAGTTATCCAAGCAAAACAATTTTTAAAAAATTGGTTGTCTGTAAAGTCGGTTTACGGACGATAGTATAACATGACGTCATAACAAAACATTGATGAAAAGATTGCATACTTCTATGAATAAAATTGAATCATTTTTATTGAATTATCACTATTTTGTATGGATACAAAGAAGGAGTGAAATGAAATCTACAATTTAATTGATAAATTTACTTTTATTTGCACTTATTAATTCAAATATGTTTATTACTTTAACGAACAGATTGTTTTAACTATAACTTTTATACATGTTTGCTATTCAACTTCTACCATTCTGTGTTATTCTGTTAAGGATAGGACGATGATAGGAAAAGTAGGAAACGAATGGGAGTGTTTCAAGTTTAAATGCGCCTGGAAAAAGTCAAATCGATGGTTGTTCCAATCGAGTGGAAGAGAGACAGATGCTGCGCAAGCGTACAACGAGCGTAACGGGACAATGAGTCATCCTTTTTCGTGCGTGCAGCCGGCGTTCATCGATTTATTAGACGTCACGTCAATAAAGGTGACGAGACTAGTAGGCGGGTGTGTTCTGGTTTCAGTCGACGCAACAGGACTCTCGCCTCGTCCTCCCAGGCCAGCACCCTTCACGGGTCCGTCAACAGCTCTGCACACAGCTCTGCGAGCGACCTGAGCGCGGGCCACGGGCAGCGGACCCTGTGCAAGCCCTTCAACAAGTCCACCACCTCGCTCGGTGAGTGGCCTTCACCTCTGTGCTACTTGCGCTCAAGTGTGTCTTCACTAGTTCTAAACACATTTGCACATGCAAGGGAGAGATATAAACAGGGCCGGTGCAAGGTAAATTGGCGCCCTAGGCGAAAAACCATAATTGCCCCCCCCCCCCCCCCAGGCCGGACAGCCCAAAAAAAATTTCCTTGCCTCAAAATACACCACGTAAGCCTAAGATTTTGTCAACAATCAAATGTAAGCAGGCTTTTTTTTTTTTACTTTTTTACTTATTACAAATCATAAACAGGTCACCGTGGACTTTAAATAATTACTTATATCAATCTAAACATTACAAACTCTTAAAAAAACCATTTTCATCTAGTTTCAATAATCGTTAAACATGTTATATGAGCTGTTATGAGTCGTGCTGCGCCGCCCCCAGCTACTTGGCGCCCTGGGCGGTTGCCTGGTTCGCCTATATGGACGTGCTGGCCCTGGATTAAACCAAAAGATACCATATTGGTTTCAACAATTTGTATGCTGTAAAAGATTTGAAACATTAAATTTCTAATACTTACCTTCGTTGAGGAAGAGTTACCTCATTAGGAGGCTTATTAATACCATAGCATGGTGTATATTTTCGGTATTATTAAAGCTGGAAATTTACTTCAAAAATTAATTCACTACTAAGCAAAAATGATTTCTCAAGGGATTCTTTCAGTTGCAGCCACTCACTAATAACTTTAGGCATTCAATCAAGTTAGATACTATGTTATATTAAAGACAAGTTTGTAATATCAATGTATAGAAAATTGTTAAGGCCAAAAAACTGTCGAAACCATGGTGGCATATTTTGACCCAATACCTCTCTCATAAAGTACATACATATCTACAGTGAAATATGCGAATATATGTCTTGTTTCTTATGGAATTTATTTAGTATTTCTATGAAGTCTAGTTGTTGAAGCATTGTGAATCATCTTCCTGTTAAACACAAATTATATATATTCTCAATCGGTCCTCATCGTCAGCCACATTCCACACAATACTAAAACTATAAAAAAAATATCTACTGCAAACACTTGTAAAATGATTATGACAAAAGACACCGGGTATCATCTGTTCGATGTTGTCCACAATGACAGTGTTGTGATTTAATATGAATCAGGGTATGTTATGTATGTATGGAATGTTTCCAATTCGTGGTATATAGGTACCTAAATAGGGAATACAACAGAACCAGACAAGCACAAGCCACGGTACAGTATATCCTCAGAACTCACGCGGCGAAGCGCTTGAGGAAGGTATGTGCTGGGACGAAACCATGGAGGGGGGGGGGGAGAAGGTGTGCTGCAAATTTTAAATTTTTGGCACAAATATATTTTTCATCTCAATTCCCTAATATAAACTTTGTTAGCCCATTGTGCAACCTGATCAAATCTTTCCTACTAGTCCCATCACATTTAACCAGCCCCGCAGCTGATAGCTTTATGTGATTTCGCCAGGCTAGTGTTAGCCATCATTTTTCTTCCCGCCTCTGGCCATAAACGCGACAAGTAACTGTGTCCAGCTTCGTGACCGCGAGCGCTTTTCTCAGCGCCCTCCTAGGGCAGCCCTCTTCCCAGAGCTCAGCTTAGGTTAGCAGCTCCATTCATGCCCCATTCTAATGTTCCAGGGCTGTCTGGCCCGTATTGGTGCTCGCCCTAAGACATTTCTCACGAGCCAGCAGATCCCCCCCGTCCCTCTTCACGAACTCTGCCCAGAGCACTGACCGGGGCCATTGATGCTTTAGGCTCCCGGCGAGCCTAAATCAAGGTCTTCTCACTGGCCGGTGAAAGACCTGCTTTCGCCATCTCGTGGCGAAAATGACAACCACTTTACTTTAGTTCGGCGCTGGAGCGAGATACCTAGCGGCCGTCACCTCGCCACTCCCTAGTTCTCTTTTAGCCCGACAGAGCGCGCACCAGTTGGCCCCTTTAGTACCAGTCTTACGCTAGCCCCTCTTGCAGGACTTTTGCGAACTAACCCCGAGTGTGTTTCTCCTTCTCACCGACGGAGCGCACTGCCTTTCCGAGCGCGAGTGACCTCCGATGCCCCTTAAGTTAGGCCACGACTCACCTTTGTTATTTTTCTTTTGGTCGGTGCAACCTCCAGCTAATCAGAGGCCATTTCCCCCACTTCATAGGCCTCTAGGCCTCTAGCCCAAGTTTTAACAACATATAGCACTGTGGATTGATTGATTTGTTCTTCTTATGTCACCTGGTCCCATCTCTCTGGAGCTTTGTCAGCGACTATATTCGCAAGCTATCTCGCCGCGACTAACTTAAGGGATGTGATCCCTAGAGTCCAGGATTTATCCCTGTTTTTTTTTATTATCTAGTTTTCTAGTCGCTTCAGTTCATACTACTAGCTAATCTCGTATCATGTCTCGTGCGTGGCTACCGCGAGCACTTGTGCAGCTTCGAAGGGAGTGAATTTCTTCAATTCATCCCCCAGGATGGTAAGTGGAAAATTCAATGCCTTTTTGCCTATAGTTGGCTCTCTATTTAATTTTTACCCTAACTTCTCGATTCTTGTTGTTTCGTAATTAAATCTATATTCTTGACCAGTGGATTTTTTTTTTTTTTTTGTTCCCAAGGGGTTCAAGAAATGATCCGAGAGATGGTGCAAGAGTGCAGGGTTTTCTCAGGCTCAAGCCCGTCCCAGAATTCCACTAAATTTACGCCTTTCCCTCTGGAATGGGTTCTACGAGTCTCCCGCTTCTAGTCACCGCCAGTGAACAGTCAACGATCAGATATTGTTAAATAAAATTGTATGTAGTCCCGCACTGTTTGGGTTAACAAACGTTGCAACTTCCTAATTAAATTTATTTATGTTATTTTTTTGTGAAAACATTATTGTTAATTTTTACCATTTATAATATATTTGTAATTGATAACTTTTACCAGCTGGGGCCCCATTAATTCTGATCTGTGTAATTTTTTAGTTTCTGAAACCATTAAAAGAAAATAATGAAAACCATAATTAAAAATGAAAAAGGGTAAGCTTTAAGCAAACTACTACTACTTTTATTTATTACTTCAAATACAATCCATTTTCTACTTCCTGTAGTGAGAAGTAAGTTTCCTTTTTCGTAATGTTTCTCCCTTGTGTACCTCTGAGTATACTGTTGTGTCTTTCGCCCACTTAAAGCAGATTCCAGGGCTTTTATAACAACATTAATATAAAGCTTTTTTAACTACACTAGGGCAGAAACGGGGGGGGGGGGGGGTAGGGGGGATAGGAACTGGCAGTGTAAGTAGTGTTCGAAAAAAAAATGTTAGAGGGCAGACGAACTGAATTATTTGAATTGAAAGATACTTACATATATATCGTCAAATATTAAAGAAAAGGGTATTTTTCGTGTACTATCTAACTTTTGCTGTATTAAAAATGAAATGACAGCAAATAAATCTGTTTATTGACCAATTAAGTTTAATCAAAAATATTTGTAATAGTGGAATTAATTTTTGGTTGCCATATGGGGTGTTTTGGGGAAAGGTTTTGGTTTGGCTGGTTTGAAATCAAAAGGGGGCTCCAAGCTGAGTTCTACTGTGGGTGGAAACTGTGATAGTTATGCCCCTGGTTGGAACTGTGCTAGTTATGCCCCTGAGTGGGAACTCGTCTAGTTACGCCCCTGGGTATGCGTTGTGTTATGACATGCTGAGAAACAAGACAGGAAGTTACAGGATGACACAACATCGATCAACGTAAGGAATTTTTTTATTCAAAACTTCCAAACGCAAACCCCACATCGCAACAACTGGTCAAACTGAGGCTCCAGCATTGACGTCTTGTTAGAAAATGTTCTCGGAACACTCTCTGTGCCACATGTCGGGCTTTTCTTGGTTCCTGTTCGCGTCCTCGCTGGAGATCACAGCATGATGACTATGGTTGCTGTGAACTGTGTGTTTGTATGCTTTCTAGAAAGCACCCTCTAGCAAAAACTCTTGATATGCATTTCAATTATATACTTTTTATTAATCCTGTGTCAGAAACTGACACTTGAAAAAGTTTATCAGTTGCAAAGTCTTTTGTTATTTAATTAAGATGGGATTCGAAAGTGTGGAAAATGTTCACGTGAAATGAAATTTATTTTGGAAAACAACACAATCTCAATAAATTGTTCCCACTGTTTTCGTGTCCATAGCTGTGAAGAGGGAAGCCTTCATTTCACAGACGAGAGAGCCACACCCGAAGTTCCCCGAAGTTCATGCTCGCTTTTTTTTTCCGTTCTATCTCATTGTATAAACCGGTGTGGCATTAAATTTTGCGGTCGATTCGGATAGGTAGGCTACATTATAAATACTTTAAAACATTGTGGATGGTTGGTTATATTAGGTAAGTATAGCTACATTAAAAATACTGTAAAATCATTTTATGGTTGCTTAGCAAATAACTTTTTAATATGTAGCTATCCAGGGCTAGGAAACCGTTTACATGATTTCACAGTATCTTTAATGTAGCTATCCTAACCAAATCAATCGTCCACAGTTTTAAAGTATTTATAACGTAGCTTACCTAACATTTTACAATGAACAAAAAAAACAACCTAAGATGCACGATCGGGCGTTTGGCTCTCTCGTCTGTGAAAAGGCTTCCCCTGTGTATACGTGTCTCGTCAGCGCAAGAGTGCGCTGCAAGAGGCTCGCTCCCAGACTGCTGTCGTGAGAGGAAACACCTCCGTGAGATTCTGTGCTGCAAGCAACTACAAAGATAGAGGCTTTGCTTATACAGCTTTTTCCTTCAACAGGCATGTCTGAAAACCAGCCTACTATTTGGGGCCGCGTCTCGCGATCAAGGGAAACGGTATAACGGCGTGACTCGCTACAAATTCAATCTTGACGTGTTATTTATGTGGGGTACATACTTTTAAACTATGGAACGTGAAAAACACTGAAAAGAAACTACATTGTTTAGCTGCGATGATACGGGCTGGGAGCGAAAGATTTTGTTAAACGTATCTGAGTATTTTTTAAAAAAAAAATACCACGATTGCATGCAATGCAGTTGAGAAATCTTCCAAAGAAATCGGCAGTTCCGAACGAACAATTTACGCCCTTAAGACGAAACTGCAGTGGCAAGTGGCATAGTACCCAAGTACGCCTGGTAAAGTAAAACCGAAATGGAATGGCAAACACAAATATTGCTACCATAAGCTTGTTTACAGGAATATTCCTGTAAACAAGCTTATGGTGGCATTATACAAAAAGGCTACAGTGAATCGTTCGCACTATTATTATGTGCTAACATTCCTCCCACTTAAAACGTAATTTTTAACTAATGTGAATAGTGACAAATCACTGCCATATTTCTCCCGTTTTACCCTGCATAGATTCCTATGTGACGACGTAATTCGGTGGCAACATACCTAGTTGAAGAGAAGTTAAAATAATAGTGCGTATTATTATGTACGTTTGTTAGAATTTTTATTTATTTTTTGAATCTTTAACTAAAGCAAACTGTTAATGTTAAAAGGAAGAGAACCATTTTGCTGTGTTTCGATATATTTCCATGTATTATAACTTTCGACTCGAAGAAGCTACGACTTTCGTTTGAGTTTGTCGTCAGCTCTCTTCAAAATCTATCGATTGCATATATAAAACATTAGTGTAAAATAGTTACAGTGAATGTGTATGGTGTTAAAATAAAAAAAATAGCGCTTTTTATATTTTGTATAGAAAATATTACCGGTTGCGTACACGTATTCACGTACAACACACGGCCGTGTCCATGATACAGCCACACCCCATTTATTTCTACGTACAGGTACGTCTAAGCATACACAAATGTATACAAATCAAGCTATTTCAAAAATATTAAAATCATTACTTCAGTAGATTTTTTTTCTTTTGTAGAGCTATAAATTTTATTTATCTTACAAATATATAATTACTGAAATTAAGAATGAATGCTTAATTTTTTTAAATAATTATTAAATGAATTTTTTTTGAACTGTTAAAATTAATCAGAATTTACCTAACAAAAGATTACCATCTTAATTCACCGATTATCATAAACTTTTGGTTGGGCCTGTACTTACGTTATTTAAGTGAGCAGGATGCGTTCATGATGTGAAGAATATTGTGTTTTCTCTGGTGATCTCTCTGTTACCATCTGCTTCCCTGAAGAGTCGCGGGAGACGGTTGATACGCTCTCTGTGAGAGGAGCGTCTTGCGTGCCAAGTGGTGACTGTCTTCCTGAAGATGAGATTGAATCCTTCTCTCTCCCCACCAGGCACAAGTAGCCGCCGTCCTTGTCCATGCTCCACGCAGCACCCACGACGCCAACTGCTCAGTGCTTGGACTAGATACTGCAACATGGTCCTGCTGTGGACTCGACCATACATCTCCTGAAAGAGTGTTCTTTGGAGTGAAGAACGTAATACAATGCTTTACACAGTTAACCTGCCAGCAATTTAGTGGCCATTACGCGAGAGGTGGCAAAACTACCACAACCATGGAATTGATTCATCGCAAAATTTTTTTTTTTTTTTTTTTAACTCCGACCCCGTACTCCCTGGAGCGAGTTCCCAAATTCTGTTGTTTTCGTAACTGTTTGGGTGTCTGACTACTACACTTATATGAATATTAGACTCCCAGCTGATGGCAGCTGGCAGATGCGTGTCCAACAGAATCGTGGCAGATGGCGCAGACCAATTCAAGTACCACTCCGTAAGAACATTTTGAACCCTCGGCATGCTGAAAGTACTGGTTACAAATTATCCAGAAATCTTAACATTTTTACGGACACTAAAATTATTTTTGCAAAATGTAACTTTAGCATTAACATAACCTTCAAAGAACTTGGTAAGTCTATTTTAATATTTAATTTTTCTCCTTCAACGTCCTGTTCAGCATGTTTTTAGTGAACACGCAACTCCAGGAGCTTACTTCCACGAGGATCCAGTTATCTGGAACTGCGAAGAGCTCCATTAACACAGACATGGTTCACGTGACGATCACTGCATAGCTTTCTTGCCTATCAAGCATTACTGTTTACTGAAACCTCCTTAAATGACCTTATAGCCTAAAGATTCCTTGAAAACTTTTTTGGTAACGTTCAAGATAGTTAGAAGGATCCTTGCAAAATCACCGATGCATACTTTTCTAAAAGGTCATGTTGGTAGAATCCTTATGGCCTTCGAAATATTTGGGAAAATCTTTTAGTAAAAAAAAGTAACATTATTTTGATGTTTTGCCATATAACTGCCTTCTACATCATTTTTAAGTTGAATTATTATTGTCTTAGTTAGGCCTTTTAACGTATACAAATGTAAAATTCCCTTGAAATAAAGCCTAAAGAATTTGTAAATGGCAACGAATCCCGTAGAATAAGAATTTCTTTTTTGATTCATCAGGTTGTGTTAGTTGAAATAGTCCTGATATTCTACCACAACTGGTATCTTACTGAATTTAGCCATTAATTTGAAGGATGTTTTGGGCGAGGCTGTTTCCTGATGGTCGCATCAGTATTCGGAAACAGCAGTGCACAATTACGTGCGAGGCTTGGTAGAGAATTACTGCAATTTTGAGTTTCGAGAGTGTCGCCAGCCGACTGTGTCTCTCTCCCCCCGGGAGAAGCCGGGAGATACAGGCAGACACCGGCAGAAACAGTGAGACGTTTGGAGATTCAGGGAGACGCCGGCAGATAAAAAGGCGCTGGGAGATAAGGGAGACTCCGGGAGATAAGGGAGACTCCGGGAGATAAGGGAGACTCCGGGAGATAAGGGAGACTCCGGGAGATAAGGGAGACTCCGGGAGATAAGGGAGACTCCGGGAGATAAGGGAGACTCCGGGAGATAAGGGAGACTCCGGGAGATAAGGGAGACTCCAGGAGATAAGGGAGACTCCGGGAGATAAGGGAGACTCCGGGAGATAAGGGAGACTCAGGGAGATAAGGGAGACTCAGGGAGATTATGGGAGACTACGGGGAATTGAGGGAGATAAGGGAGATTACGCGAGATAAGGGAGATTACGCGAGATAAGGGAGATTACGCGAGATAAGGAAGACGCCGGGAGATAAGGGTGATGCCGGGAGATAAGGGTGATGCCGGGAGATAAGGGTGATGCCGGGTGATAAGGGTGATGCCGGGAGATAAGGGTGATGCCGGGAGATAAGGGTGATGCCGGGAGATAAGGGTGATGCCGGGAGATAAGGGTGATGCCGGGAGATAAGGGTGACGCGGGTTGATAAGGGTGACGCGGGTTGATAAGGGTGACGCCGGGCGATAGGGGAGACGCGGGGAGATACAGGCAGACATCGTCAAGAAGAGAGCTACCCCTCGCAGGCGGGGACCTACGGCGTGCTGCCATGTTGCCACTGGGTGGGTCGCCGGCAGGAAGAAGGCTCTGAAATACGAGCTGGACTGAAATAAATGTGTTGGCGCGTGTCCTGTTGGCGCCAGCTGGTCTCAGCAAGGAGCGGTTATACTGGGCGAGTCATCGGTCGCTCGCGTGACTGGAGTGGGTCGTCTTGGATGATCATTGTTTACCTTCCGTTATGGTGAACAATATAAACTATTCTTCGCCAAAATGAATTTGTTAATAACCAGTAAATATCAAATAGATAGTTCTGATATTCTCTGATTCAACACAGGTAGCTGGTAGCAAATTGAAATGTAAAACATAATATTTAACAGTTGATAACATCAAGTAATCATAATTTAAATAATAAAAATGGTTTAACTCATTACATACGTAGTTACGAGCATTTTAGAATGTTTTATCATAAACTTGAAATGTCTTTAAACTATATTGGTTTTTACTATGAAAAAAAAGAATAATGCAGAGACTGAAATGTATTAAGCAATATAGAATATATTATGCTAATTAATTTATAACAGAATTTTGGAAGTTAGGCTTCTTAGGTGCGTTATGAAATAATGATGAGAGGGATTTTTTACGATGCACGCACACCATGCAACTAAATTGTCACAGGATGAAAAACAAGGTTACATTCAAATAAAAATAATAAATGTGCTTTAAATCATATGCGTACTTTAGTGATTGATACCTATTATACCCTGGTCCATAAATTAATAATATATACTAATTTTGAATAAGTGATTGAAATGGTGATTATTTACTTAGTGTATTTATATAAGTCAGGTTAGGTGTGTTTATATTAATGTTGAATACTGAGTATTTATTGTAATTTTTAAATTTAATTGAAATATATTTTACCAAACGTATTTTATAATAGCACTCCAGTCCTGTTATTTTATTACTTTTTTATTATTTGCAGCAAAATAAGTAAGTTTAGTAAGTATAACTTCTAACACGCGCATACACAAGTACACACAGCCATTTTTTATTTATAATCTTGGTAGTTTTTATTCATATGTTGTGTCAAGAGTAACTGTAACTTGAAATTTTATTTCGTTAGCAACATTGTTAGCGAAGCTGGAAGTTAAGGCTAGTTAAGTGGTGAAAGTTAGTTAACAGCAGCACTCGCGCATGGATTTTTCCGCTGACGTGTGGCTGGTACGTGGAACTGGAACGCTACAGCAGCGCTGCGCGGCGGCGGGACTGGGAACTAGCTGCAAGGAGCAGCGGGCGCAGCGCTGCGCGGCGGTTGCGGCGGCTCGGGGAACCAGCTGCGAGGAGCAGCGCTGGAATCACGACAAGACGACAGTCGGCGCAGTGTGCCGTGTTCGCGTCGCTTTGACGGTTGCAGCTGGCGGCTTGTGTCGGGATCGGCGGTCGGTCGCGACTATATTTACCCGCCATGTCGCCGGCCGAGCGGCGCTAACAGGTTGATGTCGACCGCAGCCGTGAGAACACGCGTGTGCGTGCCGTGTCTTCCCCGGCCGCGATCTAAATGCGTATCGCCGCACGTGGACGTCCAGTTATAGCTTCAGCCGGCGCGGCTTGCAAGGGGGCGTTCCCCGCTTCCAGCGTCTCTGCGAGTGTCCGAGTGTTATGCCTTTGGTAAACAGCCCGAGCGGCTCGTACAGGGAGTGTGTGATTGGGTACGTATCCGGTTTGAATGCGAGAGCCTGTTTGCAGGGGCTGCGGAATGTATACGTCATTGCGAGGTCAATGATCGATGAATAAACAAAACTGAATATTTCTCGTTGGTTTTAAAATCAAATCAACTCTATCAAATGTTATGATACCCAAAAATAGTTTTATAACATGTTTAACATTAACGTTTACTCTAAACTTATGTTAGGCTACATATATAAGTTACCTACGTAATTTTTATCTTAACCTAACCGTTGTAGTTTAGAAACAAATGTCAGATCATGCGTACAAAATCTAGAAACTCTGTGGCGGCCATTCAGGTATATTTCTTTAGATAATCTGACGTCACAGCTGTTTACAAGGTGTTTTGACGCAGGGAAGTCCGCAAACAGGACGAAATCCTATGCAATCTTAGAAAAAAGTCTTGTTATTTCCACCAGCAAAAGCAGGCAAAGAGGTTCTATATCGTATTGAAATATTTCCGTATGCTCCTGCTGTGACCCTTTGACCCATTGCTTCCGCAGCCCCTGGAATGTTATTTTTCGAATGTGTGAATATTTTATGTAATTTGTAATTTACTTAATAACGACTGGAAGATACTGCCACGCAAAAAAAAAAAAAAGTAAACGTTTCTGACGTATTCCAAGAAATCGTAAACGCAGCCAAGATCTCTCGCTGAATGTGAACACGTAGTGTGTTCTCATTTGCCATAGGCCATATGACTGTAGCAATGGACAGATATTAATAAATTTATTTTCCTCTAGCTGCAGAGAAAAAATATTATCCTTGGCGTTTTTTTTTTTTTTACTTGTTTTGAATATTAGTTGAAATTGTAGTGGTATGTCCAGTGTTAAGAGTGAATCAGAATGATATTTAATAGCGGTAAGTCGCACGTTGAAAGCTGAGCGCTATATAGTTCCATCTTTATTTATTCTGATTTATCATCCCGGAATATTATAAAAAAAAAAAATAACCGTTGCAAGTAGTTCGGGTTAACATCAGACGGCTTTAATGAGCGCGTTGTGACACTAAATGCCGTTGGTCACCGGAGTTGTCACGTGCCGTGAGTTGAGCCGTGCTGAAGTGTTGGCGACGCGAGGTGACCTTGGAACACTGGCGGTGTTGGTAAACAAGAGCCCTGGTTCGCCCACCCAGGGCCCACGACTCGCCCACCGCGGGTTACCGCGGGTGGGCTGTTCGCTTCCAGGCCGTCTGCCTGGCGACCTTCGCGTAGAGGAGAGGCGGTATTCCCTCCCCCCCTCGTGCACATGTGTGAACAGCTGTTCGCGCGCGGCGGCGGTTACGTAACTCCCGTGGGTCGCCGGCGCTTCTCTGACCCCCGACCAGCCACGACCGGTCACGAACATTGCCGAAGTTTGCCGCCAGGTCGTGCGACTTCCTTGGCGGAATAATGCGAGAAGAACATGTAACCTGGCCTCGTGGCCGTGAGGTTAGCATTGCTGACTACCAATCCAAAGGTTGACGGATCGAATCAATAGAAGAACGTGTAAAATATATATTACTAACATATTTACCTCCTTAAAACACAATACTTAGTATGGCTAGAAACATTGTTGTTCAGTGTATATACAAATGATGGTAAAACTTAGTTTAGGTTACTCTTTGCATAAAGCAACTTTAGCACATTATAAAATGTAAAGGTTGCTATAACATGCCAGGTCAACTAAACCACACCTATTTTTTCTCTATTTCTATTAAATTAAAAAAAAAATCCTTCGAGTAGTAAGGTTGTTTTGACCTAACCCAACCAAACTTTCTGCTAAGATCTCTTGGACGGGATGTCACGTGTCCTTCCGGAAAAAAAATATACAAAGGATTAATATTGGCGATAGTTGTATTTACGTAAGAGACTTGACCTGACTGACAGCAAAATCAGATAATCCGAGGATGCGCAAACGCGAATTATTCGGGTGTTAGACTCTAGGTCAGTGAACAGTAGGTGTATCCCTTCCTACCTTGCAGTCGGAAGTCTTAGTTCTAGTTAATTGCAGTCCGTACAAGCAACCACAAAGTTATTGGACAAGTCACGTTACACAAAACAGATCATTGATAACTATAATGACTACTAATCGTGTATCTGCTACCAGCTAATTTTAATAGATAAGTTTAGCTTGTCACAATCTCAGACTATAAAAAATTTAATGGGTCAAAATTTGCTGAACACTAAAAAGTCAGGTTCACTGTTACTGTCGCAGTCGAGGTCGTGAGACAGTAACACAACGAAGGGCAGTTCGCAGGGTCGGAACATGCATGACTAAGACAAAAAAAATAATTGGTTATCTGTAAAGTCGGTTTACGGACGATAGTTTAACGTGATGTCATAACAAATATTGATGAAATGATGGCATACTTTTATGAATAAAATTGAATCATTTTTATTGAATTATCACTATTTTGTATGGATACAAAAAAGTAGTGAAATGAAATGTACAATTTAATTGATAAATTTACTTTTATTTGCACTCATTGCACGTCACGCTCATTGTACGCTTGCGCCGCATCTATCTCTCTTCCACTCGATTGGAACAACCATCGACTTGACTTTTTCGAGGCACATTAAACTTGAAACACTCCCATTCGTTTCCTACTTTTCCTATCATCGTCCTATCCTTAAAAGAATAACAGATTGGAAGAAGTTAATTAGCAAACATGAATAAAAGTTATAGTTAAAATAATCTCTACGTTAACGTAATAAACATATTTGAATTAATGAGTGCAAATAAAAGTAATTTTATCAATTAAATTGCAGATTTCATTTCACTCCTTCTTTGTATCCGTACAAAATAGTGATAATTCAATAAAAATGATTCAATTTTATTCATAAAAGTATGCAATCATGTCATCAATGTTTTGTTATGACGTCACGTTAAAGTATCGTCCGTAAACTGACTTTACAGACAACCATTTTTATTTATTTAATTCTTTGCGAATGCACAGTGTCTTCACGACTGTTGTGGCCAGCGAACTCCGCGGACAGGTTTGACCGCTTCCTGCTGCTGTGTCTAAAACACTGTACCTCAGAGATCATTGAACTCAGTCCGTTTATTGCATCTCCTATCGAACAATAACTTCGTACCTGGCTCAAAACATTTTCCCAAGCATTAAGGGAAAATTATTAGAGCCTAAGTCCAAAGTTTCAGTTGAGTCATACCAAAGGGAGAAACAGGGGGAGATGGGAATCCCCCTCCCTGATATCCTAAAAAATCTTAAAAATCTATCATCCCCAGCTACAAAGGGAAAGAATTTGAAAGCAAACAGCAAGCAAAGAGGTTCTATTCCCCCTTCTTCCCCCCCCCCCCCCAAAAAAAATAAAATTCTGCGTAGGCTCCTGAGTCAAGACAAATTAGGTCCGGTTACAATATTATGAACTCACTCATTCGTATTTATCACAACGCTATTTGGATGGTGTTATGCAAAAATGAGTTAACCAACAAAAGGAAAAAAAGTTATTGAAATAATTCTGTACGTAAAATGACACTTTTAATTGAGCTAATTTTTTTTAACCGACATTCCTTGCTACTGTGCCATCTTGAGACCAAACATTCAACGCACTGCCACAATAGCGGTTATTGTGTGTTCGACTTTGAGCTCAATTTACTCAGTTGAAAATGTTTGTGGGTTGAACCATTTTTACATAACACCGTCCATTTACTCTTTCACCGTTTCCATACTGTAGGTTCCTTCGTTCTTCCATCCCAGTTTATCACTGGCCTGCTTCCATGACGTTACTCATTCCCCTGCGTTCTTTCCAACCATTAGTGATGCAGTGAACTGGACTGTGAACTGTGCATCGCTGGGTCGTTACGACAACGCCGAAATACCACAACGCCGAAAAATGATTTTGCGGGGAAAACAACTGAATGAAATTGTGTGCTAACCTTACCTAACGTAACCTTTGTGGCAGTCCTGCAATGGCATTTTTCGGCGTTATTGTACGTTCGGCGATGCGGTATTTCGGCGTTGTGGTACACAGTTTTCTAGCTGTCGGCGTTGTGGTCAATTTTGACATTCGGCGTTATGGTATTCGGCGTTATTGTACGTTCGGCGATGCGGTATTTCGGCGTTGTGGTGCGTCCCCTGCATCGCTCACGTAGTAGCTTCGGTCGTTCCTGGCGTCGAGACGGCAGTGAGTAGCTCAGAGTCGTGTCCTCGTACAGGTCTGACAGTTGACCTTGAAGCCCGCTGTGGTTGTGGCCATCTGAAAACTTGCCGAAAGTTTATTTCTTGTTAAGTTAAATAAGTTTCCGTTTAAAGAAGTGCACATTAGTGATACTTTTTAGGTCACCTTCTCGTTAAATGTTTTTAATCATCTGCAGTGTTGAGAAGCAACATAACTATTCCGCATGATCATGAACGACATATAAATGTGACATAAACATGTGTTAATGTTTTAGTGGGATTAAAAAAATAGTCCGGGGCATTAAAAAACTTTAAATAAAGAATTGTGAGTTAACTATCATGAAAAATTGCTCTAATGCACTGTGGGTGTCTGTAAATCTTTCTCAAAATTTTTGAAAATAGTCCGAATATTTCGGTGAAATATGATGTAATTGTCCAGCATGACAGCTTATTGCCAATAGCACCAGTACAAATAAATTTGCTTACATTTTAAAAATATTGCAATAACTAAACGTAAATATCGGTCAAGCGTTTCCAATTTTGCATTAGGCGCAGATAATATAGACATGTATTCGGACGTCGTTAAAACATTTAGCATCTCGTCTGATAAGTGCAATGTGGAGCTATACGTCACTACATTTCATCCAGCTCGATGTAGTTTACAAAAAAAACGCGTGGCTTACTAAATTTCTAATTTCAATGCCAATCATTAACTCTACAAGTCTACAAGTATTCTGCGCATGCGCGCTAATTGAGTCACTGATGGGAGACCAAAATCAGTTCCCTAAAACTAAAGGACTGGCGGTGTAAGGGTTTGGGAACGGTAATTTATACTAGTTTTACAAGTGGGGAAAAAATAAAACAGTTCCGGAAAGGTTAGCCTACGTAATTAAATACAGTTTAATTTATTATCTAATATTTACACTGTTCGTTAAGTTATAATATTGTAAATGTCTGTCTACAAAATAATCACTCTTTCATTTAGACCTCGGTTCTCTCCCCCCACTGTGGCTTGGCTTGATAGTGGCTCTTCCTGCCCCTCATCTATTACCGCTCACTTCTGTCTCGACACCTAGTCTCGACACCTAGTCTCGACACCTAGTCTCGACACCTAGTCTCGACACCTAGTCTCGACACCTAGTCTCGACACCTAGTCTCGACACCTAGTCTCGACACCTAGTCTCGACACCTAGTCTCGACACCTAGTCTCGACACCTAGTCTCGACACCTAGTCTCGACACCTAGTCTCGGCACCTAGTCTCGACACCTAGTCTCGACACCTAGTCTCGACACCTAGTCTCGCACTACTCACTAGTCCGCCGCACATACAACACCCGGGTGTCCGCTACCACTCACCAACTCACCAACTCACCGAGGGTCGCTCACCCTATTCACTTCACGGCCCTCTCAGGCCAGAGTCTGTTCATGTGCTGGCCAGACCCTGCCTCGTAGCCCTTGGATGTGTCGCGTCATCAGAATCCTCTCTACTTAACACTAGAAGCTGCAAGAACACGGGCGTTCTAGTTACGCCACTTCACGCATACGGGGCTCTGGGAACGTGCCGAACTCTCGAGATCTTCAAAGAATTCTCGGAACGAATGGATAAGTGTTGGGGATAGGGGAGGGGGTAGTGAGGTCCCGCTGCTAATAGGATTAGGCGTGTAGCGGCAATAAAGGGAGGGCGCTACTGCATCGCGCAGGCGGGCGCGCGGACTGGCTGGCCTGCCTCATCGCTAGAGTCCTCGTAACACTCCCCCCCCTCCCCCGATCAGGCAGTACTTCCCTTCGGTGTATTCCCTCAATCGTTACACATGCACCACTATCATTCGCCTTCTCGTTTCTGTCTGGATGTGGTATGCTGGTACACCACGTCATGTAGTCGTTTGCATTGTTGATGTGTTCTGCTTATCCTGGAGACGGTCATTTCAGTATTATGATAGATAAAATATTCAATTCTATAAAGATGTGTAAAAACTTAACGAACATTGTTAAATTGTATCCAAAAATAAAGCAAAACTCACCTGTTCTTGTCAACAAATAACCGATATACTGATCAATATTAATTAGTTGCTATCGGATTGCCATCACCGAAGAAAGGAACAAGTATTCATAAAAAAAACCTTGCAGTTAAGACAAAAAGCTATCCGGGCGTCGGAAACAAGAGAACAACAGGAGCTGGACTGAGCGTGACTTCGCCGTGGCATTCCGATAGGTACTAATTAATATTGATCCGTCTGTCGGTTATTTGTTGGCAAGAACTGTTTGGCTTTATTGTTGGTTACTTATTAACACTGTTCTTGAAGGTTTTACATTATATGTATTGAATATTTCATAATCATAACAATATAATGACCGTTTCCAGGATACGCAGAATGCATCAACATTGTTATGGAGACAAAGGAATCAACAACAATGTAACAGCCTTCGCCAAGGAGATTTTCGATCTAAAGAGGAAATTCGATCTTTAAGGCCCTCGATATTCGTAAAATCCTTTCTTAACCCTTTGAGGCACACAGAAATATATTAAAAATAAATTAGAATCTATTGTGTAACTTTTAGCAGACGTGGCGGAAGGAAAAATTAAAGCAACCAATGTTGCTTGTTCTTGTTAGGATCGCCAGGTAGCAGCACAAGGCTTACTCACGCGAGGTATTTCGGCAATACCACTGAAACATTCCGAATAGTAACATTTTTTCAAAGTGGTATCATAGAAATACCACTACAAAACAAAGGGTTAACGGATGTGGAGGCGGCGAAGAGAATACACGAGCCAAATGTGAAGTGTGTATGTTTTATGACTGCGGGTGATTCGTGGCGAGTTGAGTCGGCGAGTGCGTGAGTCCCTGCAGTGACGCATGGTCACGTGGCCAGACGCTGCCTGCTGGTCCCTGCTCCGAGGGCAGTGATAGCGCGCCCTGCCCGGATCAATAAGCCGGGGGTGGGAGCCGCGCCCGAACAGTCCCGAACATCTCCGAGGCTTGCCGATCGCTCGTGAAAGAACACCGCATTGCAAGGATTTACATTTACATACATTCGACTATCACAGAGTATTTGAAATAACTATAGGTAATCTAGAACAAGGGTCTGCAGACTTCGAGTGCGATGAGACAAATATTAAGTAAACATATTCTCCAATTTTTTGACGTGACAACGTCTAATAAATCGATGAACGCCGGCTGCACGCACGAAAAGTGTCCCGTTACGCACATCGTCCCGTTACGACTTGTCCCGTTACGCTCATTGTACGCTTGCGCCGCATCTATCTCCCACTCGATTGGCCTATGAATCTACTATTATATTAAATAGGTTAAGGCGGGCTTTACAAAAGTAGCTTTTAAATTTAGTACTTTAACTAAACTATTTTATTATTAATTAATTTTTTTTTGTTATGTATTTTTCCATTTTTCCAATTTTCCAAAATAAAGAGCAATAATCATAAAGAAACATGTAAGAGAATTTAAAAACTATTAATATTTTATTCACAAATTAAACATAGTCTTAAAAATAAACGCTATTTAAAAAAAACTTATATGTAAAAAAATAATGGTAGTCATTGGCAGAGAGCTACTGATAAAACAAGAAAACCCTTAATTATGTTAACTATTTATTAAAATGAAAAAGCAGCTAGGCGAGTGCAGTGCTGCGGTAGAGACGCACATCCATGTGGCTCGCGAGCCGCGGGCTGCCAACCCCTGGTCTAGTCTAACCAACCTTTAGAGTGAGACCTAATCTAACCTAAGCTTTTACTTCGGTAATATTCGGATTCGGAACTTTCCGGGGTTGCTGGTAATCTCAAAAGAACGTAGTCTCCGGTATTACAACATGACTGCTGTAGGCCATTGGTTTCAGCTTCAGCATAATTTTCTTTATTTAGCATGTTTGTTGTAACTTCAAATAAATGAAGATTGTCTTCTGATTCGGTAGACTCTTCTTTCACATTACCCCCGGGTTTTGGGTCCTAGGTAATATTGCCTATTTTGAAATGCTCACAAGTGTTGCTGTTACAAAAACAGCTGAAACTTCTCGCCGTTAGAGTTGTACAGCTAGTTGGACCGAGGATAGTGTTTGGAAATACACCTGTGACTTGATTCATACTCAAAGAACCTTTGAAATTTTTTTGTTTTGTCGCCTAATTTACACTTTTCTCGACTGTCAATTGTGATGCATGTAATGCTAGGACATCGTTCTAGGATGGATTGTACGCATTGTTCGTATTCGATATCATTATCACCACCACCAGCGGTTACAACAAACCTGCCATCCGTTTGCATGTTGCTCCGACGCAGTCTGGTGCACCCGTTCCATGCCCACTGTCTGTATGATTACATGCCCACTGTCTGTATGATTCCATGTGAATGCCTCTACTCGTGGCATTTCCCCTGAAAGTTTAGTTGCTATTATAAAAAAAAAGTTTTGTCACGGTACCGCGTAACGGGGCCATCGCTCAAGAAGTGTACGCGCCTAATGCCATCTGGAAGAGCTTTAAAGATGGGTTGTAGATGTGCCCAAATGGCAGCAGGTGAGACGGTACGATACGGTCGTATTGACCCTAGTTGATAAATCACTACCGCATGCAGGCTTAGTTGAGCTCGTGATTGAAATGCTTGTATCTCTACTGAATACTTTGTGCAATCTTCTAGTAACTTTTGGTGATAATTGTAAGGTAATATTTTTGCCAACTTCGTGTCCAGGTTACTGTGGACTATACATGGCATGTATCACGATTTTGACCATAGGCTTGATTACCCAGAACGAGATAATTGACAGAATCTTTGATAGCTAATTTTGAAGTTATCGGCCAATTTTTTTTTGATTGCGCATTGTATCAAGCAGATACCTTTTTTATGCTTTATAATCTCGTTTTTGGTAATGAATTCCTTTTTTCCTGCTCCTATACGGTTGTTACTGTCGTCTTCATGAAGCTTCTGAACCACCTGTTACCACATGTTTAGGTAACCTCATTCGTCCTGATTTAGGTACGAATAAAGAATTGTACGACTCTGATTTAATTGTGCCTCTATAAGTATCATTATCTTTAGGTATCCAATGGCCATACTTTTAGATCATCTGTCCACACACTGCTTTTGTTAATATTCGTTTATCTCCGACATGTTTTAGCCTCGAATAGAGCTGTTTCATAAGGACGTCACCAAAAAGATGCCTTTTTGACCACTTTTTCTCTACCATCAGGTTTAGTTAACATCATCTGCATTTTAGCATTCGGTGTATCTTCAGTACTCTTTTGTTGTTTTGCCTTCAAGTCTAGGAATTTTTTTTTCCTGTACTTCTCAAGCTTTTTCTGCAACACTGCAATCCTTTCATTTCTCTCTCTTTTTTTTTTTTTTTTTGTTTTTTGCCTTTCTTCTTTGCTGCATATTTTCACTCGTGACTGATACTTGGAGCGGGAGTATCCTATATTGCAACAGGTGTAATGCGTCCTGAAGCTGGTGTGAGCCGTTCAGAATCCGAGGACGGTGTTTTTTCTCGTGTCCAGTTGTTGGTAACATTGTTTAATTGCTTTTTTTCTTTCCGGTAAGCAACACACTGTCCCCCCCCCCCCCCCATTTCTTGAGGGCAGCACTGTGCTCAAGTGGAGTCATATCCTTGGCAAGTTTTCTGACCTTTTTTTCTTGTATTTTAACCTCGCTTTTTCTTCCATCTCTTCCCTCTTTTGGGTATAATTTTTTTTTTACGTTGGTACCTTAGACGTTCCGCACCTCTTTTTTCTGTAATAATTCCTCTCTGGATAACTTTGGCTTTTTAGGAGACATGTCTCCAAAATCGCAGCTAGCCTGAAATAAATTTTATGACTATTGGCGTATCAATAACTAAACTAACTTCAAAAGTGAGACTGTTGTCAAATTCACAGAATCCCCTGGAATGAAAGACCATCCTCTGCCACATCTGCCCAGGGGACTGCGTGTTTTGAATAAATCGTGAACGATCAAGCAAACTATCGTGATGTATTTAATTTTTTTGAGCTCTCAATAAATATGTACATAAATCATTATAAAATTGTATAGAATTTATCCAACTCCAGAATATATCCAGTAAAAATAAAATAATTATCAGTGGACCACAAACGATGCATTGACAGCAAATCAAATGGCGGCACAGCGCCGCTAGTGCTTCTGACACTAACTTCAGACTAGTTACTTTCCTGTGTACGTAGGAAACTTGAAAATATACAGTGGAAGATTTTATTTTTTGTAATGAATTTTCGGCAGGGTACGTGCTTAAAAAGCCCGGACAAGATTTCATCAAATAAATTAAATTAAATAATTCGGTTTAAGGTGTTATTTCGAAATAAAGTAAGTTAGTTGTGTTTTTTAAAAATTACGCACAAAATTATATATTATAAATATATTAAAATAAAATCCCAATATGTTAATTCTGGAAATGAGACAGCACAGGGGACTGTTTTTATGCTGGTTTGGGAATTTTTTGATAGAAAAAAAAACTATAACTGTACTAAAAAGGAATATTCTTAATCTTGCGTTCTGAAATATTTTCATTTATGATACAGCAATACTTATTGGAAACTGTGTTTTGGACAACTATTTGTGCGTTAACAGATAATCACCCATATATAGGATAGTGGCAATGTATACGGGAAGATAATGGTAAAACACATAATCATTCACACACGGAATTATACAAATCAACTAACACAAATAATTATACAAATCAACTAACACACAGAATCCTACATTAACTCGCTGATGATGTGCAGGAAAATGGCTTACCCAACACCAAGATGTAGTTGTACCACGGACTCTGCAGCAATGCTAGGAGGAACAGGTTAGCAAAGAGCCAGTGAAAATTATAAAGCCTCCAGCATTACGCGATCATTAAGTCAGTGATGAGCGTAATGCTGGAGTCACGTTACCACGACGGACCCGACAAGCTCAGTAGCCAATGAAAGACGAGCTCGCCGTGACGTCACACCGACGGCCCGCATGGAATACATTCTATTTCTAATTTTGTTGTGTCTTGCTGCCCGACAGGAAGCAAAACGGAAACGGAAACGGAAACCTTACAGAACTAAACTTCAAAAATATTACCTACTTGGTAAACCTTTATGCTGAAAATTGAAAATTTGTTTTACGTATGGGTAATTCTTAATATTTTTAACTTGCGTTCAACGTGTATCATCTTGTTAATGGACAATGTTGTTATTGTAGATTGGCGAAGATTTAATTTATGAATGAATGAGTTCAGGGAAGAACTTTTAATTAAAAAAGTTCAGTACCATGGTATTCTGAATGATATTGTGTTGGACTTCAGTATTGTCAAAAAAAGAAAAAGCATGGGCTGAGATAGCATTTTATTTTTCTCTTATACGCTGTTTATAGCGCATTCAGTACTGCATTTTGTGGAAGTACTTGGCTTGGAAACGACTTGCCGACAGCCATATTAGAGTTGGTCGGTTGATGATGTCGTGGTATTGTGACCCTGCGCTGTTGACTGTCGTGCTGCAGAGCTGTACGACGGTTTGTCGCGTCTTGTCGTGTGTTCTGTCGTGGGATTGCGACACCAGCTTTACTATATGTAGGCTTGGCGGTGAATATGTTGAAGTGTGTGCGGCGGCTAGGGTGCAGTGTGATCTGTGCTCTGTGCGCTGTGCTCTGTGCTCTGTGCTCTGTGCTGTGTTCGTGCCGGTCGGTCGACTGGTACGTGTTCTTTAACTGCGCGGCAGATCAATTAAGGCGATAGCGCCCGGTGTAGTTCCTCTGGCGGCCGCAAGCCTCGCAGCGGCAGCAGGTACGTGTCTAAACCCGCGGGCTTATCTCTCCCCTTCGCCCCTTCTCCCCGGTGTTCAGTTGTTGGCCTGTGCGCGCGCTGTTAGCCAGGAAAACACCTCGTGCCCGTTCATTTTTACAATCACCATGCTTTCATTTGAGCCAAACATTCTAGCTAACAATTATGAATGCCGGAATTAATGACAATTTACTTAATTTTTTAAAAATTTTTTACGTGAGTTATGGTCTGAATACATGGCCCTCCCCCCCCCCAAAAAAAAAATTGTTTTAATACCATTAGAAAATTTACTATAGTAAATTCTATTCTAAAGTGTTAGAAATTTATTCTTAACCTCAATAAAAATTAAAAAAATATATATATTATTTAATAGATTTTGATACCTGGTTGAAAAATTTTATAAAAAGCAAAATAAGGGCGATATTTTTTCAGGTTTTTACATACAAAAATTTATAAAAATCTTTAAATACAATCATAATATACAAGGAATTAAATATATATTTTTAACACTCAAATATCAGTTTTATTAAAAAAAATAAAACTAAAAATAAGAATAATTATGTACTTGGTTATCTAAGGTATTTTCAGAGAATTTTAAGAGATTTTTTTTATGTATAGTAATTCCTGTATCAGAAGCTTATACAACATTGTCATCTGAAATACACTGGTGGTCGGTGGGACGTGTTCGTGCGGTTGTTCAAATGTTTGATGTTCTTGCTGAAGCATGGGGTGGAGATAAGAACTAACGAGTCATCTCAGTGTTAAAGCGAATCGCTCTTGAAATGTGACTTGTGTGCCCGGGGCGCACGAGACCAGCGCGGCAGGCGGCTGCCGAGGTCAGCACAGCAGCGCGTGTCTGCAGATAGCGCTGTGGTGCAGCTTCCTCGTGCAGCATCCCGCGATAAGATAACTGATAACTGCATTGTCCACTCGGAGCAGTTCCCCGTTCCCGGTACTTACTACACACCGCTGCATCTCGGAGGCAGACGTACCCAAGGCAGAAATTTGGCGGATTTTTGCTGTGTTGCAGACTGACTCAAACATTTCATTTCCTGTCGAATCATAAGACGTTTCTAAAGCGTTTATGCGAGATTTATGCGAGCCAAGCCTAAAGCTGTGGCTGAGCCAGACAAACGCAGGTCCAGCTGCAATGTTACTGTTGTTCCTATGACTTGTAAAACGTCCTCCATTTGTAATAAATTAAAGACTAAAATAATCGTGAGTTTTTTTCTTGCGGGCCTGATGGTGGGAGGAAAAAACAGTATTGAAATAGCAGTTTTCTACTTTCCTGCAAAGTGGTCCTAACTGTGCCTATATTTATAATAAAATGCATTTAGAAAAATTATTGTTGTCGATATAGACTACAAGAAATTTTTTGTACACACAACTAAATAATATGGTAGCCTTTTATTAATGGCATCAAAATCTTGCTTGCATTCTAAATAATTTAGTTAATATTACAAACTATATATCTTATCAAAACAACATATTTGGTGTGGTCTACTTTCACAAAAAATATTTTGTGTCGGCCACAAAACTTTATATTTGCCATATTGGTGCCCTTCAAATAGGATTTTTAGAACAGCTGCTCGCTGTTAGTGTTATGACCTACCTGTCGGGTTTTCTCGTCTACAGCCGTAGTAGAAAGTTACCGATGATTTTTGATCCGATTTAACTTGCTACTCGCCTGCAAATCCACTCGTTGCCAGCAAACTCGCTCATTGTAATCGCTTGCTTTGATCGAGCGAGTGAAGTTTGTTAGGTCTCCCATGTAATGGTAACATATTTTCTTGTCATTACTAGTAATTAAGATATTTTACTGTAAATGTATGATGATGGGATGGTTATATTGCATTTGTTGCAAAACAAATTTTCGATAAACGATAATTTATAACTGTAAAATGTCAAAGTGAACATAAATATAAAAACTGATTTTTACCGTTGTAAGAATCTTAAGTAAACATCTTTTGTGAAATTTCGAGATGAAACTTGAAATACAAGATAGTTACTTGAATTTACGGGAGAAGCCCTCAAAGGCAACTAAAATAAAATGAAACAAAAATAACTGGACTTGTTTATGCATTGCTCACTAGTCAACGCGGAGTTTTGATTGGTCGTCTTGGAAAACAATTGCATGACGAAATTTGTAGAAGAAAAAAAAATCGTTTCATTCAGTTTTAAATAAACGATAAACTACGCAACGCAACGCAAGAAACAATAACTAAACCCCACTGTGTACTCGTGAGCGAGTAGAAGAGTTCAGCCCGGGCTCTGACTCGACACTCGCCGGGCGAGTGAACTCGCAGCGAGCCAGTTCGTCCATCACGTGACCTCAGGCCAATCAGGAAGCTTCGATGGGCGGTTCAAACACAACATCCAAAATGTTTATCATAAAAAGTTTTGAAGTTGTTTGTTTAGCTGCTTCCATAACAATTGTTTTTAACTTGCGTTTTAACACTTTTAAAGTTTGGTATTTGAAACAAAAATTGACGCACAAATGCCATTACTAATGTATGGTTGCCTAGAAAATATATAAATACATATTATAGCGAGAGAAAAAAAAAAGAGTTTAATGATTTAAAGTGCTGAGCTGACATTATAGTCTAACTGATGTATCTTTGCAAGAGAGTATTTGTCAAATGGGCTTCCCAGTCTGTGAACACTGCGACACATGCTGAGCTCATGCAGACAGGCGTGACAGCGACTCACTTTCAAACTGTGAATGATAACGTGACCGGGGGTGCAACTGTTCATTATAATTAGAGCAAATTAATCTTGACGATAGACAAAAATCAGTATGTCCACGAAAGAAGATCACAGTTATAAAACTTAACAGTATCAACTGTAAGCGTGTTAGTGTCGGCTCAAGGTCACAAAGAGTAACTCTTAACAGTTTTAGATAAGCTCATGCGCGAATACTGTTTTATTGTCTTCTCGCTTGCAGCGCCACCTACGCAAAATGGCGATCAGTGGAGAGTGAAGCTGTAAACTCTTCTTGGCAACAAGATGGCGCCCGTTCCCCTTTGGCATCTTATTTGCACGAGAGTTGTTGAACTTGGAAGTCCATGACAGTTGGATTGTTTGTAATGGTCGAGACGACATAGCTCTTTTATACTAGCCCGCGATTTTGTTTTCCTTTGAGGCTTTGTAAAAGATCGTGTCTACGTTCCGCCGCTACCTAATTTGCCGGAGTTGACACAGAATTGCTTCCGTTACTTAGGACGTGTTAACCAAAGTGTCAGAAAAATTGGACTTGTGTAGGATGAGTGCCCTTTAAATAAAGTGCACAAATTTTAATTTGTTACAAAAACACTAGTTAAGTGTACCTTTAATTTGATGTACGATTTTTTGTTTACAGTCTTAAGTTAAACTGTTATATTGTACCATTCAAACTGGATTTTATTTTATGGAGAACTTGTATTATTTCATGGTCGATGCCAGAAAATTAGTATTTTTGCGTATCAAGGAAAAAATATATGGTACATGGGCCCTGAAATATGGTACTTGTACCAAGACGTCGGTACCGTCTCCACGCAGTGGGTCGAGGATTGGACAGGATTGAATGGTACAGGGCCCCTGGAAGATGGTACGTGTACCAAGAAGTTGGTACCGGCTCCACGCAGCGGACCGCGGACAGGACAGAAATGAATGGCGACCGTTACTCGGACCTCGCCCCACTTTTTTTTTCTTTTTTAAAAAAATATAACGATACGGTCTCGGTAGCCGGGAAACCAACTTTTCACTGACCACGAGTCCGACACACGTAAAATCAGCGTCCGTGCTTCTTTGACTTTTTGTGCTGTTGTAAAATTAAATCGTACGTTAAGTGTGTTACATAAATCTAGGGAAAATTCAATTTTTTTAAATTTATTCTCGGGAGGGCAGTTTTTTTACGTCTGGGTTATTTTAACTGAAATAAAAGTTTGGTTGAGTTAGGTCGATTACATTTTAAATACTCTTTTAAGTCGTGAAAACGTGTGAAATGTCGCAAAACGCATGGTGTGCAATCTTTGGCATGTTAATAATTTAGTTAAAATTTATAATTAGATTCCTTGCTGATTTGTTAATATATTTGTGTTAACACTCATTTCATGACTATATTTATCATTCTTTCCTAGCGAGTTTCTTCCAAGGGATTAGACTAACTTCGGCATTTAGCCTATTATACAAATAGTGTTTATTTTGCTAATTAGTCGCCAAAGAGAATGACTTTATCTCAGGGACACATCCTCCACACGCTAAGTACTCATTGGCCAAGTAGTTTTGTAGGGAAGCCTAAGATGTACATCAAGTTCTTTCCCTGCCCGAACACGCCCTAATATTCACCTTCGGCCAACCTCGGGTTTATTTATATATATTTACATTTCTCTGTTTATTTTAATGTAGCTATACTAACCTAACTAACCGTCCATAGTGTTTTAAAGTGTTTTAATGTAGCTAACCTAACCGACCACTTTTAATATTTGAATTCATTTTTCCTGCGCAAAAATAAAACAAATCCCGAGGTTGGCCGAAGGTGAATATTCGGGCGTGTTCGGGCAGGGACAGAACTTGATGAACATCTTAGGCTTCCCAGTTTTGTATTCCTGGCGGCTGCCGCTGCCTCAGTGAGCGTCGACCCTCTGAGCTCGGCACTGGCTCGGGGTCAGTGAACTCTGGGCATCTGGCTCCAGCAGGAGCAGGTCAGTGGTTGGCTCCCATTAGAGCCGCGCTGTGAATGGAGCCTGTTGTGCCTCCACTGATTCCCAGGCCTCGCTCGTCCCCGTGTCTCCAGCGCCCTTCGTTGGCTGCGGGCATTAGCGGGCATTTCGTTCCCAGGCGAATAAAACCAATCTGAGTTACGTGCATGTTTTTATTGAAGTGAAAACTTCTTTACCCACGTTGAGCGATTTTTGGTAGGGGCAAAACTTATGGGTCCGCGTCACCGACATGCTAGTGACGTGTTGCGCCAGACTGGCGAATCACAGCAGCCGGTGTACATGTACACGCATACATACACTAATACATTGTATACACTCGACTGTATCTTTGAATATATATACTGTATAGAAGTCGCGAGTGGATAGGATTTACTCTACGTCTTTCAGAAGCGTATGATGAGCAGCTTGGGAACTTCACCGCTGCAGTGCGCTGCCGTAACGCCCTGTATCGTCTTAGTTGTTATTTACACGTTAGAGCGCAGCGCTGTCGCCCGCTGTCATTCCCCGCACCCCTCATCCATCATTCACTGCAGCTCAACGTCGTTCAACAGGAGGGGGAAGGGGTGTTTGAAGATTTCGACACTTGTCCGCTAGGGACCACCACAAGTCGATGCCCTAGAGATGGTGGCGATTGCGGCGGTGAATTAACCAACTACCTCAAAACCGTATTAGAAATTTTAACCTGGGCTGGCGACTTCTATACAGTATATATATTCAAAGACTGTATCATGTGCGTGTTGGACTCTTTTTTGGATGGGTAAAATCTTGTGAGTTCGCGTCTCCGTCATGCTGTAGTTAGCAGTAAGTGAAGTTGATTTGACCACATGAATACATGACCTAGGTCTGACATCACTGGTAAGTCATAGCTAGGTAATGAATTTTTACGTAATTTTTACATACCACTGACATCTGTTGTGACTAAAAAAATTATGTAAGGATAAATTATATCATGCTGACATCCTACTGATATAATGCCAAAATCATTTTCGTACGTACAGTTGACGTAGAAATGATGTCATATTACACATTTAAAAACAAAGTTTTAAGTTTTCACTTCTGTTGACTGGCTATTTTTTTTATTAGTTGGGTTTTGGTCGTGCAGCAACATAGCGAGTGTACAGCAATGCTGTATGTGAAGCTCCTAAAGTACTGTCTGCTTCTCTCTGTGTGAGAGAGAGTTCACAAGTTTTTATTTAGCGTTATAACTTATTTAATAACTCGTGAACTACGACGTAGAAAAAAAAATGTACTGGTATCCTTGTTGAATTTCTCAATTGTTAAAAACTCTTCAAAACTCCTTTTATTTATACATAAAGGCACGAACTGGCTCTTTATCGCTAATAACTTGGCGGTTATGGAAAATAAATTAATCAGGGCTCTCTGGACAAGTTCTTAACGAAACAGTTAAGTCATTTTAGTTTTTATTTGGTGTTAAGTGTTCTCACTTCAGCGTTTGTAAAAAAAAACCTACGATAACTAACTAATTTGACATACAATATCAAAACATTTTCCCTCCCTTTTTTCCTCCTTGAAACCGAACTGATATTATGACGAAATAACTTGCTTTGTAACAAGGAAACTCAAAAACTATTGGATCCATTAAAAAAATATATATTACTTATATAAAGCTGCTACTACACTATCCCAGATAGACATAAATATTTTTAAATTGTGTTCCCGTAAGATGTAGCAATATTTGTAATACGTGAAGAAAAACGAATAGATTACTTCCTTGTCTTACGTCAATTAAACCGTTTCAGATGTAAGAAAATAAACATATTTTTAATTTGAAGGGCAGATAACAAAAAAAAAATAATTAGTTGGTAACTTAACATTGACTTAAATATTTTTATAGTATTTATAAAAAAAATAAAGCTGTATTAAAAATCTTTGGCCACGCGTACCACAGCAAGTAATGTTTGAAAATTATCTCGACAGTAATGTCTGCTAGCGAGTCTGCCAAATTCCCCACGAGCAGGTATTTGTGTGACGTGCCCACGTAGAGGGAAACTGGTTTCCAAACAGTCGAGCGTTGCCTTGTTGGAGCCGCCAGTCGCTGAACGGTACGTTGTTATCTGGCCACAGCCATGCAGCGGTGAGGGCAGCGGCCTAGTGTCGCGTGACCTATCAGGAGGGGGAGGGGGCGGGGCCAGACTGTCTCCCGACCAACAACCTGCTTCCGGCGCGTGTTTCCGCTGCTCGCCGCGCGCTCTCCCGCACCAGCCAATCACAAGTAACTTCACCGTGAAGAAAAAAAAATTGGTTGTCTGTAAAGTCGGTATACGGACGATAGTTTAAACGTGACGTCATAACAAATCATTGATGAAATGATTGCATACTTCCATGAATAAAATGGAATAATTTTTATTGAATTGTCACTATTTTGTATGGATACAAAAAAGGAGTGAAATGAAATCTACAATTTAATTGATAAATTTACTTTTATTTGCACTCATTAATTCAAATATGTTTATTACTTTAACGAACAGATTATTTTAACTATAACTTTTATACATGTTTGCTATTTAACTTCTTCCAATCTGTGTTATTCTGTTAAGGATAGGACGATGATAGGAAAAGTAGGAAACGAATGAGAGTGTTTCCAGTTTAATGTGCCTCGAAAAAGTCAAGTCGATGGTTGTTCCAATCGAGTGGAAGAGAGATAGATGCGGAGCAAGCGTACAATGAGCGTAACGGGACAATGAGTCATCCTTTTTCGGGCGTGCAGCCGGCGTTCATCGATTTATTAGACGTTGTCACGTCAAAAAGCTCTGTAATGTTTAAAAACGAACTGGAAGATACTGCCACACTATCCTTCAGGGGCGCATATTGGGAGGGGAACATGAATAACACCGGCCGTAAAAGTCGGAGCAAATCTGTCCCGTGGCAAAGGTAACAATCATCCACCGCCGTTTTATTGTGTGGACGCACATGGAATGGATTTTAACGAACATTGACGAAGCTTTATTTTGGCTGCTGGCACGGCGGTGATTTCAGAATGGATATGCTATTCTCGGTAATGCCCCGCAGGATGGTTTCTAACCATTCAAAAGGCAGAATGGAACATCTAAGGCTCCAAGGTCATCTAACATGCCGGTGGATGCTTGGAGAGTACACAGATGAAAGTAGTGCCCCTAGACTACCCTCACGGGTCCCGTGGCAAGCAAATGGTTGATGCTGTCGCCACGTGGTCACTTCCTCGCCTCTCTGGAGTTTTACTTACGATTACAAACCACCGATACTTAAAAGCTGCTGTAAAACAAAACAGTATGAAATTTAAATAAATTTTTTGCTAAAAAAAATAAGCCTTTATTTAATACAAGAAATTAATTGTTATAAAATAAAGTCTTGTTAAAGCATTAATCTAACTTATAATTACAAACACTTAAAAACACACATGAGTATCACTTGTGTGATGTGGTTGTGCTGCTTCACAAAAATTAAGCATTTTTAATAAATGTTTGTATTGTATATGGTCTGAAACTTAGTAATCTTTTGGGAACCTAATTTTCATGCTTGATTAAATAATAAACTTTTAAGTCCTTGAAAATGCAGGACATGTTTGGTCGCGCTGTGTCGATCCGATGACAGTGGTAAACCCGCCGCTCCGTCAGTTTAGCCCGTGTCCAGTGGCAGTGTGGCAGAACAGGCAGTGTGGCAGAACCGCGATCCAAGCTGTTAAAAGAACGAGATCACGCCGGGGCTCTAATGGTGCAAGCGGCCATTAGCGGCGCGGTGCCAAGGAATTTGCGATTAGGACCTCCCTCCGCGCCATCTTGCATCCACGGCTGTGTTGCCAAGGAGACTACACACGCACATTGACAGACATTGCCACAGGCTACCCGCACACGGGGAGAACATGGGAAACTGGGCTAAGTCAGGAGCTGAAGAACTGTAAGGGATTGGTTGTTCATTATTGACAGTGATGGTCCGAGGTTCTGACAACACCAGAGTAAAATTCGGTCGGAAGGGGGTGGGAAAGTAGGGGTAGTAAGGTAGGGGAATGTTCATCATCGTATTGGGCAGGGTTCTGGATCCCTGGATCTTCGCACTTATCGCCTTAGTCTGGGGAGTCATAAGTTGTACTCGGCTATGACCCCCACGCCTGTCTGGTTCCTTAAACAGGCCATGTATTGTCTTTGAAACGGAACTTCACGGTCGCTGGAAGCTCCTGCTCTTTCTGGCTTCGAACCAGCGACCCCTCAGCGTACGCTACCCGAGAGCAGTGCATCCTCACTGTCGGGTATGCAACAGACTGTACTTGTTACACGTGACAACTCTACCACGAGAGTGTATGTCTTGGCCGCGTCTCTGCCACTATCACGTCTCTACTCTCATGGCACTGCCTGTGCGCCAGTCCTAGTGAGCTCTTGTCTCCACACGAGCTGACTACCTGCTGGACAGCACACGCCTCTGAACGGACGGTGCCAACACTCACTGCGCGCCCAGACTGCCTCGCAGTAAAACACTATATTCATTCCCTTTTCAGGAAGTTTCCCTAAAACACGTAAAACGGGGAAATAGACAAGGTTTTAGTTTCATGGTATGTAATGTCCCAGTGTCTTAAATCTGAATTCTTTTTTTTAAAAAAATCGGGAATTATTGTGCTGTTAAGTATGTATCGCTAGAATTAATTAATAAAGTAGTGATAAAAACCACTCAGTATTAATTTGAAGAACAAAAAAATATAAATAGCATTTCGCCTGATCACATTCTATGTATCGTTTACAATATTTATCAAACAAATATAAGTATTCCTTTTCTTTATCAGCCTGAGAGTTAATTATGTAGTGTTGATGGAAATATCAACTGTGCAGGCTGTATATTACGTAGTAAAACTTCTTGAAGTTTTTTATACGAGTTATGTAGATTTATTTACATATATTTTGATATATAACGCGTGTTGTAACCTTGTCAGGTGACAGACAGGAAAACATGTTAGGCGAGACAGGAAAACTCAAGGTCATTGGCTGAATTGAGTGAGGGAAACTGGTACCCATATTTGGAGACATAAAGTGACATTTAAGCAAGTAGGCACAGAACGTGTATGTGCCTGCCATTTTACCAATTTTAAATAGAATCATAAAAAAACTATGTTTACGAAGTTAAATTCCGTAAGAATTATCCTAGGACAAACAATAGCATTAAAATACAATAACCAACCTGGGTGAGGAGTGAGACAAAAATAGCTTGCACTACGAACCGAACTACACCTGCGTAACTAAGTTTAAATTTAAATTTGAACTCTTTACTGTCGGAATAAATACTCATGAGAACTGAGACCAAAAACACTATTACACATTTTTCGATGCGCACAGTGCAACTGGTAACATGTGTTCATCAAAGTTCGCTGCAGTTTATTCTAGTTAGGCTTAGTCCAAACAGACATCTCAGCTTTTCTTGTACCAAACCGTAATTTTTTGAGGAAATGTTCACTTCTTAAGCCTGGGTCTCACGCGCGGAGCTGTCATGTTTTCCCACAGCTCTCTTGAATTAGTTGTTGGTTCACACTTTTTTTTCCCAGAATATATTTTGTAAACGTTATTTTCGTGTTTCAAAACTTCGCGCCAGTCGTCACAATTATGGACACACAAGTGAAAGTTTACACGTTAGTAATAACAAGAAAATTATAAAACCAGCATGGCTGTTAGACCTAGACCTAATACACAAAATGTTGCTCCACCCCCCCTCCCCAATATAATTTTTTTTTCTCAAGTATGTAGTAGTGGTACAACAAAAATAAATTTTTTTAACGTTCTCAGCAAGTTGAAGATATTTGGATGAAGCAAATGTCCATGTGTAGTTGCGCTGAGCTCGTGGCTGGAATATCCGCGGCCAGAGCGCGCAAGGACGCATGGACCACTGAGCTCTTGCGAGTGGTTGTTAAGATTCCTCACGTGATGTGCTCCGCTGAGCTCGGCAATTTGCTGCCGTGACTTGGGGAACTTCACGGGAAATTAACCAAGAACAATTGTAATGTAGCACGAAGAGATTTAACGTCCCCTTGCCCAGCTTTCTTCCTCTGGACTGGTATTTGTAGCTCATTAAACTTAATTTATCATGTCATGTTCAACATTACAGTTCTGGCATTCGTTGTAAAGTAATCCTATTAAGTCAATATCACATTTTTTAAAAGTATTGTAAAGAATATACATTGTTTTATGTTGAATATTTGACCGATGGTTAATATTTAAATATTTTATGAGATATAAGTAGTACACACTACATTAAAATGTGGTAAAAAAATATTACGTATTTCGTCGGGTAGTCATAAAGTCAGATCTAATATTTGGTAGCTAATTCAAGATGTTGTTTGAGATTAGATCGGGATTTTTTTTAAGCAATCGGTAATTGTTATTTGTGTTTATTATTTTCGGAAGACATAATTTTGGAAGAATGGGGGATAAAGAGTGGTAGCCCGCCTTGTGAAGCAGGGTGCTAGACAGTAGGCACAGTGCCGTCTTCCAGAGATGTCGGATTAAGACCTCTGTATTTGACAGGCAGGTTTTAGAGCGACTATCCCCCTGTGCAGTTTGAAACCGCGCAACACTCAGCAATTAGTACGAGATAAGTCACGGAGGAATCTTGCTAAAACTCAGCGGTTGCAACACTCCAGGAGACAGCGTGGAAGGAGGCGCAGTTACTGGCCGCTGAGAGGGACCAGGTCTCCCTCGTGAGGTTGCTTCGTGAACTGCAAGGCGAGTCTGCAGTAGGCGCAGTTAGGCTACTTCCGCATGGACGTCAGTGCAGTTAGTGACTCCACACTTAAAACGGAATGAACCCGGCATGAGAGAGACCATTTTTGCCAATGAGCGGATGGCGGCATGAGTCAGTGTCTGCCCATAGGAGGCTGAATGCAGAGTTAGTGTTTCTTCTAACTGGCAGCCTGGCCCCCACAAGGGTGGGGCTGGGTGGGCCCGGGCCCAGCCTCGTCAGTGTGTAAAATAAATAACAATACTCGCTGTGGTTATTTTAAAGTAAAATACTTTTATAAATAAAGCTTTGTTTGGACTTATAAAATAGTAACCATAATTATATCCTGTATTTTCAGGTTAGATATTCTGAAAAGAGTATAGGTAAGAAATAACCATGCAATTATAATGTAGCACGTGACTAAAATAAGGGGGGGGGGGGGGGACGTCTCCGATCCTGGATCCATGTCTGGCAGGAGCTACAAGAACTTGGAATTTTGCTGCTATTCAGTGAAAACAAATCTCTAAATACACGCGTTCCTGAAACACATCCATCTATATGCAATGTTCTGAGTAAAGATGTCTAAGGGGTTTGCCAAGCGATCTTTTTTTTTCTCTTTCTCTCCCAATACTGCTCTTTTTTTTTATCCATATCACTTTACTCTTAACTTTAACTCACAATAAATGAGGGTAGCTTTACATAGTTCAATAAACTCTATCAGAAACACTTTAGAGCACTGACGCATGTCAGCCATGTTCACTATCTCTCTCTCCCTCGGACGGAAACTGCCGTCTAAAGGACGATCCATGCGAATCAACTTATCTGCGTGACGTGTCGTAATGTCTGCGCAGTTACATGAGGTTTGAGCCATTTCCCTCGGTCTTTAGGTCCCCTTGTTCTGTCTGCGCAGGTAGATCGTTGTGCTTGTGCTACTGCCGCGTGCACATAGCACATGCGGTGACGAGCGCTGACGAGCGCTGACGAGCGCTGACTTCGCCAACCGGCGCCTGCCGGCCGCTGTGCTCAGCCAACAAGTCTGCTTCTTCGCCAAACATAACACAATTCAAACAAACATCTATTTTACGTTACTGTTGTTGGCGGGAGTTCTACTGTAACTAACACTTGACGGTCGTCAGGCCACCGTGTTCGTCTGCGCTGTGATATTTATTTTCCGAATAATTCTTTCCACACAATTCTCTGCGCTGTCAATGCATTTTAACTTTTGACGTTAGGCTGATTTTGGCGTGGTTTTTGTGTTTGCGTGTTCATCTCTTTGTCCGTTCTTCAGGTTAATCCATGTCAAACCGAGTGAACTAGCAATGGCGAATGCACACACAAAAAAATTTCAATTCATGTATTTAAACTCGTATTTGCTCGCATTGCGATTTTGTAAGGTTTGAATGTCCATTTTAAAGTTTGTATTTTTAAAACCAGCACATGATCCAACAGGAAATACACGACTACATCATCAATTTTTCTTATTTATATAGTTTAATAATAACCGACACTAATGTTAAAAGTTGAACCTCTGCGTATGGACTGAGTTCTCTTAGAAAACAATAACCTTCCATATTTTATTATACATTTAATTCGAGGATACATTTGAAATTTCATTTTACACGGTTTAAAAAATACATCATATTTGTTTCTTTATTCGCTACCAAACATTTCACCGCCTTGTCCAGCTCGCAAGAATGTTACCATGCTACAATCCTATGTTGGGACGAGCTGGGGTAAATGAGTAGTAGGACGAGAATTACTCTCGGGTGTGGAACACTGAGGCCTTCTATGACGTCAGCAGGTCACGTGGACCAATCAGCACGCTCCGTCCTTGGCCACTGGCTCGCACGTTGCAATTATATACGGGACTTTCCGCTTCCACGCTGGCTTACTGTTCATTACACAAGTTTCAAAATACATATAACGCAGAGTACAAGTCACCAGACGAAGGGCGTTGAAGCGCCAGAGGGCGGTACTTGCTGTGTTATGTAATGATGCGAAACAAGACAGGGCGATGCCGACAGGGCACCCGTTAATTTGAGGAAAATATCATTAATGAATTAACAATGACACTACAGCCGTAGGTACTTATATTTCGAAGTACATATTTCTTGTGGAAATTATTTGGAAACTTCTATAAACTCATGGAACATTCGAGAACTACGCCGCCACCTAGGACCCGGAGAGTCCAAGAGACTGCAAACACATGCGCGGACAACACTATTGTTACGATTTATAATGTGGGGAGAACTGGGTTCGTAAGGAACAGTCCATTTAAATTTTATTGATTACTAATATTTACATTCATAACATATTATTGTACTTAAAAAATGTTTATCCTTAAGTCACTCAATGTCTATCGAGTTCCGCTGTTCGCACTCCCCACAGGATGTAGGCTCAACAGTGGTTCGCCCCTTACCTCGC
Source organism: Bacillus rossius redtenbacheri (assembly GCF_032445375.1). NCBI lineage: Eukaryota > Metazoa > Arthropoda > Insecta > Phasmatodea > Bacillidae > Bacillus > Bacillus rossius. The sequence continues at coordinate 7,880,506 of NC_086345.1, forward strand.
ACTTGTCCACACACACAGGCTCGCGCCACTCAGTCGCACTCTCTCGATCCCGTCACTCCGCGTCGCGCCACTCACAAGGGAATATCTCACCCTCTTCGCCGATGTCGCACTTCCCTTCACTCGTGGAACTCTCTGAACTCTCGGAACTCCCGCGGAAGCCGACGTCGTTGCTTGAATACTGGTGGGTTTTCTTTCCAGAACCGACGAGATTGGCTGTGACGAGTCGCGTCATCCCGGGCCGACCCGACGCCCGAAAAGTGCAGAAAGGTCGCACCCATTCACGCCACTCCGCGCGGCGGCCCGCTGAATTCCGAAGGCCGCTCAGCGATAGATAACAGCGCCGAGGAAGGACTATGCCCGGGAGCGTTGGGGGGGGAGGAGGAAGTAGTGAGGACCCTTGTAATCCGGCCAGGCGCTCGTGGCATGTCTTACATCAGTGTACGGCATGTGAATAGGAGCGTGACGTCAGTGGTAGTGCAGGGCCGCCAGCCAGCTCCGAACCTGCGCGCGTGTCGCGGTCCTGTCTGCGTTCGTAACATTATATACTTCGAGGGCCTAATATTTACTTTTTGTTATTCGCTCAGGTAAAACTAGCTAATTAAAATAAAATTCCCGCCGAAAAGTAGCAGATAGACTACGTGGTGGGAGCCTACTCCTCCCGCCATGTTTGGTGGGAAATTACAGCAACACAGCAGTTCGCAGGTTCTCATGCGTGGCCTTGGGAGGAATAGTGATTGTCTGCGGCCTTGGTGAGAGCGACGCGCCTCGACCTTTTAACCGCGTCGAGATGGAAACCTCCGCGGAACTACTTTTTGATCTTGTTGGCATTGTTATTGCCGCGGTGTGATAGCATCTCGTGCTGCGTGTTGTGCCCGTGCTTGCACTGCACGTACGCCGTTTCTTGAACAAACCATATAACAGTTTGATTTTGTGCAAATTGTGCAACTAGACTGAAACCTGTCCTACATTTTAAAGAGAAATGTATATTTAACGAAAGTTTCATATACTTACAATTTCTTATAAAGTTGAAACAGTTTGCCATAAATAGTTTATAATTGAGTGTAAAAATTATACTTCATATAGATTACAATTTTATACTGTTATTCAATTTATTGAGTGAATCAGAGATACCAGTTCTGGTGACCACACAACATGTGCGTCCAGGCTGCTCTAGTGCACCGCAAGACTGACAGGTCGCCGTGTATGAGTGGTGGCTGAGGCACTAGCTACTGGTGCTGTATAGTGCCGACCAGTAGTCTGCGGGCAGCTGGGGGCGGGGAGGTCGTGTCGGCACTGCCTTGTTCCACGTGGCTCTGCCCACTGTGTGTCGAGCAAAGTGCTTCTACCAGCCACGTGCTAGGTCGCCGTGTAGGAGTGGTGGCTGAGGCACTTGCTACTGGTGCTGTATAGTGCCGACCAGTAGTCTGCGGGCAGCGGGGGCGGGGAGGTCGTGTCGGCACTGCCTTGTTCCACGTGGCTCTGCCCACTGTGTGTCGAGCAAGTGACTCCCTTCAGCCACGTGCGGGGTCGCCGTGTAGGAGTGGTGGCTGAGGCACTAGCTACTGGTGCTGTATAGTGCCGACCAGTAGTCTGCGGGCAGCTGGGGGCGGGGAGGTCGTGTCGGCACTGCCTTGTTCCACGTGGCTCTGCCCACTGTGTGTCGAGCAAAGTGCTTCTACCAGCCACGTGCTAGGTCGCCGTGTAGGAGTGGTGGCTGAGGCACTTGCTACTGGTGCTGTATAGTGCAGACCAGTAGTCTGCGGGCAGCGGGGGCGGGGAGGTCGTGTCGGCACTGCCTTGTTCCACGTGGCTCTGCCCACTGTGTGTCGAGCAAGTGACTCCCTTCAGCCACGTGCGGGGTCGCCGTGTAGGAGTGGTGGCTGAGGCACTAGCTACTGGTGCTGTATAGTGCCGACCAGTAGTCTGCGGGCAGCTGGGGGCGGGGAGGTCGTGTCGGCACTGCCTTGTTCCACGTGGCTCTGCCCACTGTGTGTCGAGCAAAGTGCTTCTACCAGCCACGTGCTAGGTCGCCGTGTAGGAGTGCTGGCTGAGGCACTAGCTACTGGTGCTGTATAGTGCCGACCAGAAGTCTGCGGGCAGCTCGGGGCGGGGAGGACGGGTAGGCACTGCCTGGTTCCACGTGGCTCTACCCACTGTGTGTCGAGCAAGTGGCTCCCTTCAGCCACGTGCGGGGTCGCCGTGTAGGAGTGGTGGCTGAGGCACTAGCTACTGGTGCTGTATAGTGCCGACCAGAAGTCTGCGGGCAGCTCGGGGCGGGGAGGTCGGGTCGGCACTGCCTTGTTCCACGTGGCTCTGCCCACTGTGTGTCGAGCAAGTGGCTCCCTTCAGCCACGTGCGGGGTCGCCGTGTAGGAGTGGTGGCTGAGGCACTTGCTACTGGTACTGTATAGTGCCGACCAGTAGTCTGCGGGCAGCTCGGGGCGGGGAGGACGGGTAGGCACTGCCTGGTCCCACGTGGCTCTACCCACTGTGTGTCGAGCAAGTGGCTCCCTTCAGCCACGTGCGGGGTCGCCGTGTAGGAGTGGTGGCTGAGGCACTTGCTACTGGTACTGTATAGTGCCGACCAGTAGTCTGCGGGCAGCTCGGGGCGGGGAGGACGGGTAGGCACTGCCTGGTTCCACGTGGCTCTACCCACTGTGTGTCGAGCAAGTGGCTCCCTTCAGCCACGTGCGGGGTCGCCGTGTAGGAGTGCTGGCTGAGGCACTTGCTACTGGTGCTGTATAGTGCCGACCAGAAGTCTGCGGGGAGGTCGGGTCGGCACTGCCTGGTTCCACGTGGCTCCGCCCACTGTGTGTCGAGCAAGTGGCTCCCTTCAGCCATGTGCGGGGTCGCCGTGTAGGAGTGCTGGCTGAGGCACTTGCTACTGGTGCTGTATAGTGCCGACCAGAAGTCTGCGGGCAGCTCGGGGCGGGGAGGACGGGTCGGCACTGCCTGGTCCCACGTGGCTCTACCCACTGTGTGTCGAGCAAGTGGCTTCCTTCAGCCACGTGCGGGGTCGCCGTGTAGGAGTGGTGGCTGAGGCACTTGCTACTGGTGCTGTATAGTGCCGACCATAAGTCTGCGGGCAGCCCGGGGCGGGGAGGTCGGGTCGGCACTGCCTGGTCCCACGTGGCCCTGCCCACTGTGTGTCGAGCAAGTGGCTCCCTTCAGCCACGTGCGGGGTCGCCGTGTAGGAGTGCTGGCTGAGGCACTAGCTACTGGTACTGTATAGTGCCGACCAGTAGTCTGCGGGCAGCTCGGGGCGGGGAGGTCGGGTCGGCACTGCCTGGTCCCACGTGGCCCTGCCCACTGTGTGTCGAGCAAGTGGCTCCCTTCAGCCACGTGTGGGGTCGCCGTGTAGGAGTGGTGGCTGAGGCACTAGCTACTGGTGCTGTATAGTGCCGACCAGTAGTCTGCGGGCAGCTCGGGGCGGGGAGGTCGGGTCGGCACTGCCTGGTCCCACGTGGCCCTGCCCACTGTGTGTCGAGCAAGTGGCTCCCTTCAGCCACGTGTGGGGTCGCCGTGTAGGAGTGGTGGCTGAGGCACTAGCTACTGGTGCTGTATAGTGCCGACCAGTAGTCTGCGGGCAGCCCGGGGCTGGGAGGTCGGGTAGGCACTGCCTGGATCCACGTGGCATGAGCCACGGAGTGCGGCTCGCGAGACTCCGGGCCCGCACCACTCGGCTGTGGAACTCCGTGGCTGCGGCGAGGGCATAAAGTGCCTGGTGTTGAGTGTCGCCGCCGCACTCTCTCCACAGCGCGCCGCCCATAAGTAGACGGTTACTGTCTGTGGCTGCTGGAATACTGTTTCGTGCGCATCTGCATCGCTTGCGATTACATTCTCTTAACCTCGCACCTTCTCGGTAAACTATCGAGGGGTATGAAACCATCGTTCCGATTTGTCCAGATTAAATTTTTATTTATATATATTCAGGAATGTATAAATAGCACGTAGGGGCTATAATTGCAAGGGACTATATTCATACGTGAATGCTCAATGTGTTCACGTCAGTTAGCCGATCTAACGGGTGGGGAGCTTCACTCCCCCGCCGAGTTAGGTACACGTAACTTTTATTGCATTACACAACCAACCAGATCACACAGGCCCGTGTGCCAAACCTATCCCACAAGACACGCACGCCCGCCGTCGATTCAAACGATACTTCACCAGTGTGGGGTGCACCAGATTTACTATGCACTTGGCGAGTTATAGAAACTTCGGTTTCTGGCCTCGCCCACGCTTACTGCCCCGTATGGCAGTATGATGGATCGGCGGCTAAATGTGTGTGAGAAGTTTGAAATCGGTTGATTCCCCGGCAGTGCAGTTGGTTCATCGTTCTGCTGAAGCTGTTGGGCCCGGGGCACGTGCGCTGTGGGGACTGTGAGAGGGGGAGAGGGGGTGGGGGGCGTCACGACAGCGCGCATGCGCGTGACGGCTGCTCGTGACGCCAGCGCCCGCAGGAAGCATTACACCATGTCCGTGCCCGCGCAGTTGGCGCTCCCGTTGGGAGCTGTTCGGGTGTGTTCGGGTGGGTTCGGATGTTTGTCGACCTTGACGCGGGAAGCGTGCAGTCCACTACGTGTAGGAATTTACAGGAGACAGAGGATGGTTGCATCCCGCATGAATGTGCCCAGGGTTTTCCCTGTGTCTATGCAGGTTTTTACCTGGGCCCAACCTATCTCTAGTTATAGTCTAGATTTAAGAGTGAGGGGAGTTAGTCATGGCGCCAATCGTTGCCATGGCTGGCCAATCCCCTCCTAGCACATGCATGCGACCCTCTCCTTGCATGGTTAATCCCAGCATGACTAGGCGTATAGGCTTCGGCCTGAGACGCACCTAGGTCCCTCCCTAACACGGACCCCTCCAAAATACACTTAGTTTTAGCTTTGAATATATATACTGTATAGAAGTCGCCAGCCCAGGTTAAAATTTCTAATACGGTTTTGAGGTAGTTGGTTAATTCACCGCCGCAATCGCCACCATCTCTAGGACATCGACTTGTGGTGTCCCTAGCGGAACTCTTTAAACACCCCTTCCCCCTCCCGTCGGTTTGATACACAATGTTGATTTAAATTTCGGGTAAGGCAGTGAATGATAGAAGAGTGGTGCGGGGGAATGACAGCGGGCGACAGTTCTGACTAACCCTCTTGGATATCAGTGCAACATGTGTCGTAGCCAGTCTTCTAGAGTTTACATAGTGCATAAACTGGCAATCGAGGCGTGTCTGTGAAGCTTCATTCGCCTTTTGACATCTTATATTGAGGAAGATCGCTGGATACAAATTATCCAGGAATCTCCGCAAACTAACCGTTCTTCGTAAATTTGCGAGTACATACTAAGTTTGTTTTCAAAATCTTGTTAAGAATTCTGCAAAAAAAAAAAAAAACTACTGTTTATTTCTTCTACAAATGTGTTTACTGTAAAAAAACAGATCTGGGTAAGTCGGAATACCGCCTCGTTTCTACGAATATTCAGCAATGTGAACTTGCGAAGAACTCTTAGATTACTGGAGGTGCATTCTACGGTGGCAAGTCCGTGAATGTATCGCATATTTCCGAGACTGTAGAAAGTGCCTGTGCACCTGCGTATTTGCTGTCGCAAGCAGGGAACATTACTCCAGAGTTGGGAAACACGGGTTAGACTCTCAGCTGCGGTGTTGCAGCAGCAATGGAGTCGAGGGAGGAGAACCACTGCGCTGGTCCCCGATTGGGCGGGAGGTGTCGGGAGGTCATCCCAGTGTGGACTCTCGCTATGGAGACCCTGGTTCGAGTGCCGGTGCCTGCCCTCCCGTGGATTCCTGTCCCTGCAATCAGTGGCGTAGCCAGGATTTGTGTATGGGGGGTGTTAAGAAGCATGGCCCCCCCCCCCCCCCCGTATTAAAGCGGAGGGGCCCGGGGGTCCTCCCCCGGGAAAATTAGGATTTTAAGGTGTAAAATAGTTCTATTTTAGCAGTTTTCGGTTCTTAAATTTAAATATTGTAATGGTAAAAATTTTATTAATTTTAATATGAAATTTGTTTGAGTGATGAATAAGAAATTAATTAAATATTTGGTGCTGGGGGGGGGGGGTTTAACCCCTACCCCCCCCCCGCCCCACCGGCTACGCCCCTGCCTGCAAGGCTAGCACGTTCCTGACATCTGTGCGATGTCTTGCCGTCTTCCATCCCCGCCTGCCTGGTCGGGCTGTCCCTGTGTCCCTGTGCTTCTAGCGCCATGTCGCCGCTGGACTGGCGCGCGGTCTTCTCGTCCTGTATTCCTTCACTCAGTGTCTAGTAACCACTATTCGATCGCTTGTAGCAGGCTCCAAGGGTTCCCTAGCCCGATGCGGAGTCGACGTGATGAGCGACGACACAGCTCCGGTGCTAGCCTGGACAGCTAGGCCTCCACCGGACCACGGGTTCACTGGGTCCCAGTGTGATGTGGGCGCCAGCAGTGCTGATAGTACACAGCCAACTGTCTGGTCAGCTGAGTGCGGTACAGGGGCTGAGGCGGTGACTATGCTGGGTTGTCCTAGTCTGGTCTTGCTGAGGCTCCAACACCTTCCTGATCAAACAAATGAGGGAGTGATCCCTAGCAGTTCTGTTTTAAATAATAAGCTCTGGAATTCATCCAAAAACGAACTGGAATGTCACTCCCGCCCTACCCTGATAGGGTGCATATGTGGGAGGGGAACTTAGAATGCCGGCCGTAGGTCGGAATAATGTCTAGTAACCACACAAAATTTTTAAGAAAAACTGTCACTTACAGAGTAAAATAATGGTTTATGTCTGTTAGTGTAAAAAAAAAATTGTGAATGCAAATGCTTCACTATTTTACTATAGAAATTTGTATCCCAAACCCGGTAAAATAACGGCAGAGGAATAACGATCAAATATGTGTATCGCAAGCCCCCATTTACCGGGAGTGTCATACGTAAACATTATTCAGGAAACGCGCGAATTAGCAATTTTCACACTTCTTAAAATAGTTTTGAAAAAATTAGTTGTCTGTAAAGTTGGTTTACCGACGATAGTTTAACGTGACAACGTCATAACAAAACATTGATGAAATGATTGCATACTTTTATGAATAAAATTGAATAATTTTTATTGAATTATCACTATTTTGTATGGATACAAAGGAGGAGTGAAATGAAATCTACAATTTAATTGATAAATTTACTTTTATTTGCACTCATTAATTCAAATATGTTTATTACTTTAACGAAGAGATTATTTTAACTATAACTTTTATTGATGTTTGCTATTTAACTTCTTCCAATCTGTGTTATTCTGTTAAGGATAGGACGATGATAGGAAAAGTAGGAAACGAATGGGAGTGTTTCAAGTTTAATGTGCCTGAAAAAAATCAAATCGATGGTTGTTCCAATCGAGTGGAAGAGAGATAGATGCGGTGCAAGCGTACAATGAGCGTAACGGGACAATGTGCGTAACGGGACACTTTTTCGTGCGTGCAGCCGGCGTTTGTGGATTTATTAGACGTTGTCTCGTCAAAGAAATACAGTAACAACTACGCACCCGACCTCAACTATTCGTGAGCAGAGAGCACTCTGATGTCTGGGGCAGTTTTATAATTGCGTAGATTATTCCGGAGCTCTGCACACCTGTTGTCCAGGCGGGTGAGATGTTGGAAGAAGCAGCCAGCGAGTTACGCTGTGAGATGTAGAGGCTTCACCTCTGCCCGCCCGGCGGGAGCGAGTTTATCATCGCGAAGTGTGCGTGCGATTGATTCCTCAGTGGATCGTTCAGTTCTAATGCATGAACAATGCATTCGCCCTTGAGACTTGAGTCTCACGTTATGTTGATTAGGTAACTCAAGAGTCTTGTCGTTATTAGTATCCATGCGCTATTTCTATAAATTATCACGGCAGAGCGCTTGCGTATTGTGTTTCGTCTAAACGGTTTTTTAACAGATATTTAGGTGCTAATAATAATCTAATAGCGTTAAAAATGCTCAAGTGTTTGCGCCTTGTTATGACTCGCGTCACCTTTTTTGCAGCTCGAAATTTTTTTTTAAATAAATACGGGTTGAAAACATAAGTGACCAAATTATAAATGCAAGAGATCTTTCAGTATAAATGTAAAGAAAAAATAACTTAATTATGAGCAACTAACCTAAGTACCTGGCCTTGCCCGGGCTGCACATCACAATACAAGGAACATCAACGACCAAGTTTCAAGTCTGTAGGACATTAACTTTAAAATAAAAATTTCCCCTTCTTCAAGACCTATTGATCGCATCAAGGCGACGCCACTCTTCAGCTTAGTTTTGTGGGAAGGCAGGTAACCTCTTGGCAAGACGCAACGGACGCACCAAACGATAGCGGGTTACAAATTCAAGGCAACGACATCTCTTGAAGAAGTTCTAAACTGAACTGTTATTACCGACATTTGTTCTCTAGCAGCCGTGAGATTCACCGAGTGGATGGGTTCTGCCAAGGAGAAGGATAGGAAGTTGTCAGAGCTTAGTATATGACCGTGTGGCGGACATAGAGAAATCACACAAACTCACTGTTTGTGTGTCTGTGACCTAACTCCTATGATGTTTTTATTATAAAACTTAATTTACCCTGTTTTCATTCCCTTGGGGGGTATAATTTCATAGTTATATGTAGTCTATGTTACTGTCCGGCCCATGAACTATTTGCGTGAAGTGAGGACACACGCACTGGCGTATTTACGATATTAGTACGAGCAATGACAAGGAAATGTAACAACTACCTGGGTGTGAGACCTGCCTGGGCGTGAGACCTGCCTAGGCGGTGGCCAGTTGCTGGTCTGAGACTTCCTCCAGGTCAGTACTCACGTGTTCCATTTGGTCAAATTTACGTAGTGCATTCTTGAAAATATTCCGCCAATAAAACGCTACGGAAGTTTTAGCCGTAGCGGCAGAAAAGGCATAGCGTGTCACCAGCCTCAAGCCTAGGTTTGATAATATTAAGACGTTCCAGAAGGAAGCTGGTGGTTGTCTGGGCCTACGCAACAGCGACACAGAACAGTCCTCGCCAACACTCCAGCACAGACAGACCCGTGACCAGCCGGCACACACAGACCGCACAGACCGCACAGACCACGTGACCGCCCTGCGTGCGGTGGAGAATCCTCGCCTACCAATGTAGCTGTTCGCAGCACTCGGGTCACTATCAGCGACATGGCACGGTGTTTGACTACATGCTCTGCTCGATCAGTATTAGCGGCGGGCGGTGTCTTCCAGTCGCCCTGACGTGCGTGCGTGTGTGAGGGAGTGTGTGTGAGGGAGTGTGTGGTGTGTGCGGCGCAGCGCCGGGTCGTGACGTCACCGGGAGGGCAGTGTCGCCGACCATGGGCGCGCACGGCTCCAAGCACCGCCCCCAGGGGCTCGCGGCGCCGCCTCACAAGATGCGGCTGGGCAGCTTCAAGCGAGGTGAGTGCGGCTCCGCTCTCCCCTCTCCCCTCTCCCCTCTCCCCTCTCCCCAATCCCCTCTCCCCTCTTCCCTCTTCACTCCCCTCTTCCTTCTTCACTCCCCCTCTTCCTTCTTCACTCCCCCTCTTCCTTCTTCACTCCCCCTCTTCCTTCTTCACTCCCCCTCTTCCTTCTTCACTCCCCCTCTTCCTTCTTCACTCCCCTCTTCCTTCACTCCCCTCTTCCTTCTTCACTCCCCTCTTCCCTCTTCATCCCCCTCTTCCTTCTTCACTCCCCCTCTTCCTTCTTCACTCCCCCTCTTCCTTCTTCACTCCCCCTCTTCCTTCTTCACTCCCCCTCTTCCTTCTTCACTCCCCTCTTCCTTCACTCCCCTCTTCCTTCTTCACTCCCCTCTTCCTTCTTCACTCCCCTCTTCCCTCTTCATCCCCCTCTTCCCTCTTCATCCCCCTCTTCCTTCTTCACTCCCCCTCTTCCTTCTTCACTCCCCCTCTTCCCTCTTCATCCCCCTCTTCCTTCTTCACTCCCCCTCTTCCTTCTTCACTCCCCTCTTCCTTCACTCCCCTCTTCCTTCTTCACTCCCCTCTTCCCTCTTCATCCCCCTCTTCCTTCTTCATTCCTCTCTTCCTTCTTCACTCCCCTCTTCATTCCTCTCTTCCTTCTTCACTCCCCTCTTCATTCCTCTATTCGTTCTTCACTCCTCTCTTCCCTCCCCTCTTCCCTCCTCTACCCCTCTTCCCTCCTCTACCCCTCATCCCCCTACGCTCCTCCCCTCTCCACCCCTCTACCTTCTTCCCTCCAGCTGTCGTGTGCTAGCTCCGCCGCTAACAACTCGCACAGCCTTCAACTTACCTATCCCAGGAACATAACAGAGAGAACCCGACTGATCCAGTGGCTTGTGGAGTATACACGGCTGTGCATTCCAGGTGATGATTCCAGGGGCCGATATTGTGATTAGCACCCTCCCCTCCCTTTTCATTAAACGTATCAGGCATAGTTCGTTTACATTATATTTTCAAGTGCACGTTTTATTTACCGTACGTGCTGTATTTATAATAAATAACATTCGAAGGTCAACGGAAACACACAGTATAAAGAAACATGTAATTGTTTCGTTAAATTGCGATATTGAACAAGTATGGGACAAGCTTGCCGCTTGATCTCACTACAGGTGTAGCTATAAAGACCGCCATTGAAAACATGATTATTGATTTGATACAATTTCTTCGGCATTCCTAATTGAATTATGTAAACCTGGTCCATACGTACCATACCATTCATACGTCCCCTATTGCATGAATAATTTAAAGAACGTACGATTATTGATAGTAAGTAAAATACCAATATTACTAAATATTGTATAATTTTTTATTCGCCTTTTATTTAACACTTTTTTTATACAAAAAAAATGTCGGTTCGTCCTATGCCCTCTAAGCAGGTTCCCGGGGCTGACCCCCCCCCCCCCCTAGATACGTCACTAGTTGATTCTTGGCAATAATGAAGTCCAACTGTAGCATGCATGTACGACCAATGGACTCCCTTGAAATAAAGCACATTTCCTGGAGATAGGATAGGTCGCACCGTGCATGAATGACTAGAATATTAAAACAATAATAGCTTCTGAACGACTTAATAGAATTATTTGGGGTTACCCGTAGTATATACACTACGATGGTATTTTAAAAAGTTGTAATTAACTGCTCTATAGCAATAGAAAAAATATTAATGAGCTTTACTGTTTCAAGAAAAAAAGCCTCTGAGATTACATTGCATCCGTGCTTCGGATCTCTTCTTCGAAAATCCTTACGGAATGTGCTCAGAATTATGACTTCCACAGAGTAATAGCTCATATAGAATACCGGTGCCGTATAACGGGCCGCCGACTATATGATTGCCTGTGTTTTCCAGATCAGTCGAGGTGAGTCGTGTACTCGTCAGGCATGGTAGCTGAGGCACAGACCGAGTAGTAGTTCGGAGCCCACTTGCTAGATGGCAGCTTTAATAATATATTACTAACGTAGCTATGTTAATTGTGAGAAGTAATGCTTAATCTGTATTCAGGCAAACAAACCAGTTAAATTTAATTCACTTTAATTTGGTAGCCACATTTTTTTTTTCCGGTGAGGGTTACTTGAACATTTTGTTTCTCCTAATTTATATAGATCGTGCCAATTTAATTACCAAGCGGCGTTAATATTTTCTCGCACGGTTTGATCTCTGATCCCATCCAAGGTTTTTTTAGTAGTTAAGGAAGGAGCCAACCCAACAGGTATAGCGTAACATGTCGCGAATAACATGGTTGCAGTTTTCACTGTAAGAGTCGCACATCTAGCCTAGTTCTGTGTAGTAAGTAGATGGCCACCAACATGGGAGTGGAGACCGTTGTAACTGTGCAACAGCAGTAATGAAATTTTATTGTGCTTTGTGCGTATTACGTGCCTGCAGGCCTGTATCGCCTGGTGAGTCTGTTTGTCGCGCCCCCCCCCCCCCCCCCTCCTCAAGGAGCCGACACGTGGTTCCGACAAACCAGCTAACGGTAGTCTGCACGTGCGCCATGTGGCACTGTGCACTTGCACTCGCTCACTCCCGCAGTGCTGCCATCTGCCACACACACCCACGAACCAGCGGCAGACCGGGTCCTGTTGGACAGACGCATCGGCGGTTGCCTAATGGCGATGTCGAGACAGAGAGTGCGGTACCTCAGTCTGGGTTGGCAATGCATAGCGGGCCATGCATGTGTTTGGTTGTGATAGTAAATAGATATGTTAATTATGGCTTTCCCGCGTGAAAACACAAGTTTTTCAACTCATTAATTTTTTTTGGGTTATGACAGGATTAGAAAAAAAATAGTGAACAACATTTAAGGAATTTAATATATATATTTAATATATATATATAAAGTAAGAATTACCCGAGTGAAGTTTCACTCTCATGTTATCCTGATTTCATGAAATCCACCCAATATTTCTTTAACCATTCTTTTGTACTCTGGATGTTTTTTTTTGTTGGCCAAAAGGTTGGTCACAACTTTAAAAAGAAACCCAGGCCTTTTTTTTTTCCCTACAGAATCCATTGTATTTTCGAACATACTGTCTTTCATTAATTTTATGATCTGCGGTCCCACAAAGACCCCTTCTTTCCGTTTCGCGTAAGATATTTTCGGAAATATTTTTACCATACATATACTGGAAGCAGTCACCTTCTTTTGGAAGTGTTTTAGTGAACTGCTTCATTAATCCGAGTTAAATGTGAAGAGGAGACAATAGTACCTTGTTTGTTGAACAAGTGGTACATTTATTATGTTCTGTGAAATGGGTTGTAGGTCAGTCTGTCTGCTTCCAGTGTTTGTCTTTGGCTCGGTTGTCCCATTCACAAATAAACACAGCATATTTGTGTAGCCATACAAACAACTTTATCACAGCAAATTGTCCAAGAATGTTTTTCATAGTTCACACATTTTAGCATAACTTAGAGATTTTCATGTTTCCTTGAGATGCATTGATTGCGCAATTGGTAATGAATCAAAGACATTTCCATTATGTAAAATTACACCTTTGAGACTACTTTTGGGCAAGTCTATAAATAACCTCCATTCACTTGGATTGTAAGAAAAAATAATAGTCTTCTTCTTTTAAGAATTTTATTAATTTCTTTTTCTCGAGTCCTATACCAAGAGAACGAAACTCCAGGTACTGGGAGATTTTTTCCCTTTCAATCTTGATCCAAGCAATCGTGTTGCACAGTGTTGTGAGAAAATCACCAGTATTGTCTTTGCAGTTAATTTTAAATAAAGATATTTAAAGGAAATGAAAAGCGCATGTAAAACAGCTGCAAGGTTTCAAGTGACATCTGTCGTGAGTGAGGTGCGTCGTCCTCGTGTAGTCGACACTCGCCGAGTTCACACGCTCCCACGCTCCCACGCTCCCACGCTCCCACGCTCAGGAATGTAGCCAGCAGCCAGTGTGACTGAGGCGTCAGGGCATGGCCTGCCTGCTGGTCTGTGGCTACAGGCTAGTACTGCTGTTTCAGGCCATAGTTGTAGGCATTTTCGGTCACTGTTCCGTGTTGCGTATCCGGTTGTATTTTATCATAAAATACTAAAAGAAAGAAAGGAATTGCGTGTGTGTTTGATGCAATTTTTGTAATTACCAACTTTAAGGGCATTGTCCCCGGGAGCAGTTCTGTGTAACATCCACAACGTAAAATTTAAAAACAAACTAGGCAGTTGAATGTTTTTGTGATTTTAAACTGTACAATTAAGAAAATATTTTGTTTTGTTTTGTTTTTGAATACGTGCATAATGCAGATTTTATGTAAACTTGATACGCAATAAGGAACAATTGTCGAATATTCTCTACATTGGCAGTATGTCTGGTTGTAAAATATGTCACGCAATAGTGACTGCTACTGTTACTACCATGAAGACAAGTACTTTGGAAAGCGTTCGAGGCAGTGAGAACGCCGAAATACACTAACGCCGAAAAATGTCATTGCAGGACTGCCACAAATGTTAGGTTGGACTAAGTTAGGTTGGACTAGGTTAGGTTGGACTAGGTTAGGTTGGACTAGGTTAGGTTGGACTAGGTTAGGTTGGACTAGGTTAGGTTGGACTAGGTTAGGTTGGGTTTGATTGTGGTATTTCGGCGTTAAGATACATTTAAGAAACTCACACAAATTCATTCAGTTGCTATTTCGGCGTTGTGGTACACAGCAGTTTTCCAGCTGTCTGCGTTGTGGTCAATTTTGTCTTTCGGCGTTATGGTATTTCGGCGTTGTGGTAACGACCCGGCAGGAATCACGTGTCACGTGTGAAGCAGCGAGAAGAATGCATATGAACAGAGTACGCGGTGTCTGAAGGCTGTGAACCACGTGGGGGCCAGAGGCTTCGTCGTAGCCTATCAGGAACCTGCTTGCTGGAGGCGGTCTGGCGCGGGAGTGACGCGCTTCTATTCCGGGATGATGAGTGGAAGTGCTGGTTGCAAGCTTCAAGGTCACACTTATCGTTCTCTTGTGTTCTCAGTTTGGCTGCCACCATAACTCTAGTGGGTCTGCGCAGAAATATTCATTCACACGATTTTGAAATCAGTAACCTAATTTAAAACAAAAACTGGAGAGTGATGGTACATTGCGACCGCATGAAGAGGAACTATTTATTATCTTGATGGCGACAATGTTGCGTGTCTTCAACTGCGCCGTATGCTGGGAGACGGGTCGTTAGTTCACGTGGCTTGTCCTCGGATAGAACATGCATCTCATTCAGGAGGTGTTGGGTTCCACCCTGGCTAGCTGCTGTGACGTATTAGCTTTTTCCATAAGCCACGATCCATCGCGTTTTCTGAAAGATACCGTGCACACGTCTCTTGGCGAGATTTCACCCTCCCGACCATTGAAGCGGCGGTCAGCTGCCAAGCAACACAAGGATTTATGTAGAATTTGTCCTTTTTTTTCTAGTCTTGTTGAAGAGCAAATAAAAGTTGACAAAATTTTATGTATCACCGAAACGTGATAGCGAACAATTATTTCTCTTTTTTGTCGATTTGTCGTAAAGAACTTCGGGTCTTTTTTCCAAATTATTTTCTGCTGTGCGTCAAACATGTTGTGTGTTATCTCGTCCCTGCATCGAAACTTGAAGGTTTAAGTGGGGACATTCTTAACGTCCGGTAGGTTTGTGTTCTTTTTTTGTAAATTACTTAACGGATGAGACATTGCAAGTCAGATCTCATCACGACACACAGAATGCTCCCAATAGGATTTTTGATACCAGTGCAGATTCCGAGTGGGGAAAAAAAATTAAATAGTCAATTTTATATTGTGGCTAGGGATGTTCCACACTTTACTGCAGCTCTGCGTAGCGAATTAAGTAATGTTGTGTTCTGAGGGGGCATGTTTTAAAAAATCTAAATATAAAAAAAACCTTGGAATTGTCGATGAATTTTGAGGTTCTGGAAAAATTAGTGAATAGTTACGAAAAAATATTGTCAGGGAATTTAAATGCAATGTTTGTACAAATACTAATATATTATCGCTGAATCATTAACTGAATAATTCATATTGTTTCGACCTATGTAATGTGGGGAGAACTGGGTTCCTAAGAGATAGCCCAATTAAGTTTTATTACTTGTATTAATTACTAATATTTACTTTTCTAATGAATAATTGCAATTAAAAATGTCCGATCACAAATAACTGGCACTTAAAAATGTTTATTCTCAAGTCACTCAATGTCTGTCAAGTCCCACAGTTCGCACTCCTCACTGGAGCTAGTCTCAACAGTGGTTTGCCCCTTACCTCGCGCCTGTCCACACACAGTCTCGCGCCACTCAGTCGCACGCTCACACGGTCCCATCGCTCCGCGTCGCGCCACTCTCGAGGGGGTCTCTCGCCCTCTTCGCCGATGTCGCACTTCCTTCGCTCCTAATCCGCTCGGAACCGCCGCGGAGGCCGGCGTCGCGGCTCAAGTACTCTGGCGTCCTTCTCGAATCTACTAGAGCAGATGTGACTTGTAGCGTCATCCCGGGCCGACCCGATGCCCGAACATCCAGAAGAGTGTCGCTTGTTCACGCCACTCCGCGCGGCGGCCCGCGGAATTCCCCAAGCCGCTCAGCGATATATAAGAGCCGAGTAAGGACTTTGCGCGGGGAGCGGAGCGGGGAGGGGGTAGCGACGACCCTTGTAATCCAGCCAGGCACGCGTGGCCTGCCTTACGCCAGTGGCCGTGCGGGGCCGCCAACCAGCTCCGAAGCTAGGGCGTGTCGCGGTCCTGTCTGCGTTCGTAACAATATTTAAAAATAAAAAAAATCGGGGTAGTTATCATCGCTACACTACCATAAATTGTTTTTTTTGCTTAAAAACCTTTCTTGTGGACTGCCAGGTACAATATAAGAGGAAAGAAATGAAACTCGATTTTTTATATATAAATGTATTTATATTTTTTCCCCGATTAATCTTAATATCATATTTTACATTTATAAAGTTTAAAATATTTAATGTACATTAAATACATTTAAAGCGGGATTTCATTTGCTTCGCCTTCGTCCATCTGTATGGGGTGTTGATGGTTGTAGTTGATCCAGCCGTGCTGGTGGGCGACCCTGCAGCAAGTGCACGGCGCTCGCTCTGTTGGCGAGTTCTGAAGCGAGACCTCTCCCGCCGCCTGCTGCGACTGTGACCCGCACAACCTTGCACTCGACTACAGCTGAGCTGTTAGAGCACCTCAATAGCCACACGACGACGCACAAATAACTCGTGTAACCCTTTTCTGTTGTGAAGTTATGACTAATTATTTTGTCGTGCAGAATTATTTGACGTTGGTCCATCTCGACACCTGACATCCAAAGACGAAAAATACTCGCTAACGCGAGAGATAATAAAAAAGAGAGGTTAAATGGATCCGTCTCTCACCCGCACTCTATAGTCATGACGGAGAGGCCCGAGAATTGCCGAAGACCCTTCGTTTGTTTAGTTCTCACGTACGCTCGTACGTACACTAGCCCCACTTTTACAATTACGCTTTACTACTTTCTCTCCAATATTTCTCTCTCATGTTTACAAATACGAAGATGGGCCTGGGAACCTTTTTATGTATTTTTTTACTATCCACAACTTTTGTTTGAAATATTTTTCGCTTAAACGCCTAGATTGAGAGAAACTGAGTCAAACCAAAAACTTCACGTCCGATTTAAAAAAAATTAACATCATTCGATTCAGCGTCCTTGAATTACCCTTATATAAAGTTTTCAGGACTGCTGGAAAAAGTTCTTACTTTGCCTCTTATTGACTGGCTTAAAAGTAGGAGTGGCGTCAGGCGCAGTGACCCGCCTATCCCTGCAGCATGGCGGGGTTCAGCCACGTGGAGCTCAAGGCTGCTCCAGCGAACACCGCTCACACCAACGGCCTCGGAGTGGGGATAGCGCGACCCGCCTATCCCTGCAGCATGGCGGGGTTCAATCACGTGGAGCTCAAGGCTGCTCCAGCGAACACCGCCCGCACCAACGGCCCCGGAGTGGGGATAGCGCGACCCGCCTATCCCTGCAGCATGGCGGGGTTCAACCACGTGGAGCTCAAGGCTGCTCCAGCGATCACCGCCCGCACCAACGGCCCCGGAGTGGGGATAGCGCGACCCGCCTATCCCTGCAGCATGGCGGGGTTCAACCACGTGGAGCTCAAGGCTGCTCCAGCGATCACCGCCCGCACCAACGGCCCCGGAGTGGGGATAACGCGACCCGCCTATCCCTGCAGCATGGCGGGGTTCAACCACGTGGAGCTCAAGGCTGCTCCAGCGATCACCGCCCGCACCAACGGCCCCGGAGTGGGGATAGCGCGACCCGCCTATCCCTGCAGCATGGCGGGGTTCAACCACGTGGAGCTCAAGGCTGCTCCAGCGATCACCGCCCGCACCAACGGCCCCGGAGTGGGGATAGCGCGACCCGCCTATCCCTGCAGCATGGCGGGGTTCAACCACGTGGAGCTCAAGGCTGCTCCAGCGATCACCGCCCGCACCAACGGCCCCGGAGTGGGGATAGCGCGACACGCCTATCCCTGCAGCATGGCGGGGTTCAACCACGTGGAGCTCAAGGCTGCTCCAGCGATCACCGCCCGCACCAACGGCCCCGGAGTGGGGATAGCGCGACCCGCCTATCCCTGCAGCATGGCGGGGTTCAACCACGTGGAGCTCAAGGCTGCTCCAGCGATCACCGCCCGCACCAACGGCCCCGGAGTGGGGATAGAGCGACCCGCCTATCCCTGCAGCATGGCGGGGTTCAACCACGTGGAGCTCAAGGCTGCTCCAGCGATCACCGCCCGCACCAACGGCCCCGGAGTGGGGATAGCGCGACCCGCCTATCCCTGCAGCATGGCGGGGTTCAACCACGTGGAGCTCAAGGCTGCTCCAGCGATCACCGCCCGCACCAACGGCCCTGGAGTGGGGATAGCGCGACCCGCCTATCCCTGCAGCATGGCGGGGTTCAACCACATGGAGCTCAAGGCTGCTCCAGCGATCACCGCCCGCACCAACGGCCCCGGAGTGGGGATAGCGCGACCCGCCTATCCCTGCAGCATGGCGGGGTTCAACCACGTGGAGCTCAAGGCTGCTCCAGCGATCACCGCCCGCACCAACGGCCCCGGAGTGGGGATAGCGCGACCCGCCTATCCCTGCAGCATGGCGGGGTTCAACCACGTGGAGCTCAAGGCTGCTCCAGCGATCACCGCCCGCACCAACGGCCCCGGAGTGGGGATAGCGCGACACGCCAATCCCTGCAGCATGGCGGGGTTCAACCACGTGGAGCTCAAGGCTGCTCCAGCGATCACCGCCCGCACCAACGGCCCCGGAGTGGGGATAGCGCGACCCGCCTATCCCTGCAGCATGGCGGGGTTCAACCACGTGGAGCTCAAGGCTGCTCCAGCGATCACCGCCCGCACCAACGGCACCGGAGTGGGGATAGCGCGACACGCCAATCCCTGCAGCATGGCGGGGTTCAACCACGTGGAGCTCAAGGCTGCTCCAGCGATCACCGCCCGCACCAACGGCCCCGGAGTGGGGATAGCGCGACTCGCCTATCCCTGCAGCATGGCGGGGTTCAGCCACGTAGAGCTCAAGGCTGCTCCAGCGATCACCGCCCGCACCAACGGCCCCGGAGTGGGGATAGCGCGCCCCGCCTATCCCTGCAGCATGGCGGGGTTCAACCACGTGGAGCTCAAGGCTGCTCCAGTGATCACCGCCCGCACCAACGGCCCTGGAGTGGGGATAGCGCGACCCGCCTATCCCTGCACGTGGCGGGGTTCAACCACATGGAGCTCAAGGCTGCTCCAGCGATCACCGCCCGCACCAACGGCCCTGGAGTGGGGATAGCGCGACCCGCCTATCCCTGCAGCATGGCGGGGTTCAACCACGTGGAGCTCAAGGCTGCTCTAGCGATCACCGCCCGCACCAACGGCCCCTAGTGGGGATAGCGCGCCCCGCCTATCCCTGCAGCATGGCGGGGTTCAACCACGTGGAGCTCAAGGCTGCTCCAGCGACCACCGCCCGCACCAACGGCCCTGGAGTGGGGATAGCGCGACCCGCCTATCCCTGCAGCATGGCGGGGTTCAACCACGTGGAGCTCAAGGCTGCTCCAGCGATCACCGCCCGCACCAACGGCCCCTAGTGGGGATAGCGCGACCCGCCTATCACTGCAGCATGGCGGGGTTCAACCACGTGGAGCTCAAGGCTGCTCCAGCGACCACCGCCCGCACCAACGGCCCCGGAGTGGGGATAGCGCGCCCCGCCTATCCCTGCAGCATGGCGGGGGTCAACCACGTGGAGCTCAAGGCTGCTCCAGTGATCACCGCCCGCACCAACGGCCCCGGAGTGGGGATAGCGCGCCCCGCCTATCCCTGCAGCATGGCGGGGGTCAACCACGTGGAGCTCAAGGCTGCTCCAGCGATCACCGCCCGCACCAACGGCCCCTAGTGGGGATAGCGCGACCCGCCTATCACTGCAGCATGGCGGGGTTCAACCACGTGGAGCTCAAGGCTGCTCCAGCGATCACCGCCCGCACCAACGGCCCCGGAGTGGGGATAGCGCGCCCCGCCTATCCCTGCAGCATGGCGGGGGTCAACCACGTGGAGCTCAAGGCTGCTCCAGCGATCACCGCCCGCACCAACGGCCCCTAGTGGGGATAGCGCGACCCGCCTATCACTGCAGCATGGCGGGGTTCAACCACGTGGAGCTCAAGGCTGCTCAAGCGATCACCGCCCGCACCAACGGCCCCGGAGTGGGGATAGCGCGCCCCGCCTATCCCTGCAGCATGGCGGGGGTCAACCACGTGGAGCTCAAGGCTGCTCCAGCGATCACCGCCCGCACCAACGGCCCCGGAGTGGGGATAGCGCGCCCCGCCTATCCCTGCAGCATGGCGGGGGTCAACCACGTGGAGCTCAAGGCTGCTCCAGTGATCACCGCCCGCACCAACGGCCCCGGAGTGGGGATAGCGCGCCCCGCCTATCCCTGCAGCATGGCGGGGGTCAACCACGTGGAGCTCAAGGCTGCTCCAGCGATCACCGCCCGCACCAACGGCCCCTAGTGGGGATAGCGCGACCCGCCTATCCCTGCAGCATGGCGGGGTTCAACCACGTGGAGCTCAAGGCTGCTCCAGCGACCACCGCCCGCACCAACGGCCCCGGAGTGGGGATAGCGCTACCCGCCTATCCCTGCAGCATGGCGGGGTTCAACCACGTGGAGCTCAAGGCTGCTCCAGCGACCACCGCCCGCACCAACGGCCCCGGAGTGGGGATAGCGCGCCCCGCCTATCCCTGCAGCATGGCGGGGGTCAATCACGTGGAGCTCAAGGCTGCTCCAGTGATCACCGCCCGCACCAACGGCCCCGGAGTGGGGATAGCGCGACCCGCCTATCCCTGCAGCATGGCGGGGTTCAACCACGTGGAGCTCAAGGCTGCTCCAGTGATCACCGCCCGCACCAACGGCCCCGGAGTGGGGATAGCGCGACCCGCCTATCCCTGCAGCATGGCGGGGTTCAACCACGTGGAGCTCAAGGCTGCTCCAGCGATCACCGCCCGCACCAACGGCCCTGGAGTGGGGATAGCGCGACGTGTCACCCGCAAGAAACAACCGCGCACATGCAAGAGTGCAAGTGTGAGAGAGTGCGAGTGTAAGTGTATGCAAAAAAGTGTGCAAATGTATGCATAAATAGTGCGAGAGTATTTAAAACGTGTGCGAGTGTAGGCAAAAGGTGCGAGTGTAGGCAAAAGGTGCGAGTGTAGACAAAAGGTGCGAGTGTAGACAAAAGGTGCGAGTGTAGACAAAAGGTGCGAGTGTAGGCAAAAGGTGCGAGTGTAGGCAAAAGGTGCGAGTGTAGGCAAAAGGTGCGAGTGTAGGCAAAAGGTGCGAGTGTATAGGCAAAAGGTGCGAGTGTGTAGGCAAAAGGTGCGAGAGTGTAGGCAAAAAGGTGCGAGAGTGTAGGCAAAAAAAGTGCGAGAGTGTAGGCAAAAAATGTGCGAGAGTGTAGGCAAAAAAATTGCGAGAGTGTAGGCAAAAAAATTGCGAGAGTGTAGGCAAAAAAATTGCGAGAGTGTAGGCAAAAAAATTGCGAGAGTGTAGGCAAAAAAATTGCGAGAGTGTAGGCAAAAAAATTGCGAGAGTGTAGGCAAAAAAATTGCGAGAGTGTAGGCAAAAAAATTGCGAGAGTGTAGGCAAAAAAATTGCGAGACTGTAGGCAAAAAAATTGCGAGAGTGTAGGCAAAAAAATTGCGAGAGTGTAGGCAAAAAAAGTGCGAGAGTGTAGGCAAAAAAAGTGCGAGAGTGTAGGCAAAAAAAGTGCGAGAGTGTAGGCAAAAAAAGTGCGAGAGTGTAGGCAAAAAAAGTGCGAGAATGTAGGCAAAAAAAGTGCGAGAATGTAGGCAAAAAAAGTGCGAGAATGTAGGCAAAAAAAGTGCGAGAATGTAGGCAAAAAAAGTGCGAGAATGTAGGCAAAAAAAGTGCGAGAGTGTAGGCAAAAAAAGTGCGAGAGTGTAGGCAAAAAAAGTGCGAGAGTGTAGGCAAAAAAAGTGCGAGAGTGTAGGCAAAAAAAGTGCGAGAGTGTAGGCAAAAAAAGTGCGAGAGTATTTAAAAAGTGTGCGAGTGTGGGCAAAAGGTGCGAGAGTGCAGGCAAAAAAGTGCGAGAGTGTAGGCAAAAAAGTGCGCGTGTTTATGCAAAATATTGAGCGGATGTGCGCAAAAATTTATGCCGTACTGTCTCCTCTTTGGTTCCCCCACCACTTACCTAGCAATTTCCCCTCATGCTATCGGAATTTTCGTAACCCTCGAAAATTGTACTCCCCTCAGCAAAGAAGTTTCACTTCAAAAATCTCCGAAACTTAAAACGGGCCTCTGCTCGCCACTGAAGGCGTGCGGGTAAGGGAGGGTGTGCTAATCTGGTGCATAGCCTCGAGTGAATTAGAGAATGGCACGCGGGCCAAGTGAGGGTGAGGGCCGGTCAGAGCGCGGTGCTAGGTCACGTGCGCAGTGCGACTACAGCGCTCCGAGCGGCTCGCGAGGGAAGCGGGGCGGGGCGATGAACCAGCCGTGGCCTCGGCGCGGCGCGCGGCCAGATATCTGGAATCAGCTTCACGGCACGGAGACTGCGAGGGAGGTTCATATTGCTATAGTGTCCGGGCTTCAGAAGAAACCTCGCGGTTTGCTAACTGCTCGAGACATCAGAGCAGGGTAGGCCTAGTTCCTGAGGAACGACAGTGTCTCATCTGCTTCTCTCGCCCCAGAGGCACCTGAGAGCGCTGGGTCACTCAGTGGTTTCCCCTTCCGGTCTATACGCAATGCCTATCGCTTCTTCCTAATGTACTACATTGTATTCATTGAAGTTTAGCGAAAACCATTTACATTGATGGTTGTTCAGTCGCCTGTAGTGGGCATCATTCACGCACTAAATATATTTTACTGTATATAATTATACACACTATATGTATTTAACTGTTATTATTATTTAACAAATAAGTCAATAATTGGTAAGTTGGGTTTGCTGGGTAATGCCTCGCTGTTGGGTTGGCTTGGCTTGGCTTGGCTTGGCTTGGCTTGGCTTGGCTTGGCTTGGTTTGGGGGGGGGGGGGGGGTGGTGTTTACGCGGTATTTCCCAGCACAGTTGACAATGGGGAATCGAATCATCCTTTTGATAACAAATTGCATTGAGTCTTTGGTTAAAAGCAGTGCAGTTGTTCATTTAAATAAATTATTGATATAAGTGTTATAAAATAGGGAAAGAAAAAATTATTTAATATTCGACTTCTATGGCATTTACGTTTACCTAAAAATAAATATAATATTGATTCTCTTGTTGATAGTATGCGAAAAAACTTTTGATTAAAGGAATAGTTTTATACGCAATTTATTTTTATTCGTCTCTTTGAGTGAATCTTTTGATGTTTATTAGATTTGTTTTTAAATTTATTGCAAAGCTAAAACTGTTTTTTTTATTCACGTATTCGAAAAAGATAGTAGTTTAAAACACAAGAAGTATCGATCTAATGTTAATGTCCTATTTTCTGGTACGTTCTTTGGATTATAGTTGCAATGAAGAAGATTGGATTAAATCCTTTTGATATACTTACGCCATTTTTTATTGTTAAAGTATTTAATAGAAAAGCTTTACGAATAGACAAAGTGGATGAGAAAGTTGACAAAAACAGCTGATGTCAAATGCCTGGACAGCATAAATAATTCTGCAGAAGGAATGTCAGAAAAAATATTGCAGCACAGACGAACACAAGACAAAACAGCTGCGACGTTTCGGGAGCTGACATCTGCTTCCGTCATCAGGCACAGTCAGTTAGTCACAGCTTATTTTCAAGTGTCATTTCCAGAGAAAGGCATATCACTTTGTAGTTTTGCTGGATTTTTTCCTCTAAACCCGCACAAATTCAGTGCATTAGGATTTCTGCCCAGCCCAGACTTTCTGTAATATCTGCAATGTCTGTATTAGGGTAAAAAATATTTTTGTGTTTTGTAAACTTTTACTTAAAAAAATAAAACTTTATGCAAATGAGGCTCAGACAGATTTCTACCCCTACCCCCCCCCCCCACCCCCAAACTGTGCGTGGCATACCTTCTGGACATAAAAGTAAGTTTAAAAAAATATATTCATTTTACGCAATTTTTAGCGTGGACATAACGCAAATCAATGTGATTATTCATAGCATGGAGTTTCGGACACATTGCGCACAGGACTTTTGCATCCAGTATATTGCACTAAGTGACTATCAGATGACATTATTTGTGACAGAAAAAATGCAAGGGCGGTAACGAGTAAATTTTTTTTTATAAATAGACCTTGAAAATTTTTTTGTTCTTTAACAAGGATAGTACAGTTGCAAACGATATCACTTGTACATTGCGAGGCAGAGTTTTGTACCGTTTGGAAATTTATAGAGCTCAGCCTTGAGGTTTTTACAAGTGATATCGGTGGCAACTGGGTTTCCAAGGAATTTCTTTGTAAAAAGTACAAAAAATGTCAAGTGTAGTGTTAGCGACTCTGCTTGGGGGGGGGGGGGGGGGGGGTGCTTGCCCAGAGAGACGCTAGCTAGCAAAAAATAAGGAGTCATAAACCTACAAATGTAGGATTGAGCACTAATACTATGACAACACTGTACAATGGAGTATACCTGGGCATACTTACCTATGCTTGCTCAGTCTGGTATGAACTACTACGCAATTCACATGTAAGAAGAAGGTTAAACTCATCCCAACGAACAGCTCTAATTGCTGTAACAAAAAGCTACAGAACTACGTCTTTAGAAGCACTGCAGGTTATCGCTGGAGCCTTACCTATAGACCTACTAATACAAGAAAGAGCAAAAGTTGTGATATTAAAGATGAACAAGGAATACACTGCTTCAAAATATCGCAGAATTCACATAGAAAATATTGAAATCTGGCAAGAAAGGTGGCGAAACTCTGACAAGGGAAGGCATACACACAATATATTCCCTTCAATAGAAGAACGGATGAAATTTTCATGGATAAGTACTGACCACTACACTTCACAATTCCTAACAGGTCACGGGAATTTTAAACACAAATTAAACTCTTTTAACTTAGTGGAAAGCCCTATGTGCCCTGTGTGCATGGAAGAAGACACAGTAGAGCATGTTCTAAATGATTGCGTTAAAATAGAAGACATACGAAACAAGTACACAAGGAAGATGGCTATGGAGGATGTTGATATTAAGGATATTAATCAAATTGTGAGAGATAAGAAGACTTATGACATATGGAGAAATTACACCTTTGAAGTATCCAAGAGACTGGAGCGTTTCGATAGTTGGATGCACGAACAATCTCTGATGGAAGATCTGCTTTCCGATACGGAATAACTTACTACAGAAAAATAAAATAACTCTTTGAATCTCCTACACAAGTTTCTTTGGCTGTTCTTCTTGTGTATAGTGTAATCGAACAGTCGGAATATTATATCAAATTAGATAAATGAACTGAAAAGAATTAATTAAGAATAAGAGAATTAAAAATATACACCAGATCTCTCTTTGAAAATAAGAATAAGAATTATGACAGAATAACGCCCTGGAAACCTGTATAAGCAAGCTAAAAGGATATGAATTATTATATAATATAAACTGTATTATATTATATAATATATATATATATGTGTGTTAAAAATATAATCATGTGTGCAATAAATATAAATAAACTACTCTTGCAAACCTTATAAAAAGGATTATATCCAGAGTAGTCTTTAAGTAAACATACATAATCTATAATATGATTATTTTCTATAAAGCTACAAGATAATCTGGTGTTTCTGTGGTTTACACTATCAGTGATCCATGTTCATAAACCCAGTTGCTTCGTGTCGCAATAGAAGTGCAAGTGGAAATAAGAGGCCTCCGAATAGCGATGTAGTCGTAACTTTCCGAGTCACTTCTAATAACGCTCTATGACTCATCGCCGCGACTACGCTACCGACTCAGAAAGAGCTTCCTTCACTTAAATTATAAGTGGAGTAGAAAATGTCGGGTCGTTACCACAACGCCGAAATACCATAATGCTGCATGTCAAAATTGACCACAACGCCGACAGCTAGAAAAAACTGCTGTGTACCACAACGCCGAAATAACAACTGAATGAAATTGTGAGTGTTTATTAAATGTACCTTAAGGCCGAAATACCACAATCAAACCTAACCAAACCTAACCTTTTTGGCAGTCCTGCGATGACATTTTTCGGCGTTGTGGTAATTCGGCGTTGTGGTACACAGCAGTTTTTTCTAGCTGACGGCGTTGTGGTCAATTTGGCATTTCGGCGTTGTGGTGCGTCCCCGAAAATGTCTCATGGCTTGATGGGGAGGGGGGGGAGGGGTGTTGGCGGCCGGTGATTGGCCAGGGACGCGCCTTGACCCTGCTGGCTCGGGCCAGGGCAGTGCAGCTCGCGGTATTTATAACCGCGTGTCGCTGCACGTGGCTGCTGGATCTCGCGGCCGGTGATTGGCCAGGGACGCGCCTTGACCCTGCTGGCTCGGGCCAGGGCAGTGCAGCTCGCGGTATTTATAACCGCGTGTCGCTGCACGTGGCTGCTGGATCTCGCGGCCGGTGATTGGCCAGGGACGCGCCTTGACCCTGCTGGCTCGGGCCAGGGCAGTGCAGCTCGCGGTATTTATAACCGCGTGTCGCTGCACGTGGCTGCTGGATCTCGCGGCCGGTGATTGGCCAGGGACGCGCCTTGACCCTGCTGGCTCGGGCCAGGGCAGTGCAGCTCGCGGTATTTATAACCGCGTGTCGCTGCACGTGGCTGCTGGATCTCGCGGCCGGTGATTGGCCAGGGACGCGCCTTGACCCTGCTGGCTCGGGCCAGGGCAGTGCAGCTCGCGGTATTTATAACCGCGTGTCGCTGCACGTGGCTGCTGGATCTCGCGGCCGGTGATTGGCCAGGGACGCGCCTTGACCCTGCTGGCTCGGGCCAGGGCAGTGCAGCTCGCGGTATTTATAACCGCGTGTCGCTGCACGTGGCTGCTGGATCTCGCGGCCGGTGATTGGCCAGGGACGCGCCTTGACCCTGCTGGCTCGGGCCAGGGCAGTGCAGCTCGCGGTATTTATAACTGCGTGTCGCTGCACGTGGCTGCTGGATCTCGCGGCCGGTGATTGGCCAGGGACGCGCCTTGACCCTGCTGGCTCGGGCCAGGGCAGTGCAGCTCGCGGTATTTATAACCGCGTGTCGCTGCACGTGGCTGCTGGATCTCGCGGCCGGTGATTGGCCAGGGACGCGCCTTGACCCTGCTGGCTCGGGCCAGGGCAGTGCAGCTCGCGGTATTTATAACCGCGTGTCGCTGCACGTGGCTGCTGGATCTCGCGGCCGGTGATTGGCCAGGGACGCGCCTTGACCCTGCTGGCTCGGGCCAGGGCAGTGCAGCTCGCGGTATTTATAACCGCGTGTCGCTGCACGTGGCTGCTGGATCTCGCGGCCGGTGATTGGCCAGGGACGCGCCTTGACCCTGCTGGCTCGGGCCAGGGCAGTGCAGCTGGCGGTATTTATAACTGCGTGTCGCTGCACGTGGCTGCTGGATCTCGCGGCCGGTGATTGGCCAGGGACGCGCCTTGACCCTGCTGGCTCGGGCCAGGGCAGTGCAGCTCGCGGTATTTATAACCGCGTGTCGCTGCACGTGGCTGCTGGATCTCGCGGCCGGTGATTGGCCAGGGACGCGCCTTGACCCTGCTGGCTCGGGCCAGGGCAGTGCAGCTCGCGGTATTTATAACCGCGTGTCGCTGCACGTGGCTGCTGGATCTCGCGGCCGGTGATTGGCCAGGGACGCGCCTTGACCCTGCTGGCTCGGGCCAGGGCAGTGCAGCTCGCGGTATTTATAACCGCGTGTCGCTGCACGTGGCTGCTGGATCTCGCGGCCGGTGATTGGCCAGGGACGCGCCTTGACCCTGCTGGCTCGGGCCAGGGCAGTGCAGCTCGCGGTATTTATAACCGCGTGTCGCTGCACGTGGCTGCTGGATCTCGCGGCCAGTGATTGGCCAGGGACGCGCCTTGACCCTGCTGGCTCGGGCCAGGGCAGTGCAGCTCGCGGTATTTATAACTGCGTGTCGCTGCACGTGGCTGCTGGATCTCGCGGCCGGTGATTGGCCAGGGACGCGCCTTGACCCTGCTGGCTCGGGCCAGGGCAGTGCAGCTCGCGGTATTTATAACCGCGTGTCGCTGCACGTGGCTGCTGGATCTCGCGGCCGGTGATTGGCCAGGGACGCGCCTTGACCCTGCTGGCTCGGGCCAGGGCAGTGCAGCTCGCGGTATTTATAACCGCGTGTCGCTGCACGTGGCTGCTGGATCTCGCGGCCGGTGATTGGCCAGGGACGCGCCTTGACCCTGCTGGCTCGGGCCAGGGCAGTGCAGCTCGCGGTATTTATAACTGCGTGTCGCTGCACGTGGCTGCTGGATCTCGCGGCCGGTGATTGGCCAGGGACGCGCCTTGACCCTGCTGGCTCGGGCCAGGGCAGTGCAGCTCGCGGTATTTATAACCGCGTGTCGCTGCACGTGGCTGCTGGATCTCGCGGCCGGTGATTGGCCAGGGACGCGCCTTGACCCTGCTGGCTCGGGCCAGGGCAGTGCAGCTCGCGGTATTTATAACCGCGTGTCGCTGCACGTGGCTGCTGGATCTCGCGGCCGGTGATTGGCCAGGGACGCGCCTTGACCCTGCTGGCTCGGGCCAGGGCAGTGCAGCTCGCGGTATTTATAACCGCGTGTCGCTGCACGTGGCTGCTGGATCTCGCGGCCGGTGATTGGCCAGGGACGCGCCTTGACCCTGCTGGCTCGGGCCAGGGCAGTGCAGCTCGCGGTATTTATAACCGCGTGTCGCTGCACGTGGCTGCTGGATCTCGCGGCCGGTGATTGGCCAGGGACGCGCCTTGACCCTGCTGGCTCGGGCCAGGGCAGTGCAGCTCGCGGTATTTATAACTGCGTGTCGCTGCACGTGGCTGCTGGATCTCGCGGCCGGTGATTGGCCAGGGACGCGCCTTGACCCTGCTGGCTCGGGCCAGGGCAGTGCAGCTCGCGGTATTTATAACCGCGTGTCGCTGCACGTGGCTGCTGGATCTCGCGGCCGGTGATTGGCCAGGGACGCGCCTTGACCCTGCTGGCTCGGGCCAGGGCAGTGCAGCTCGCGGTATTTATAACTGCGTGTCGCTGCACGTGGCTGCTGGATCTCGCGGCCGGTGATTGGCCAGGGACGCGCCTTGACCCTGCTGGCTCGGGCCAGGGCAGTGCAGCTCGCGGTATTTATAACCGCGTGTCGCTGCACGTGGCTGCTGGATCTCGCGGCCGGTGATTGGCCAGGGACGCGCCTTGACCCTGCTGGCTCGGGCCAGGGCAGTGCAGCTCGCGGTATTTATAACTGCGTGTCGCTGCACGTGGCTGCTGGATCTCGCGGCCGGTGATTGGCCAGGGACGCGCCTTGACCCTGCTGGCTCGGGCCAGGGCAGTGCAGCTCGCGGTATTTATAACCGCGTGTCGCTGCACGTGGCTGCTGGATCTCGCGGCCGGTGATTGGCCAGGGACGCGCCTTGACCCTGCTGGCTCGGGCCAGGGCAGTGCAGCTCGCGGTATTTATAACCGCGTGTCGCTGCACGTGGCTGCTGGATCTCGCGGCCGGTGATTGGCCAGGGACGCGCCTTGACCCTGCTGGCTCGGGCCAGGGCAGTGCAGCTCGCGGTATTTATAACCGCGTGTCGCTGCACGTGGCTGCTGGATCTCGCGGCCGGTGATTGGCCAGGGACGCGCCTTGACCCTGCTGGCTCGGGCCAGGGCAGTGCAGCTCGCGGTATTTATAACCGCGTGTCGCTGCACGTGGCTGCTGGATCTCGCGGCCGGTGATTGGCCAGGGACGCGCCTTGACCCTGCTGGCTCGGGCCAGGGCAGTGCAGCTCGCGGTATTTATAACTGCGTGTCGCTGCACGTGGCTGCTGGATCTCGCGGCCGGTGATTGGCCAGGGACGCGCCTTGACCCTGCTGGCTCGGGCCAGGGCAGTGCAGCTCGCGGTATTTATAACCGCGTGTCGCTGCACGTGGCTGCTGGATCTCGCGGCCGGTGATTGGCCAGGGACGCGCCTTGACCCTGCTGGCTCGGGCCAGGGCAGTGCAGCTCGCGGTATTTATAACTGCGTGTCGCTGCACGTGGCTGCTGGATCTCGCGGCCGGTGATTGGCCAGGGACGCGCCTTGACCCTGCTGGCTCGGGCCAGGGCAGTGCAGCTCGCGGTATTTATAACCGCGTGTCGCTGCACGTGGCTGCTGGATCTCGCGGCCGGTGATTGGCCAGGGACGCGCCTTGACCCTGCTGGCTCGGGCCAGGGCAGTGCAGCTCGCGGTATTTATAACTGCGTGTCGCTGCACGTGGCTGCTGGATCTCGCGGCCGGTGATTGGCCAGGGACGCGCCTTGACCCTGCTGGCTCGGGCCAGGGCAGTGCAGCTCGCGGTATTTATAACCGCGTGTCGCTGCACGTGGCTGCTGGATCTCGCGGCCGGTGATTGGCCAGGGACGCGCCTTGACCCTGCTGGCTCGGGCCAGGGCAGTGCAGCTCGCGGTATTTATAACCGCGTGTCGCTGCACGTGGCTGCTGGATCTCGCGGCCGGTGATTGGCCAGTGACGCGCCTTGACCCTGCTGGCTCGGGCCAGGGCAGTGCAGCTCGCGGTATTTATAACCGCGTGTCGCTGCACGTGGCTGCTGGATCTCGCGGCCGGTGATTGGCCAGGGACGCGCCTTGACCCTGCTGGCTCGGGCCAGGGCAGTGCAGCTCGCGGTATTTATAACTGCGTGTCGCTGCACGTGGCTGCTGGATCTCGCGGCCGGTGATTGGCCAGGGACGCGCCTTGACCCTGCTGGCTCGGGCCAGGGCAGTGCAGCTCGCGGTATTTATAACCGCGTGTCGCTGCACGTGGCTGCTGGATCTCGCGGCCGGTGATTGGCCAGGGACGCGCCTTGACCCTGCTGGCTCGGGCCAGGGCAGTGCAGCTCGCGGTATTTATAACTGCGTGTCGCTGCACGTGGCTGCTGGATCTCGCGGCCGGTGATTGGCCAGGGACGCGCCTTGACCCTGCTGGCTCGGGCCAGGGCAGTGCAGCTCGCGGTATTTATAACTGCGTGTCGCTGCACGTGGCTGCTGGATCTCGCGGCCGGTGATTGGCCAGGGACGCGCCTTGACCCTGCTGGCTCGGGCCAGGGCAGTGCAGCTCGCGGTATTTATAACCGCGTGTCGCTGCACGTGGCTGCTGGATCTCGCGGCCGGTGATTGGCCAGGGACGCGCCTTGACCCTGCTGGCTCGGGCCAGGGCAGTGCAGCTCGCGGTATTTATAACTGCGTGTCGCTGCACGTGGCTGCTGGATCTCGCGGCCGGTGCGGGCGCTCCAGGTGGCCAGCGCCTCTCTGCATACACCGACAACATGTTTCAAATATTGTCACATTGTCGGCGCTTATCATTGGATTAATCTGGCTCTGAGAACTTTTAAGTTTTTGACGTAACAACATCTAATAAATCGATGAACGCAGGCTGCACGCACGAAAAAGTGTCCCGTTACGCTGTGTCCTGTTACGCTCATTGTACGCTTGCGCCGCATCTATCTCTCTTCCACTCGATTGGAACAACCATCGAGTTGACTTTTTCGAGGCACATTAAACTTGAAACACTCCCATTCGTTTCCTACTTTTCCTATCATCGTTCTATCCTTAACAGAATAACATAGATAGGAAGAAGTTGAATAACAAACATTTATAAAAGTTATAGTTAAAATAATCTCTTCGTTAAAGTAATAAACATATTTGAATTAATGAGTGCAAATAAAAGTAAATTTATCAATTAAATTGTAGATTTTATTTTACTCCTCCTTTGTATCCATACAAAATAGTGATAATTCAATAAAAATGATTCAATTTTATTAATAAAAGTATGCAATCATTTCATCAATGTTTTGTTATGACGTCACGTTAAGCTATCGTCCGTAAACCGACTTTACAGACAACCAATTTTTTATGTTACTTTATAATTAAAATAATAAATCAAATATCTGGATGGAAAATTTTCACTCCAAATTCTTCCCAATTTTCCAATATTAGATGGAATGGAAATAATTCCATTACCGTTTTCGCTCGGTACGATTCTAATTTAATTTCAACAAATATTCGACATTTGTAAAACTAGTTCTATTTATAATATGTCTAAAGAATACTCAAATCGTCCAACTTTCCAAACTAATATGGCTGCGCTTGTGATGTACTACACCAACTTCATTGGAGGTTTGCAGCGAAGGTTTTGTCGGCGCCCTAAGGCCCCCGCCTACCCGGGCACACACGCGGTGCGCAGAGCTTCAGGAAAAACAACGCGATTTCTAAACTACTCGAGATATCCGAGTGGGGTCTGCTGCCGAAAATCATTTAAGAGTTCGCTGAGGGTCGAAATGTACTTTCGATTTCTGATTAAGTTTTTAAACTCTATTTTCAGAAGAGTTAAAATGGCTAAATGGCGTGTTTCAGAGTAACGTTTAGGCATCAAAAAACCAGTACAGATTCTTGAAAGCGCTTAAGGGACTTGCATCACACCTTTATCTTCATTTCTCGGCCATATAATGCTACGGTCACCGCTCATGTGCACTGGGAGAAGACTGCGCGCCAGTCCAGAGGAGACACCGCGCTAGAAGCACCAGCGAGCGTCGCGCTTATCATCCCGCCTCACTAACACACATACACCCCTGACAAGAAGACGCCATGTTGATTTTTTTGTAATCATACTTTTATTGAAGGGGTATTTCTAATGATAATCTATGGATATGAAAGTTGGCGTAAATTGTCGTAATTATAATTACTTGCCCGACATATTACACCCAAGATATTGCACTGAGTGAGTTGAAACATGAGAATGGTCACGCAGCTTCCCGCTCGAGGCAGGTCCACGTGGGGGGGGGGGGGGGTAAACTCGCCGGGAAGCAAACCCGAAGACGAGCGTCCTGACCACTCCTCCTGCTTTAAACAAAATTGGGGTTTAGTTTTAAGTTCAGCCCTTAACTAAAATGAATTATTTTTTAAAAGACAGGAGCTAGTGTGGTGTGAGACGCAGCCGCATGATCCGTGATGCCCGGGCTGTCGGCGGGGGGGAGGGGAGTGAGGGGAGTGAGGGGAGTGGGGCGCTCAGGCACTCGGGATTGTAAACACTGGGCACACGTGGCTTCACTGCTCCGAGCTGCGCACGTGTCTGCCTCGTGGTGCCCGCACCAGGGTGTAACACACGTGTGTGCGGTTGTGGGGTCCGTGGAACCAGTCTACCCGCAACTTACCTACTACCTTTCTGGCGAATTCTTCAATCGACTGTTTGGCATGGCCTGCAGTCCCTCCTTCCGTGGTGGGGCATAACACAGGCCATCCTTTTACAAATGCATCACCTCTTGTACTGTAATCTTGACCTTTCCATCCTGATTCATGCTATGTTTTAATTTTCCAAACAGTTCGGGTTCCAAGCGCAGACAGTGATTCACCTTGTTCACCATCTTCCTCCCTGACAGCTCTCTTGCTCATGCATGCATCCGCCACAACATTGTCTTCACCTTCAACGTGGGTGACTACCCTCATCACCACCTTCCTGTCTCACCCAGTTGGCGCGGGTGCGAGTACAACCAGGTGGTCAGTGTGGATATCAAAACTCGGCATGCTCTGAATAAGTTGGTAACATTCTACGCGGTATAAGCAGGGAAGCCTATGATTCACTCGTCCTTCTCGACATACCCGAATACTCACGTTGGCATGCCTTCTTTCAACAGACGAGAGAGCTAAACGTCCGATCGCGCATCTTCGGTTTTTTTTTTGTTCATTGTAAATAAATATACAACTCATGATAACTAATGGTCGGTTAGGTTAGCTGCATTATAAATACTTCAAAACATTGTGGACGGTTGATTTGGTTAGGATAGCTACATTAAAGATACTGTAAAATCATGCAAACTGTTTCCCCCAAATAAATACACCTGTTGTGGTACGGAAAAAAAAGCGAGCATGAACTTCGGGTTTGGCTCTCTCGTCTGTGAAAAGAAGGCTTGCCAACGTGAGTATTCGGGTATGTCCAGAAGGACGAGTGAATCGTAGGCTTCCCGTATAAGCAGGCCAAGGTATCTTTCTCATAGATGATATATCCTTCCTCTTGCTTATTTAAAGATCTTCCTGCGAACATAATGGGTTGTAGTCCCCTGCCAAAATATTGCAAGAGCACCACAGTTCGAAGGGCGCCACTGGATGCGTCTACTTAATGATTAAGCAGATTTGGTATCAGGTATGCGTTATTAACTAGTTTTGTGCACGTAAACATTTTTAGCATTTCTTACACGTAAATAGTTGTACGTAGTGAATTGCTATGAGCATGCTTACGTTAGCAAAAAATATATATTTCTACTTCGGCGTATATCTTTGATGCTGTGTAGTCAAGCGATTTGACACTTGTTTGAGTCTTAGTTTACTTCGACGGATATTGCGGAACGTCACAGCGAAGTGTGTGTGATCAGAAACTAAAATGTAGGGGAAAAAATCGCTCACTCATTAATTTAACACAAATTGTATGTTTTATTTCAGATATACATACATATATGTATAATTGTGTGTGTAATTAACATGTGTGATACTGTCATAAAATAATCCACATTCGTATAATCTAACAGAATTCAGTAATAAATTGGTAGAGACCTGCAAAATTCGCGCATTCATTGACCTCTAGGATAGACTCCACAGTCCTTTAAATACTCGCGGAAATGACACCTGTTCATTGGCTACTGACGCGTGAGACGTCTCAACTAGGCTGTCCGTAATTCGGCACTTTCTTGGTTTAGTGTTTCCCATTGGCTCACAGTTCCCCGGATAAAATGTGGGCCAATCGCAGAAAGCGGTACGAAGGTATAGTTGTTTTGATGCTAGCCTATCGCGAAATGAATCCTCGAATTTTGCATGTCCCTATAAATTGGTAACTTTTAAAATTACTCAAAAATAAATTTAAAATTATAAAATTTTTGTACTGGTAATTGGACGAATTTGTGTACGATGCTGGCCACGAAAATCGCGTCCTCTACCTTCCCTGAGCTGTGGCAGCTGTCATCAGGCGCGTGGAACAGTGACGTGGAGTGTAGTGATGACGTCAGACAGGAAACACACGAGTATCGCGGGCACAGCGCACTGTCGCGTGCAAGGCTGCGTGGCACGAGCAGTAGTCCGCGGCGCAGAGCTGTCGGCGAGTCAGTGTGTCTGCGAGGGTTAAATGGGGCAAGGGGGATCGATACTGTCTTATCGTCACTGTGTACGCACTGAGTCAGCGCAAGACAGAACTACTTCAAGAACCACGCTTCGGCGTGCCTGTTTATGTTAGCATTGGCCAGCCTTCAACTTCCTTCGCTTTTCGGCTCGCGTTTCCAATCCGTCCGTATTTGAAGTGAAGTGTTCCGACGCCGCGCTGTGTGAACAGAAGAACAGAAGGCTACAGTGTTTTTTGTTGCATGCAGCGCGCGTTCACTTGTGAAACACTTGCACAGTGAAAGCAGATAACACTGACACTTTCAAACGTTTTTCGTGATAAACACGAATTCTCAAAAGAAGCGCGGAGAAGAAAAAAAATTTTTTCAGCGGTGGGGGGAAAAAATTCAAGTTGTAGGGTGGGTGATATCTTGCGAAATTTTTGTGGTGTGTGTTCTTTTTTTAAACGACCATTGCGTTCTAGCGTATTTTGTGAACGCCCGACGCAGTTTCGGATGTATTATATTTCCAGTCGGCGCATTCGCTCTGTCTGCGTTGCCAGCCTGTAAGCTCCACGTGAGGCCGGAAGCTCAAAGTCATTCCGTTCTTGTGGATACTTCGTGGAACACAGTGTTTGTCGCGGTTGTGTGTTTGTGATGCTCCTGGCCCTCTCAGTTCCGGGCAACAGGGGCATAAAGCCAGGTGAAACTCGTGGACGTAGGGCATAGCGGAGGTTCGTCTGTCGTGGGGAACCAGAACAGAGACATAAACTAAAACGTTAACGTGTTTCAAAACACAAGGCAAGCCAGTGTTACCATTCCCCAATTATAAACAAGTAAACACGCAATGAATCGAGACTTGTGGATACTAACAAGGCAAACTCAACGAGTGCAATAATGTTCGCAGGCTTTCACGGCCATTGTCTGAAGTATCTTGGCTTCTTGGGTTGTAGCCGTGTCCTTGGCGAACTGCTCCCTGATGATGGGCGACTGCAATGCCGACCTGTGTCTAAACACAGCAGAGCAGCTGTGTGCGTTTGCGAGACGTCCAGCCATACAGGTTCTCTCGTTCCTCGCTTCTGAATGCTGACTGTCTTCAGAACTTCCATTTCCGTACCCAAACTTCCTTGTTGTTTTATTGTCACACAGCACGTCACACGTGCTCGAATATTAGCTTTCAGAGATTTACTTTGGTCTCTGCTTACAACAGTTGTGTGTATTCTTGAAGTGTGCATGCAACTTGTCTGCAATTTGACAGTTTTCGGAAAGTACAACCAACGTTTCCAAAATTGTCACTTGCAGAGCAACACAACGTTGATTGTCCCACGGGCATGGAGTTGTTCACAAACATCGTTGACGGACCTTCGGTGGTCGGGAGTCCTCTAATCCGGGATTCTCCGGTTCGGCACATTCTGTAATCTGGCACCCGTGGATAATGCTCATGTGTGTTCTACTTGTTTTTAAATATCATTGAGCGATACATTTGTTTCTTTGTTACTCGTGTTAAACTGCTGTGTAGCTGGATGATCCGGCAGTGGAGAAGTGAAGTGAGGCAGCTGTAGAGGTGTGTAGTTGTGTGGCTCACCGCCTGGGGCGCGACAGGACAGGAAGAGGCACTTGCCAGCCCTTACCACCCTTCATCGCCCTTCCTGCTGCGCCTCGGGACGACAACCGCCCATCTCCCCTCGCGCCCGCCTGTCACCGGGGGTTGCCTTTGCAGGCGAGAGCTTATCATCCGGCACACTGCGACGTGACTCGAACCCGCGACTTGTAGCCTCGCCAAGTGCTGTCGCCGAGATGAACAGTCGTCCGCCAACTGGCACAGCTGCGAGTCGCGGCCTCGCTGCCTGCTACCTGCTACCTGCTACCTGCTACCTGCTACCTGCTACATTGTGTCTGTGCATGCTCGTGTGTCGAGCGCCTCCCACATGAGACAGGCCTCGGCAAGTTCCTTCTCTGTTATTTACATCACATGCATAAGTATTGGAGGTTCTTAAAATGTGGAAAACGTGTTGTTCATGTAGTGAACTTGAATTAACGCGGGTACACACACGAGCTGCAAGAAGAAAAATTCGTGCTATAAATAAGTACTTTTTTTTTTTGCTACCACTGAAGTTACGATACAAATCCACAAACACGTATTTAGGATTGAACTGATTCATTGTGTACCGCACTCATGACCTTCCATCGTTTCAACTTGTGCGTGCATTACTCTTCTCCAGAGAAATGCTGTAGGCTGGTATCTTTGCGTTTCAAATCTTGGGGGACTCTGCAATGATACTTGTTGAACAAGTCAGTAGCCAATTATTATGAATTAATATACCATAAAGTTAATGTTAGAGTTCATGATCGTTTTAATAAAACTGATAACTTTTGACTGTTAATTCTGTAAAAAATTAACTATGCTAACTTAGCGAGTTAGTTGCTTAAATAAGTCATTTTTACAAATAACGTGATAAGTATAGTAATAGTAAATTCTTCACGGTATGAATGGTCAACGTTACCCGATTGAAAACCGTTTGTAGCGAAGTCGTGGAAATATATATATTTTTTCGGAAGTTAGTCATGTTTGGTTTTATTCTTAATTGTTATCAATTGTAGGGTTATGAGCATTAATATTCACAGTATCTAATAATTTGGTGCAGGGTTGGGGGGGGGGGGGGGGTTAAAATATTTGTAAAAATGTCGAAAACTCAAAATGACACACCTTGATTTTGGTTTTCTTGATTAAAAGCCGTAATTAAGTGGCTTATGATTGTCCTCGGCTTTGAGTGGTGGGACATCCCGTGCAATGTGGCGCAGCAGAAGTCTAGCCACCGGGTGGATACTGCGTGTTGCTGGCTACTTGCAGCTGGCAGATGGCAGATGGCAGATGGCAGCTCGCAGCTCGCAACGATCGCCGGTCGTTTCACGGGCCGTTAAGCACAGACAATATCGGCATGAAGCGGAGAAAGAGAAATGTTACGTACCTGATGGTCGCATTTTCTCCCGCGGAGCTGCAAGTCGTGACGCTACTTTTACTTAAGTGCAGTCCACTCGAAAGGTAGTTAGTTGCCTCATTCTCTTCTTCTGTTGCGAAGGCTATCAGGCAAACCAGTGTTTATTCTTTTTTTAAGCTAGCCTAAACTTTTTGATGTGACAACGTCTATTAAATCAATGAACGCCGGCTGCACGCACGAAAAAGTGTCCCGTTACGAACATTGTCCCGTTACTAACATTGTCCCGTTACGCTCATTGTACGTTTGCGGTGCATATATCTCTCTTACACTCGATTGGAACAACCATCGATTTGACTTTTTCGAGGCACATTAAACTTGAAAAACTCCCATTCGTTTCCTACTTTTCCTATCATCGTCCTATCCTGAACAGAATATCACAGATTGGAAGAAGTTTAATATCAAACATGTACAAAAGTTATAGTTAAAATAATCTCTTCGTTAAAGTAATAAACATATTTGAATTAATAAGTGCAAATAAAAGTAAATTTATCTATTAAATTGTAGATTTCATTTCACTCCTCCTCTGTATCCATACAAAATAGTGATAATTCAATAAAAATGATTCAATTTTATTCATGAAAGTATGCAATCATTTCATCAATGTTTTGTTATGACGTTGTCACGTTAAACTATCGTCCGTAAACCGACTTTACAGACTACCAATTTTTTTTCTAATACATTTGCATTGCCGTGGAAATAATTAGAGATTCGTGATGTCTTAGCCAACCATGTTGTACTCGTGTTTGTTACTTTAGTGCTAGCTTTGAAAGTGTAATACCGAAGTGCTGCTAAAATTTAATATCTTCGTTAGTAATAGGTGTAAGAACCAAACTTTTAATAATTCAAAGGTGCCTTAGTTTTGAGGACGAAAGAAAGTAGAACAAAGTGCTAATTGTTTCATCCCGAAATAGACACTTCTGTTTACTTACAGCTTTCTATGTAATGAGCTTTCGTACACACACTTGGTGAGGATGGTAAAGACTACCTCTGTTGTTTGGTGTCGGCGAACCAGACGCATTACTCTGGAGTTTCGATGGTCATTTTGTTAGTCCTCCACTGAGCTCCCTATTGAAACGCGAAGGTCCGTTAAAACATCAGTGGAAAACTATCGATGAGAAATCTGAATCTCTTAAATGATTATACGAACGCGAGAGGCCAGACCGCGATGCCAGGTTCGGAGCTGGCTGGCGGCCCCGCAGGGTGTCTGACGTCATGCGCCATCCATTGACGTAAGGCATGCCACGCATGCCTGGCCGGATTACAAGGGTCGTTGCTACCCTCCTCCCCCCCCACCCTCCTCATCTAACGCACCATCCTTCCTCGGCGCTTTTAGCTATCACTGAGCAGCCTGAGAATTATGGGCTTACTGAAGCCTCCGCTTGGAGTGGCGCGAATAAACACCGCCTTTCCCGATGTTTCGGGCGTGAGGTCGGCTTAGGATGATGCGACGCGTCACAGCCGCTCTCGTCGGTTCAGCCTAGCTCCAGTGAGGAGTGAGTAGTATATAATAGCCGGACCTGAAACAGGCCTCAGGCGGTGGTGCCGGTGCCGGTGTCCGCCATCTTGGATTTGTGACGTCACGGCGGCAAAAATTCCTCAAAATTCCTCAAAAATGACTCAAAATGACTCAAAAATTCCCGTTTTAAGAAAAAATTTCCCGTTTTCGAGGGAAAAATTCCCATTTCGAGGGAAAATTTCCCGTTTTATTCCTCAAAAATCCCAACGGCTAGAAATGTCCTGATAGAGGCTTAAGCATCCTTAACTCAAGCCTCAGTTAAGCCTCTATCAGGATGTGACCTTGACCCCGGCGGCCATCTTGGATCCGCCATTTTGGATGACGTCATTTCGTTTTCTAGAAAATTCCGGCATTGTGTTATCCGCCATATTGGACGATGACGTCACCGTTGCAATTTTCGTTACGGCCGCCATATTTAACTTTTTTATTATCCGATTTCAATGAAAAATTTTTTAAAATTTATTAAAAAAATCCATTTAATAAAATTTTAATGAAAAATATTTAAAAAATATATCTTTACGACACGGAGTTCGGAGTCCTCGGTTCGAACCCGGTGAGGCCAAAAAAAATTAAAAATGGCGACCGATCCTCCTCCCGTGGTGACTTTTGGCAGACTGACTCCCACCACTTTTCTTAAAGCATATATATCGTCACCTAGTATGACGTCATGTCCGCCATCTTGTCTTCGATGCTGGAAGCCATCATCATCATTGTATCGTCGACGAGAGTGCGCTGACACCATGTTAGTTTAGTTCGTATCCGCTAGAGTGCAGTAATCATTTATTATTACTGTGACACCCGCCATCTTGAAATATGGCCGCCATCTTGAAAATCCGTAATTATTTAGCTAGAAATTCGGGAAAAATTCCAAAATTCATTAAATAAATCACTCATTAACTTACATATTGATTCGATCCGCTCCAGTCCTTGGTTCGATCCCCGAATGATGCAAAACATTTAATTT
The DNA here is from genome assembly GCF_032445375.1 of Bacillus rossius redtenbacheri. Classification (NCBI taxonomy): domain Eukaryota; kingdom Metazoa; phylum Arthropoda; class Insecta; order Phasmatodea; family Bacillidae; genus Bacillus; species Bacillus rossius. Next base: position 7,921,123 of record NC_086345.1, read on the forward strand.
TATATAAAAAATAATAATTTCAATAAACCATGTTCAAAATTCTTAAAGAGACTTTAAATCCTCTACTACCATCATCCTATCAGACACCAAGACCACCATATTGGAAATTCGTAATTGTAATGCTAGAGATTCGGGAAAAAGTTCAAAATTCATTAAATAAATTTGTAATCTATATACTGATTGATTAGATCGACTAAGGTCCTTGGTTCGATCCCTGGCCGATACAAAACAACTTTAATTTTAAAAAAGTACCAGAAAAGTGTAAGGTTCGAGAAATAAAACACCTCAAAGTCTTTTACAAACATAATATTTATTACACAATTTCTATCCTACTACAGAATCACTTGCGAAAGCCAACAACAATCTTATAAACATTTAGCCCTGCATAGACGTGCAACGACTACTTCTTAGCTCCAAATGGCTCCCAAAGCTCCAACAGCCTCCAAATGCTTAACACAGCTCCAAATGGCTCCAAATGCTCCAAACGGCTCCAAATGCTCCAAATGTCTCCAGCAGCTCCAAATGCTTGACAGCTCCAAATGCTTCAAAAGGCTCCAAATGCTCCAACAGCTCCAAAAAAAGGCTCCAAATGCTCCAATAGCCTCCAAATGCTTAACACAGCTCCAAATGGCTCCAAATGCTCCAAACGGCCTCCAAATGCTTGACAGCCTCCAAATGCTTAACACAGCTCTAAATGGCTCCAAATCCAAGATGGCGGACACCGGTACCGGCACCACCGCCTGAGGCCTGTTTCAGGTCCGGCTATTATATACTACTACAGTGAACTGCGCGGAACTCCGCATACGTTCAGTGACTTGAGAATAAACATTTTTACGTGCCAGTGACTTGTGATCGGGCATTTTAAGTACAATTATTTATTAATGTAAATATTAGTAATTAATAAAACTGTGATACAACCTAATTGGGATATCCCTTACGAACCCAGTAGGCTACTCCTCACATTGGTCATAACACGCCATTAGTTGATGGTTGTACAAGCCCGGGCTGTTGAGAACACGAGGCTGCCGCTCGCGCAGCCTGGCTGCACTCGTGATGCAGTGTGGCGCCTCGGGAAGCCATCATTTCACAGACGAGAGGGCCACGCCCGAAGTTCCCACAAGGTTGCTTAGCAAATAACTTTTCAATATGTAGCTATCCAGCGCTAGGAAACAGTTTGCATGATTTCACAGTATCTTTAATGTAGCTGTCCTAACCAAATCAACCGTCCACGATGTTTTAAAGTATTTGTAATGCAGCTAACCTAACCTAATTGACCATTAGTTATCATGAGCTGTCCAAAATAAAAAAAACAACCGAAGATGCACGATCGGGCGTTTGTCTCTCTCGTCTGTGAAAAGGCTTCCCGTGGCGCTTCGGTGCTGGGCCGTGTGGCCTGTGACTGGAGTGTGACGTCACCAGTCACGGGGAATACCGCCTGCAGCTGACGGGCTGCATGCCCCTGCAGGGGTCAGACTGCTGACCGCTACACGCGTGTGTTGTTTATCTCCTTGTACTGACATATATATAATTAGTTTCCATGATTATACAACTATAAAGTCGCATGTTTAACGTTTTGGTTGTGCCTTTTTTATTTTTTTTAACTAAATGGATTACGTAGTTATTACTTTAGAGTTAAGTCAGCTTTCCTGTTTACTTCATCCTTACGTACACACATAGCGTGACATGCACCAGTGGTTTTGTAGAAAAGATACGCATTTAGGTCGGTTTCACAGACCACACAAGAAATGCAAGACGCAATAAGTTAAATAACGAAGGTTTTTTTTTTTAAATTTCCGTTTATATCACGTAAGACAGATAAACGCATCGTAAACATCGACCATCTTTCCATTCCTTGCGTTTCTGCTTATTTCCGCCTTCTACTCTTAACGTTTTCCGAAACCCTTTTACTGATTTATTCATTGGTCTAGAAGGCTTTGTCACGTATAACACCGTTTTCACGTTTTAAACCATGGCACAGTGAAAGCACATCTCGCTCTGGATCGAATCGTTAAGAATTGCACTCGTTTCCATGGAAATAATTACTTATGAAAAAATAACCCTAGAGGTTGCCAGTGATGTGTTTTGACTTGGCGTCTTCTTGCTTTCGTGACGTGCTTGCGTCCTTGCGTATTGGGCTCAAGAATGGCGTGTTGCTTTAGAATCCCACGAGGTTCTTTTAAATGAAGTGCTACCTTAACATACTTTAACTGGTTACTTTTTTTCAAAGACTTTTGAACCTGAAGAATTAGAACGTAATCTACGCCAGTCAGGTGAAGGACACATTTCCTGAGGCTGTATTTTTTTGCGAAGACGCCAGCTTGTTGGTTATTTATTTTCTTGCTGTGATCACGTGTTTCATCTCGAAGATCGAGTAGTTGCGCTAGCGCATTTGCAAAGAGAAGTAAAGAATAAAACCTTATTGTCACATTCTTAATTTTGTAAAAGCCGTCACTGGTTAGTGGGGAGATATATAACAGAAAGCCGGCACCCCATTTTTATTTCGACAATTTTTTTTGGTAATATCAATTTTTTTCGTTTCCTTTTCAAAATTTGTATTAACAAAATGCCTGAAGTTAATAGTGAGTGGCTTATACAAATATTTCCCTCCGTGAATTAGTATATAATTCATTATAGGAATGATTTTAACCTAAGTGTTATAATACTGTCAATAGACACATGTTATGGCTAGGGCCATTTATCTTTCACGAAAAGATTCTCCGACCAGATGCGTATTAAATCTGTGTTTTGTGATAGGCTGGATTCACTTGAGGTACCTACGTGTCTAGTATCAGCGCACCAATCACAGCCATCAAGTGCGGAGGCACACGCTACCCGGATGTCCCAGCCAATCAGGGCAGCGGCTTCTCTCGCAGTTAAAAGGGAACATTCACTAGCGTTGGCATATCTAATGAGCGATCAGGTTTTTTTTGCGAAAAAAAAAACATGGCCTTTGAACATACTTTATTAATGCGTTATGTTTGCCTCAACCAATTCGAATTTGTTATACTAAACGATAACAGTTTGTAATGTCGAAGCCAGTGCAGTCTCAGTAGGGCGTGTCACGTGTCCGGGCAGCAGTCCAATCATGTGAGAGCGGCACAAAGGAGGAGGAAAACAATATCTCGGAGATCTTTAGAATTGTTGCTTCCAAAAATTGTTATTCTTCCTGGAAAACTAAAAACTAAAAATTATTTTCAAATAAAAAATATGTTAATATTTGGCTAGATAATTTAACTGATGAAGGGATGGCTTTAGTATTTAAGTAAATTTTATATATTGTTATAACTTTTTACCTGTACTTACTTAAAATACTAATTTTTATTGAATTATATTTTCATTTATTCATGTAACAATTTTATAATTTATACGTTGGTTGTCTGTACATTATATTGAATTTTAATAAATTGCTCTTTTTAACTTTCATCTTTATAAAACTAATGTAATGTTTCTTAGGTTATATTTTATATATTTATCAGTAATTATACATTTACAAATGTTTACATTTGTCAAAATACCGCATGTAATTTGAAGTGACTAGATGCACTCGCATACAAGCCTGCTTTCCGTGTGTGCTAAATTTCCTGGTTAATTAAGATAATATTTTTAAAGTGTAAAAAAGGGGGAAATAAATAATAATAATTATAATATAATTACATCTTAAACCGTTGAGGATAGTAACTGATATTAATGAAACGTTTATTGTTTTATTTATTAAAAACATGTATTAGCAGTGTTCAACTTTAAAATACCAGCCGCAAAATCAGAGGAATAATAAAAAAAAGGTAATTAGCAGAAACTGCCATGGACGAGGTCTGCGGGTGTGAGAGCGCAGACACCGCTGGGTCTTAAGGTGGCTTTACGATTGTAAATTAAGGATTAAGACTTAGTCGTGTACTTACCATATGACTATGTTAACTAGTGGAATGGTTTATGATTGTCGTGTGTGAACTTTGACGGGTCGTGTGTGAACCATATATGATGACTTAAGACTTAACAGAAATGGTTATTTTTTTATATTTTTCGTTAAGACTTAAGAGAAGCGACCAATCACAACAAACCGGAACCTTTCAGCCGGAAGTTTATGTCTTGGTATTGGACCGAGCGAGGCAGTATTTTTGGTTATAATTCGTATATTTGTAATTACGAATGAATTTAGACATGAGTGAACATTCTTATGCAACAGAATTTGACATTTCAGTAGATGATGATGAAATGATAGAAGAAAAATCGGGCGATGATTTGTTGTTCGACTTGTGTTTTGTGCTGTGATTGGTTGGGATTAACGACTTCTATGTCAATCATAAACTGGAAAATGTAGTTTTGACTTAATCGTGTGCTCGATGTTAAGTTATAATTCTTAAGGAAATCAATCGCAAACCCAGCTTTAGTCTCCTAGCAAGCTCTGCGAACACCAACACCACCCTGGAATATTTCCATGCGAGATTTTATGACAGGCCATATTTTTTGGAAGACCTAACTGTAGGATGTAACATTTTTAAAAAGAGTTCCACATATATTTTCGAATTTTTTTCTGCTTTGTAAAAAACATAATATAACAATGACCTCACTTACACACTAGAAAAATGTTTATAGACACAATTTCCAGCATTAATATTCACAATAAATAAATGTTTTTAAAATTAAATGGATCAGATATTCAATATCATCAACCAGTAATGTCTAAGATTTTAAAAAGCACATATATAATTTTTATTTGTGTGTAGCTTTTTTTCCTCTTCATTCTTTGAAAATATCGTTGAATGGTGCGAGCGCATCGTAGAAATTCACTCACAATTTTCTTGTTCATATCGCGCCTGAACGCCTGAAGAGGTATAACTTCAAAAAATAAAAATTAAAAACTTTGAAAATGCTTGAAGTATTGAATAGATATTTAAAAAAATAACAATCTTTTAAAAAATGGAAATATCTTGGAGACTGGCTTGAGCGGTGTCTAGCACGGGGTCTACGGGTAGTGGCAGGGAGAGAGCGGGGAGAGGTTTTGGACAGCCCTGAGGCTGGAGCAGGCCACGCCCACATTCTCGCCGTGCCTTATTGGTTCCCGCCCCTGGACCGCGGGACGGATGTCGAGTGCATTCCTGCGTCACCTGTCACAGACCACGACGTCCAGAGCATAGTTGTGTGCCGTGTGCACAGGAATAACACTTAAATGATAATATTACATCAATTTCAAAGCAGTCATGAGGACTGCCGACAGAAGTGCTAACCTTTTCGCCATTTTTACGAAAAAAACAAAAAAAAACATCACACACCAAATTTGTTTTATCACGTTAGTTAAATAACTCCTGAATTACTATAAAATACGCATTGTAGGTATTAAAAAAATAAATAATGATCTTAATTTTTAGGTTATATTGCTACAAAGACTCCAGTTTTCTTCGTTATTCAAACTATATATCTATATGAGAATATTAATGTATTTTTATACTCACTTTTTACTGCACGGTAATCGTATACTTAAGACTTAAAAGCGCAATAAGTTATACTAATAGGAACAGATATAGTGTTATCGTTAACACGTCACGTGACCATGTCGATGACGACTTACATGAATTTACTCCCTATCCAAACCTTCCCATAGAAGTTTTCCCATTAAAAAAATAATGAGCTCGGCGAGTGAAAGTGGAATCACAATAGCGCAACCAATCACGTTATTTGACACACCATTGACTTAAACGCAACATAAATGGGGGACGCCACAGACTTCCAATTGATATTTTCTACTGGCTCAAGTGGCCGGCGTAGCCCGGTCTGAACACACCGTGATAGAAGCAACTTAACTGTCGAGCTTCAAGTCTGGTGGGCATATATTTGAAGAAACGGGAATTTCTTTTATCTTTAATGCCTACGCAAAATTTTAACGGTGACGAGAAATGCATCAACAATGCTATCAGCATTTACAGAGTTAAGTTTTGTTACTATCCTACAGGAAGTATGAATTTTTCTGGCATGAAAAGTGCCATAAATGTCCTGTTCCCGGACCTAAAGTAACTACATACCAAATTTAATGAAAATCCGTTCAGCCGTTTAATTTGGTAACAAACACACAAAAAACACACACATACACTTTCGCATTTGTAATGTCAGTAGAATTTTTAATTACATCGCATAGTATCTGACATCTATCTATGGCATGTTTTATTATTTTTAAGATTGTTTAGTAAATTTATTTCGTGAAATCTCTGAAATATGTTCACGCACGGTATCTTTTAAATGTTTTTTTATGTAAGTAAATATAAATTATTTCATTCCTAGCATGTACTGAGAGAATGAAATCATGTGGTATACAGTTTTGTTTTAATTCATACATCAATAATAAATAGGTTTCTCCAAAACCATAAAAGCATGAGGTTTTCGGAATTTTAGGAAAATATAAATTTTATAAATATATAAATTCTATACTAAAAATAAACAGTTTAAAGACTGTCTACATACGAACGGTTAATATAAAACTGTTTATCACATGATTTCATGCATTCAGTGCATACTACGATATGAAATAAACATTTAAGTCCATAAAAACAATTAAAGGACGGGTTTAGTAAGAAAAACCCATTAGCTTAAAATGTTTCGATTCGAAATAAATATCATTTAAGTCCATAAAAACAATTAAAGGACGGGTTTAGTAAGAAACTCCTCTTAGTCTAAAAGCAAATATATTTATATTAAGAATTTGCAAAAAATCATGCTCAAAATCACTAAATAATAGGGGAATATTTATATAGGATACCACCCCGTTAAGTCAAAGATTATAAATAAAAAACATTACCCACGTATCTACTCACACTAATTACTAACTCTCCTACCTTAATCCTTCACCTGGCTTCCATGAAAAATCATCTATCATCTAGAGTGGCACTGTCTCTGGGGTGAGCTAGCCAGCTACTGTGGGTGCGCTGGTGGTCACAGGTCAAGGTGGCGGGAATACCGCTAGTTGGGCTGAGTCTTGCGTGAATATTGCTAGTATTTGTCGGCAAATTGAAGAACATTAGGTGCTGGGACAATACCGGTTTTTACGTTTTTGTTCGGAAACGTATCTGCTATAATTATGTTTTAAAGTAATCGTTTTTTACAACTGACTAAAAGTAATGCATAATGTTAATTTTTATCATGTTTAAATTATGTATATTTAGTATCTTGTAACAGAAAATATTAAATTATATTCCAAAGAAAGCTAGTTTTTGTTGTGCGATAAATAATTTGGCTCTTGGTTTTCAAATACTGTGTTAGAATTACAAGAATAAAACCAGTGTTCCTGTTACTTCAAGACAGGATTACGAAGCACTCTTACAGCATTAAAATGTGACAGAATTAGAAGCGAAGTTATTGTGGATGTACTTAACCTCTGTTTCAGTTTTACAAGACCTTCAACAAGGTTTATTGTATGTCCGAATTTGTTCTCTCCTCAGATATAATCAAACAATTCTGGTAATAGCGTTGGGTGACTAAAAAGCAAGAAGTATTCTATAGATCAACAAGAATCTGAAATGTTAAGTAGTTCTGAATTAATATGTTCTTTAAATGATTGCTGCAATGGGGAAGTCTCTATTGTTTGTTATACTGTATGTATAATAAAGAAACCTTAAGAGCGGACAAAGAGATGAATACGCAATCATACATAATACAATCAAAAGTTATTAGATTTCAACAGTTAAATGCACAGGCATTACAGGTCATTTCGTGTAAGGAATGTCACAGTGTAGAGGTACACAGTAGGTTCGCATCAACGAGAAAGTTGCAACAAAACGTTAAATGAAACAAGAAATGTCCAAAAACGTTTTTGAGCAGCTATGAACTAAACTGTGAAGTGCTCGTGTTAGCTATGCTGTTTCAATCTTCAAAATAATTTAACTTTACTGTTTTCTTGAATATTACCGAAAAATATTTGACAGATAAAAAAATTAGCGAAATCACAGGCTATCATTTGTGCCGAAAGTTAGTATTCAGTCTCAAATTTGTACCTCGACTAATAAAATCTGTTTATTTTCGCGTCAGTGATTACTTACTCGAAAAACGTTGTGTGCTGCATCAAGCTCTTGTGTTTTAACACGGCGCAGTATTTAGTCTACCGATTTAATTGGTTCTTAGAACGGTGTTGAAACAACTCGGCCATAAACCTCGGAATGTCTTCTTAACTCTAAACCAGCAGTTGACTCGTATTTCTCCCTCCCCCACTGTTTCCTCCCTTTCTTAACGACCCTTGCCTTCAAGTTCTATGCCATCCTATAATTATCCTTTTGACGCCCTCGAACATTTTTAAAGCCATGTTACACCGGAGAAAATGCTACGAAAAAATTTTTTGTTCTTATTACTAAGTTGTTTTTTTTTCACGGCGGCAGACTAATTCTCCATTTCCTTCTCCAGCTATTCGTAAGTCTTGATGAAATTGGGTTTGTATCAGTGCAAGCACTCGTTGAACTGTCCAGTTGAGGCGTATCTATTTCCCGGTTCTTGGAACCCCTGTTGGACACTGGCAACAGTGTCAGGCATGTAAAAGATCCATCTTTTCTTCTAACCAGGACTACGCCCTATTGGGATCAGTTGCCTGGGGGAGTTTTGGTGAATTCATGCGGTGTGAACCTAATAATGTGTCCAGTTGAGTTCATACGATATACAATTCCAGTCCGCTGACTACCTTTGCATGCCGCATGGGTTAGCACGTTTACGCATTACACACGACGTATGACTCACTTGCATAGACAAGGTGGCGACAGGCATGTGTCTCGGCGCGCGCTCCGTACTTGGCCACTTGTGTCCAAGCTAGGTGGCCACTGGTTGTACCAGCGTCTGTAGGAGTGTTTGTCTTGCTGCACCGGTATCTACACGAGACGAGCTAACTGGACCTGTGTTACAGGTGACCTGCACCATGATCCCGCCTGGTCATCCTCAATACTGTTTCTCTCTTGATTCGTGTGCGAAATTTCTCAAAACACTTGGTTTTTTGTTTTGTTCCTTTTTCCGGAATAATCTTTGACGCTTCGTACCTATTTTCAGGCAAATTCTGGACATTAGTTAGTACAGTAACCGCGATCCCATTTGACCAGTGAAATGCTGAAAAGAACATTTCACCCATCATAGCCGATAATAAAATAAAATAAAATGTTTGATACATTAAAAAGTACCTATGTTGTATGCTGTTTCGGAATATTACTTAAAAGACTCTTTTTTTTTCTAAAATATCCTTGACTGCATCTTAAACGATGTCAGCGTTTTTTGTTGACTTCGTAGATAGTTTACAGGAAATTTATAAAATAGCCGATACGACGTGTCGCCGTCGTTTTATGTATACTTGCGGCCTATGAGTGGTCTATAGCGCTATCTTTATGGAAAGAAAAAATAACCGCTGTCTACACGTTTTATGTTATTCTATAACTGAACGAGTAACTTCAAATGTAAAAACTGAAAAATACCGGAAAAAGAATGTCAAATTTTGTAAATGCAAACAAATGATTGCCGAAAAAAAAATTGATACACTATGTTATATTACCATTAAAATAATTCAGATGTATTTTCGCGGCTAGTTAGTTTCACACTAAATTCCTTTGGTTAATGCGTGAGCTTGAAACAAATTCCTAATTTGTATTTACGACAAGCATATAAGTATGACCAGAGGAATTTTCCCGCTATAAACTGTTGCGGTAGGTCGTTGGGGATTCCTTTCCCAATATCCCTTGTTCGTGTTGTGTTTCCGTATGTAGTGCCCCCACTGTCGCTCAGATGCCAACGATAGTAATTGGCTGTTGCGCAACGTCACCAAATCAGAGAGTGGTGATTGGCCAGTGGCGCCTGGCCTCGACACTGTTTGAGCTCCTATTAGCCACGACCCACCGAGGCTTCAGCCTCGACTACACTGGGCGAGTTCCGTCATCGCACTCTTACACGTTCGTTACCACCGCGTTTTAACAACCCGCCGACTGTGTGGTTCATTTCCACAGCGAAACAAACACTAATCGGCAACTTATATTCACAAAGACCCCGTGTACTCCAGATAATTCCTGCACAGATTTGGTATTTGTTCCCGTTTGGTCCTGGTTATTACTGAGCAAACAATCCTCCACGCATATTTGCTCATTTACTGAGCTCAAGTTTGCCAGACGTCCGTTATTTGTCTCAGTGTGCTTATAGTTATTCTTGAGACATCAGTTCTCTGCGGAGTTTTATTTGTTCAAATGTTTATTATTATGTAGCTCGAATGCTGTCTTCAGTCATTTCATGATGCGACATCTGTTGGTTGAAAGCAGAACTACTTGGAGCATGAATTTTTGAAAACGAAAAAAATATTGATCCTCGCTGATGGATTATTAAAATTCCTATTTAAGTTTTTGATTTCACTTCAACATTTCGGTGTGCATCTGGTCTTAGTACCAGAAGCTAACATGGATTCCGGATCGATGCGTGCGGTGGTGTCGAAAGACCTCAGGTGTGATCTCTGGAGTAAGGAGTTCGTCACTAGAAAGAATGCTAGGCATCACGAGAAGAACGATTGTGTTAAAAGCCCACCACGCAGAGTGAAGTTAACGGCCATTGAGGCAGGTTGTTACCGCGAAGTGATAGTTTAAAAAACATGGCAAGAATTTCAAAGCCGCGCACACTTAGATACAATTCAGCGATGGAGCTGCTATGCTAATGAAGGGTGTGCTGCGTGACAAAACTAATTTTCCTTGTCTAAACATGATTATGTTCAAATCTCTTCTGATCTCGACAAATAACTAAATTGAAGGATGTTGAAGTTTAAAGACTGAAGACAATGGAAGTATCGTTTCCGTGAAAACTGAGGATACATTTAGCTTTGGAAAATTAATTGCCACATAGAAATGATGCGTGTTGACGATGAAGCAACTTCGACTTCAAGGATTGCGACCGAGTGGCGCGAGACTTGTGTGTGTGGACAGGTACGAGGTAAGGGGCGAACCACTGTCGAGCCTAGCTCCGGTGGGGAGTGCGCACTGTGGAACTTGACAAGACATATTTTATGGGCTATCCTTTAAGAACCCAGTTCTCCCAACATTATGGAAACGGAACATGGACTTTGTGTGCATGAGACAGAGCGTCGCTGGCACACACTAGAAAAAATAGCAGAAAAAAGGTGACGAACATTACATCATTCAAGATGATGACATCCAGCAGACGACCTCAGCATGAGGACGGGAGCAGATAGCAGTTCCCGAAACGTAGCTTGTTTCTGTTTTGGAAATACTTTTGTGTTTGTTTCGTCTTTTCGTTTTGTCGTTTTTTGGTCTCGTTTCAACTGTTGTGCTGAATTTTTTTGGGTTCAATATTTTTGTGCAGTCATCATTTGTGGTTTGTTTTTCGTTCTCTTAGTCCATTTTTCTTTGTTTTTTCTTTGTTTGTTGACCATATTCCTGTTATGGAATATTATGTGATGTTTATATCCTGTTGACAACAGCAATTTTTTTGCTTAATTTGTATTTTTTGTCTTTTTGGTATTTTTTTAGTTTTCTTCAACAGAAAAAGTGCTTAGCAATGGCGAATGTCCAAAAGATTACATCAAGTCATGCACTCCCAATGCATAAATCTTTCAAATATAATTTCCAATTTACACTTAATACGTAAGGTTTTGGCATTTAGCATCTCTGAGGATTCTGGTGTGATCTCTTATGGCCATCCTGGTTTCAGTTTCCACAGTCTCCTGGCATCACCGCAGGCCATGGCTGGTGCCTTCTCATGATTCAGCCTGTGTAGCGATCAGTTTTTGTCCCGAATGACATCCCCCTCAATGGTCACATATATACACAAACTTGCTGTTTCCGAATAATAAGGTCATGGCGGTGCTGATGCATAGGCTAATGTTTTCCCCAAGACTTCATTCTTTCGACACTACACAGCCTGGTGTATAATTTTTATTTTGTAGTGATCATTTGTGTTTGCGGATTCTTCGCTGCCATTTCGTGATCATTATCTAATTTGTAGTTGTCTAACGTTAAAAAAGATGGAAAGCAGTTGGCCGTCTCAACTACCAACTATCGTCAGTTTCCACTAAAGACCACCAGGATGCACGCAAGGACGAGAGGACTCCCGGTCCTTTCATGGAAGACTGCGCATCGGCGATTGTGTGAGAATCTTTGCAACTTTTTCGGAAGATCGAGAAAAATCTTTCAAGAGGCTCTTTTAAAAGATCCTTCAGGCTAAAGGGTCCTTCGTATGCGCGACTCTAATCGAAGAGTACATTCTTCTTGGTGCACACTTGCTTATCCTCTTGAATATTTTACTGGATGCTGACTGCAGAGTCGTCTTAATTTTGAATCTTCTCCACGGCTGGTTGAAGAAGTTATTGGTAGTTCGTGGAAGGCTCCGTGCGGGCTCATCTTGGCGTCTCGCTCGGGCGGTCTCGGGCTGAAGCGTGATTGGCCAGAGCAGAGAGAGAACACCACTGAGGCGTGTCCTGCCCGTCGTGCGGGTAGCACACAGGCTGAAGTGGAGTCTCGCTGCTGGCACCTGTAGCACAGAGCACCAGGAGGTACATCATTCAACAATAGCCTGGGTGAGACCTTGCACACAAGTCATAGGTAGAGACATGCAAAATTCGCGGATTCATTTCGCGATAGGCTAGCATCAAAACAACTATACCTTCGTACCGCTTCTGCGATCGGCCCACATTTTATCCGGGGAACTGTGAGCCAATGGGAAACACTAAACCAAGAAAGTGCCGAATTACGGACAGCCTAGTTGAAACGTCTCACGCGTCAGTAGCCAATGAACTGGTGTTATTTCCGCGAGTATTTAAAGGACTGTGGAGTCTATCCTAGAGGTCAATGAATCCGCGAATTTTGCAGGTCTCTAGTCATAGGTCGGTTTCTTGCACACCGACGGCTACTCATCAAGGAAACAGTTTTGTTTGCTTCACTACTATTAATAAAATAACAAACACTAAAAGGGTGATATATTAATATTTTAATTCTCAGTTGTGCTCTGTATGGTTCGCGAGTCTTTTAGTTTGTTAATTATCCGCTTTTGGATGTTCATATGTCCTAAATGCGCGGCGTGTGTGTTGCGCTCTCACTCCAGGAGGACAACTGGATCCCGACTGGCCGACTTGGTTTTTTTTCATCTGTTTTTTTCTCTCTCTCGTTGCGCGCGAATATCGTTCAGTTATTAGTATTTTAACTTCTCTATAGTTGATAGTTAATGAATTATTTAAATATTTTTAAAAACTTTTGTTTCTATCATTAATTGAAAGCATGTAAAAACAATTCGAATTAACTGTTCATATACAGCTTTTGTCCTAAAACTCTTCCCAAAACCATGTTTATTTCAAGTATACTTCTTTTTTTTGAGGGGGGAGGGGGGACCAAATATATATTGATTACGAATTATTTCGTTAAATAAAAGTGTTTCACAACAAAGACTACAACGTTTAATTCAGAACTATATACCGTACCACTTCTTTCATGCAAGAGATGATATAAATTTATCTTAAAAAAAAAAACACATTAAACTTACTCTTATGTAACTGACAAAACAATTTACAAACAGTTGCCCATGGTTATGTTATGAATTTATTTAAAAATATATATATATAAAAAACACTAATTTTAAAAAGAATAATAGCGTTGGGATACATTCCTTAACTGTAACTGCTCTTTCTCACAACTAATGTTTCAGCTTTAAAAAAAAGTAGTAGTTTTTTCACGTCTCCGTGTTTGACGGCAGCTCGTAATAATTTGCCGGCTGGCAATTAGGGCCTTGTAGCCTCGCCACGTGTGTCGTGTGGCGGCTGCTACCTGCACCCGGCTCCACCGCGCCGCAGTCCTTGGCCCTGCCGCTATTATTAGCCTCCATGCTCCGGCGCTCGCTCTGGTTCACTTACCGTCAGTCCGCCTCTGTGACATCACCCGCGCGTACACACTCCTCTTCCTGGATCATGCTTCTCGTTGTCTACCTGGTCACACAGACGCACAGTGTGCAATATGAGCATTCTGGAGGGACAAAATTCGAAACTCAAGCCAATGATGTTTCCTTTTGCTTTTGTTTGCTGTTTTAATGATTTTTTAGATAACTTAATGATTTATGACAACTTTGACATCAAAATTTATAGTATTTATAGATGACCATACAGGGTTACATTACTGAAATTCGTTTACTTTGCAAAACAACGTACAATGTTTTTTCTTTTTCGAACCAGATTTTTCTTGTTAGTGAAAATTCTTTAGTTAATGTTTTTATATATGTACAAAGTTTTTAAGTTTTTATAAAATTAAATTTATTACTATAGAAGCGTTTTTCTGCCATCCTTTGAAGTTAAAAAGGTTTTTACATAAAATATTTAAGTATGCAAATATCACCAAACAACAGTTTTTTTCTAACGCCTCAACATTAATACTGTAACCACTTGATATGGATTCCAGGATAACACGGAAGTGATTAATAAGGGCTTCATTATTTCCACTTATAGATGCGACTTCACGTGCATTTTTGAAGAATCTCCTGGCAGTATTTCCATCATTTGTGTTTCCACTACCGGGTATTAGCGTGTCAACCACTAGACCCCAACTCATCTCTAATTATTTTCTTTATTTAATTTTTTTCTCGCTTCATACTTTGATCTATCACTTGCTCCTCGGACCTGCCACTTTTTTATATCCAACCTGTAAGATATATGCAGCAAGCATTCGAAGCTCCGAATCCAGGCATGGAGTGTAGACAGACCAAATGCATATGTTGATGGATCTACATTTGTTTTATGTGATATTTCGTTTTTGTTCATTTGTTTAGGAGATGCTACATATATAACATTTTTGTGATGACCGATTATTGGACAAAGCGTTGCAAATTTTTCCATCAACCATAGTCATCAACATTGTTTGACGAACATCTCTTTCATTGCCACAAATTGTCACTCTGGTTGGTGAGAGTTAATTTATTTGTTTGTTGATGTTCTTACTTTCATCTTGGATTAATGCTTCTGTTTCCTTTTTAAAGAGCAATTTTATTGGTCGAAAATATCTAGTAGAGGAAGTTCTTGGATTCTGCCAAATAATTCGTTTATGATCTTCATTTGTGTGGAGCTGCAGAGGAACAAATGATATAACGAAAAGATATTCGTCATAGGGAACCTCGCCTGTTTTTTCTCAGACCTCTGTTTAAATATACTGTGGCCTGAACTTCCATCGCAACCACACTTGCATATTAACGACATGTCATTGATATCAGATTCAGACAGCATCTGGTTTACTAATTCATTTTGCACTAGTAAAATGAGTTCAATGGTGTGGTTAAGAAGGGCTTGTAGATTTATTTCTGCGCTCAGTTTAGTGATCAAAATAACTTATTTAAGTGGGTAACACATTTGTTTGGCTTCCTGTAACATGTAATATGGTGGATATATATTACAGTTTCTTTCTTTGGCTTGAGACTGCAGAAGCTTGTATTGGTAGGTTGTAAGTTGTGCGTCAAGAAAAAAAGCCAATGCCTCTTCATTTTTGTAAAATATAGGTTCTTTATCGGACATTCTTGCTTTCTTTAGTTTTGTCGCTCTTTGTGGCGATGCTGTAGATAATTCTTTAACAATATCTGCTGCATCTCTTTTCCCAGCAGCTCGTAAACTTACTTCAGTGGAAAATGAGATCTATTCAGGAGTCTGGGACTGCAGCAAATGTTGAACTTTCCTCCTTTTACTCTTTCTGCTATAATCTTTGAAACGCTTCTTAGGGCGTCCAGCATCAGTTGCAGGCGATGTGCTTGGCCCAGGTGTATTGCAGGGTTGTGTAACAGCAGACGAAAACATTGCCAACAGTTCATTTCCTAGTTTAAATTCCCCCAAAGCCACTGTGTGTTTCGCTGAACAAATCTATCATAATGCCTTACGCTTTGCGCCCAAAGTTTATTCAGTTTAATTAAAAACAACCTCACTCTATTTTTTAAGATAGTTTGAATGTTTTCTGGCACTTCTTCCAAGACAAAGAAACTCACTAAGTATTTACATACTTCTTCGTGCCTTTTTGTTTTTTCACTACGCAACCAAATGTTAAAGAGATCGCCACGTGACATGCGCAGTACCTCTGAAAAAAATTAAAAACCATCAATCGCGCAAATATGCGCAGAATATTAAAGCGAAAACATTTAATATAAATATGGATCATTGCACTGCAGAAGTTTCGTGAGGGTATATTGCATACATTTTTTTATAACTCTAATTGAAATTTATGAAGTTTACATATTATTGTTATTTTTCGTCAGTTGATAAATTATAAATTTATGGATAAATATTCACAATTAAGTATGCGTTACTCATACAAATTAAAGAACATACCTTTATGAACGTCTTCCATGATCACAAAACAAGAAAATACCTCTCGCACTAACTGTACCAGCTCTTGAAAGAGCGCACTCCGCACCAATACTGCCCCGGCCGGGAGCACTCCTCCGATACAGCTGTCTTATCAGCTCTCCAGAAGGCACGCAGCATTTTTAAAACGGTCAACCAAGCACATTACTGAATGGTCTGAAGTCTCTACTATAACATTTCAATAACCACAACCCATAATTAAAAAGTCGAAAAAAATAGTTTTGTCCCTCTAGATTGGTCATATTGCACACTGTGAGACGGTGCGCAGAGCTTCAGGAAAATGAACGCGATTTAGAAACTATTCAAGATATCCGAGTGGGGTCTATTTACGAAAAGCATTTAGAAGTTCGCTGACGGTCGAAAAAGTACCTTTGATTTCGGAATATGTTTTTAAACTGTATTTTTAGAATAGTTGAAATTGCTAAAACGCATGTTTTTCAGAGTAATTTTTAGGCGTTAAACAACCGGTACAAATTCTTGAAAGCACTTAAGGGACTTGCATTACACCGTTGTATTCATTTCTCCTCCATAAAATGTTAACGGTAACCGCTCAAATTTCACAGTTATCCTATGACGACGAGAAGACTGCGTGTCAGTTCAGAGCCTTGCGCTTAAATGCGATACCGCGCTGGAAATACCAGCGAGCGTCGCGTGCCCCTTAGTGCTTGCAGGGTTTACCTGGGCCCAACTTAACTGGCTGGCCAATCCCCGCACACAGCACACGCATGTCTGCACGGCTGGAACCCAGCATGATTAGGCGTACAGGCTTCTGCCTGAGTCGCACCTAGAGTCTTCCCTAACCCGAACAAATACACCTTGTCTTAGTTAGGTTGGGACCAGTGGCGTGCCCAGGATTTTGCTCTGGGGGGGGGGGGGGGGTCAGGCAGATGGCTAGGGCCTTTCCTGGGGGTCTGGGGGGTATGGAATACCCTCCAGCTAGGCGGGGGGTCCGGGGGTCCTCCCCCGGGAAAATTTTGAAAAATACGTGATATTGCTGATTTAGGCTATCTAAAAATACTGTTTAATTAAACATTTATGCTTGTGTCATTGAATTTATTTTAATATCATACTAAATATTTTTTTTCATTTTATGAATTTAATATTAAAATATTTTTAGCCCTGGGGGGGGGGGGGTCCGGTCCCGCTCGTCCCCCCCCCCCAGGCACGCCTCTGGTTGGGACAACAACATCAAAAAATGGAGTTGTCCGGAGACTGCTTGCTGTGACGTGCTATGTCCATCCCTACAGTCACTTCCATGGAATACAGTCCTGTGCAAGGCAAATACTACACTTCAGCCAATGATCTGGCGCTGACTACCCACCGGACAAGTAGCTTCACGCTTCCAGGTAGTGGCTACTCGCTGGACCGCATGAGCGTGCGCAGAATGTATTATTGAAGGGAGGAGGGGGGGGGGGGTGATGGAACCTCTTTGCATGCTGTTTGCTTTCAAATTCTTTCCTTTTGTTGAGGGAATGATTGATATTCTAGGATTTTTTTTAGGATTTCTTCCCACATACCCCCTCCCCTGCCCTTGGCTACTCGCTTCGCTGTTTAGGACAGTTTACAGAAGCGTCAGCTAATGTTTCCGCAAGTACTACTGTAAGCTACCTCTGTTCGTAGTTTGTGTCTCTATGTTGTGGAACAGGTTTCAGCCACTTCACTTTAACTTTCTGTTGAAAATGGTCGCTTAAATGAAAACCTCAAATTATCATTATTATTATTATTTTGCTTATGTTTTTACCCAATGCATTTCGAGGTGGCCATATTTTGGCGACAATTTATTTGGTACCTATTTAGTAAGCACAAAAGGTCATGGCTAGATACGTTAATCAAATGAACCGTTACGTAGAAGCATGCGTTTTTCGCGAAAATATTTTTAGTCTAGTCGGGCATCGTCTAGTGTTTCGTGAATGGTTGAGTTTGAATCAGTCGACGAACCAATCACAGCCATCCAGCGCGGAAGCGAACGAGTCCTGATTGGCAGTGAGATAAGCGGCCGCCAATCACGAGGCTGCGAGCCTGCCATAAACTCTCAGCACAGCAAGGTCGAAAGAAAGCAACATTTTGTTGGGGAGGAAGAAAATGCGGAGAATGATCTACGTAAGATGTGTTCGTGTTCATAGACATCTATAGGAATGAGCTCACCCCTCGTCGCCTTCAGGGGCATTAGAGACACGGAAAAGCGGGGGGGGGGGGGGGGGGGGAGAATGATGGAGCACCGACGGGATTGGGTGGAATAAACGGGAGTACCGTGGGGAAAAACATTTTCTTATTCCTTGCATTTAACATTCTGAACACCATTAAACAAACGCTTTTATTGTTGATGTACCAATTAGTAACAAAGAAGAGTTATTAATTCAATTTAAACTATGGTCTAAAACGTCATAGAACCAAACTAATTTATAAAACTAGTTGTTGGAATAAAAGACTGATGGAAGTCCGTTCCGAAATGTCCAGACTGGCTGGAGCACCTTTTAGAAGGCGGCTTCGGAACATTTAGAAACAGCAGCGCCGAGAGAGAACCCACCGGCGCAAGGCAACGTCCGTCATGTTCCCCACTCGCCCAACCCCGGGGTCGCCCTAGCCGGGAGTAAATACCTGATAACATAAAAAGGAAGACTTCAGAATTCGGCTTCAACGTGATATTAAGTTAAAAATGTTTCGTCCAATTTTTGGGGTGTTTGGATTTTTAAAACTGTAAGCGCTGTCATAGCGTAAATGCGATAAATTACCTGCGCAGGTTTGTGGGGGCGAATGGTACTGAGCGACACACACATGGAAACCTACGATGCCTGTTGGATCCACGGATACAAGGGAAATGTTCTGAATGGACATTCGGGCCTGAACGTCTGAATGAGCGAGTTGCTGCATCTCCGTGTGTTTGTCAGGAGGAACCTCACTTAGCCCGAGTCATACACACGAATAATCCTCGTCTCCACACCTTTCGATTATCTACTACCTAAATTTTTCTGTTCTAGAAGTAAAAGGTAGGTTAGCGGAATTTAAAAAAAACTATAATGAAAATGTTTGAAGGCTCGCAAAATGTCGTATTTCATACAGACCACGAAGATGTACGAACAAGCTGTTATCTTCGGAAATGTTCGGACTGTTTTGAGAGCTTGACTGCATTTAAGTGAATTTTAGGCATCTCTCACGTTAGGCAAGAGGAAAAAAAAGAACATGTCAGCTGAGCTTTACCGAAGAAGCGTAGACAAAAGAAGGGAACAAGCATTTACAGATAATTAGTGCACCGAAAATATTCAATCGAGGAGACCTCTGTAGTGTGTGAAAGGAATTCAGCCAGAGAAAGTAAAATTAAATCAATTACAGCACAGACGAAGTTGAAACAGATGCGTGCTTTCGGGAACTGACATCTGCTCCTGTCGCCAGGCACAGTCTGTGTTCGTCTGTGCTGTCATTTATTACTTTTTAATACTAAATTTCGCCCACTTAATTCTTTATGCGGTCCAGGCCTTTAACATGTATCATGTTCCGATTGTGGCTAGTTCTCTTTGTGTTTATGTTGTCCCTCATGGATGTTTTCCTGCACTCCAGCGTATGCCCATGGAATTGATAATAATCTCCATAACAAGGATCATTATGAGAAATACTAAAGGCATTAACTTGTTTGTGTACAGGTGTATGGAGTCTAGCCGGTAGCAGAATAAATACACTGACCGTGCAGATCTCTACCTAAGGGTACATAATATGTGAATGTTTTGACGGGTATTTATCATAGGCTGTAATCGGTGAGAAAGTGGCTTCGTATACAACATGGTTGTGTTATTTTCAGGCAAACTACAAGATAAGGCACAAACGAAAGTGTTATGTGGTGTATCTTGTCAGGAAGTGGGTACGAGTGCAGTGGTGCAAAGTGTGGTAAAGTGGTGGCAGGTTGTGTGTGTGTGGGGGGGGGGGCAGGGTGGTGTGTGTGTTCGGGGGCAGGGTAGTTTGTGTGTGTGTTCGGGGGCAGGGTGGTTTGTGTGTGTGGTAGGGAGGCGGTGTGGTATGTGTGTGTGGTAGGGGGCAGGGTGGATTGTGTGTGTGGTAGGGGGGCAGCGTAGTATGTGTGTGTGTTTGGGGGCAAGGTGGTATGAGTTTGTGGTAGGGGGCAGGGTGGTATGTGTGTGTGGTAGGGAGGCAGGGTGGTATGTGTTTGTGGTAGGGGGCAGCGTAGTATGTGTGTGTGGTAGGTTGCAGGGTGGTTTGTGTGTGTGGTAGGGGGCAGGGTGGTATGTGTGTGTGGTAGGGAGGCAGGGTGGTATGTGTTTGTGGTAGGGGGCAGCATATTATGTATGTGTGGTAGGTTGCAGGGTGGTTTGTGTGTGTGGTAGGGAGGCGGTGTGGTATGTGTGTGTGGTAGGGGCAGGGTGGTTTTTGTGTGTGGTAGGTTGCAGGGTGGTATGTGTGTGTGGTAGGGAGGCGGGGTGGTATGTGTGTGTGGTAGGGAGGCGGGGTGGTATGTGTGTGTGGTAGGGGGGCAGGGTGGTTTGTGTGTGTGGTAGGTTGCAGGGTGGTTTGTGTGTGTGTTAGAGAGGCGGTTTGGTATGTGTGTGTGGTAGGGGGCAGGGTAGTTTGTGTGTGTGGTAGGGGGCAGGGTAGTTTGTGTGTGTGGTATGTTGCAGGGTGGTTTGTGTGTGTGTTAGGGAGGCGGTGTGGTATGTGTGTGTGGTAGGTTGCAGGGTGGTATATGTGTGTGGTAGGGAGGCAGGGTAGTTTGTGCGTGTGGTAGGTTGCAGGGTGGTATGTGTGTGTGGTAGGGAGGCAGGATGGTTTGTGTGTGGTAGGTTGCAGGGTGGTATGTGTGTGTGGTAGGGAGGCGGGGTGGTATGTGTGTGTGGTAGGTTGCAGGGTGGTTTGTGTGTGTGTTAGGGAGGCGGTGTGGTATGTGTGTGTGGTAGGTTTCAGGGTGGTATATGTGTGTGGTAGGGGGGCAGGGTGGTTTGTGTGTGTGTGGTAGGGAGGCAGGATGGTTTGTGTGTGTGTGGTAGGGGGCAGGATGGTTTTTGTGTGTGTGGTAGGGGAGCAGGGTGGTTTGTGTGTGTGTGGTAGGGAGGCAGGATGGTTTGTGTGTGTGTGGTAGGAAGGCAGGATGGTTTTTGTGTGTGTGGTAGGGGGGCAGGGTGGTTTGTGTGTGTGTGTTAGGGAGGCAGGGTGGTTTGAGTGTGGTAGGTTGCAGGGTGGTTTGAGTGTGGTAGGTTGCAGGGTGGTTTGTGTGTGGTAGGTTGCAGGGTGGTATGTGTGTGTGGTAGGGAGGCAGGATGGTTTGTGTGTGTGTGGTAGGGGGGCAGGGTGGTTTGTGTGTGTGTTATGGGGGCAGGGTGGTTTGTGTGTGTGTTAGGGAGGCAGGGTGGTTTGTGTGTGTGGTATGTTGCAGGGTGGTTTGTGTGTGTGGTATGTTGCAGGGTGGTTTGTGTGTGTGTTAGGGAGGCGGTGTGGTATGTGTGTGTGGTAGGTTGCAGGGTGGTATATGTGTGTGGTAGGGAGGCAGGGTGGTTTGTGTGTGTGGTAGGTTGCAGGGTGGTATGTGTGTGTGGTAGGGAGGCAGGATGGTTTGTGTGTGTGTGGTAGGGGGGCAGGGTGGTTTGTGTGTGTGTTATGGGGGCAGGGTGGTTTGTGTGTGTGTTAGGGAGGCAGGGTGGTTTGTGTGTGTGTGTTAGGGAGGCAGGGTGGTTTGAGTGTGGTAGGTTGCAGGGTGGTTTGAGTGTGGTAGGTTGCAGGGTGGTTTGTGTGTGGTAGGTTGCAGGGTGGTATGTGTGTGTGGTAGGGAGGCAGGATGGTTTGTGTGTGTGTGGTAGGGAGGCAGGATGGTTTGTGTGTGTGTTAGGGAGGCAGGATGGTTTGTGTGTGTGGTAGGGGGGCAGGGTGGTTTGTGTGTGTGTGGTAGGGAGGCAGGATGGTTTGTGTGTGTGTGGTAGGGAGGCAGGATGGTTTGTGTGTGTGTGGTAGGGAGGCAGGATGGTTTGTGTGTGTGTGGTAGGGAGGCAGGATGGTTTGTGTGTGGTAGGGAGGCAGGATGGTTTTTGTGTGTGTGGTAGGGGGGCAGGGTGGTTTGTGTGTGTGTGGTAGGGAGGCAGGATGGTTTGTGTGTGTGTGGTAGGGGGCAGGATGGTTTTTGTGTGTGTGGTAGGGGGGCAGGGTGGTTTGTGTGTGTGTGGTAGGGAGGCAGGATGGTTTGTGTGTGTGTGGTAGGGAGGCAGGATGGTTTTTGTGTGTGTGGTAGGGGGGCAGGGTGGTTTGTGTGTGTGTGGTAGGGAGGCAGGATGGTTTGTGTGTGTGTGGTAGGGGGCAGGATGGTTTTTGTGTGTGTGGTAGGGGAGCAGGGTGGTTTGTGTGTGTGTGGTAGGGAGGCAGGATGGTTTGTGTGTGTGTGGTAGGGAGGCAGGATGGTTTTTGTGTGTGTGGTAGGGGGGCAGGGTGGTTTGTGTGTGTGTGTTAGGGAGGCAGGGTGGTTTGAGTGTGGTAGGTTGCAGGGTGGTTTGAGTGTGGTAGGTTGCAGGGTGGTTTGTGTGTGGTAGGTTGCAGGGTGGTATGTGTGTGTGGTAGGGGGGCAGGGTGGTTTGTGTGTGTGTGGTAGGGGGCAGGATGGTTTGTGTGTGTGTGGTAGGGGGCAGGATGGTTTGTGTGTGTGTGGTAGGGGGCAGGATGGTTTGTGTGTGTGTGGTAGGGGGGCAGGGTGGTTTTTGTGTGTGTGGTAGGGGGGCAGGGTGGTTTTTGTGTGTGTGGTAGGGGGGCAGGGTGGTTTGTGTGTGTGTGGTAGGGGGGCAGGGTGGTACTGACCCTCGTGCTGGTTGCAGGCACCTCGAAGAAGCGCGATGCCAGCCCGCTCAGCGACGGCTCAACCAACTCCGCGGCATCGCGGCCTCCGGCTAATCAGCGCCCGCCGCCGCCCGCCGTCCGCCAATCACCGCGTGAGTATCCCCTCCCTGTGAACTACCACCGCGCCTTGTGGACCCAGCTGTGTGCGGGAAGCCTGTTATGTTCGGAACACACCCCACTGACTCGTAAACTCAAGGTCGGAGTAAAGATCGCTTTTTTGCGACAATCCATACTTTTTATCCTCCCAGAAAAAAAGAATAGTTTCATGCGAAAGGTTTATTTTTATTTGTCACATAACTAACCTATCTTTTACGTTTATAAAAGCAAAATAATTTTTTTTAAAATTATTTTTAAAAAATTAAACTGACATAATTTTAACACTTGCATACTATGACACTATGTATTTTTTTTTTTTACTTAAACAACTTCCTTTCATTCAACATCGCGTTCATTTTATTCAACATAGCGTCGAATAAATCTAACAATTTCCTGCGCGTCTGCATTGTGTTTAATGCTGCGCTACATCTGGCTTTTGATGTTACATGATTATCTTAATTTGAATGCAAGCATTCTAACGTATTTTTTCCCGACTACGGCGAAGCCAAAAGGAAGGGTTATGATTTTAGCAGTCTATGTATGTATGTATTTAGGTATGTATGAATTTACGTATGTTCCTCCGTAGCTACTAATCTATTCATCCGTTTTTGATGAATAAGGTGTCAATCGGTTCGTTATGTCCCGGGTAACATAGGCTACATTTTAACCTACTTAAACAATAGGAGTAGATTTTACCTTTTAAACCTCGATTTTAACCCAAATCATTCCTTTTTTTTTTTTTTTTTTTTTAATGTTGGAAAAAGTGTTTTTGCAAAAGGCCAAGTTTACGTTGCATTAAATAGGGTAAGAACATTGGAGGGTTTATTTACTAGCGATTTTTTTAATTGAGAATTTTTAAATACATTATTTAATTACTGGTTCACTCTCGTCGGAAATCGAACCGAGGACAGAAATCGTTTAATTGACTAAACATTTGAAGTAGGCAATTTTTAAAATAATTTTTGAACTTTTCCCCGAATTTCTAGCTAAATAATTACACAATTTCAAGATGGCGGTCGTAACGAAACATGCAACGTTTTTTTAAATATTTTAATCAAATTTTGATTTTTTTTAAATTTTAAAACTTTTTTCATTAAAATCGGATAATAAATATAGATTTCCAAGATGGCGGACATGACGTCATACTATATATATATATATATATATATATATATATATATATATATATATACACATTGACATAAGTGGTGGAAGGTCAGTCTGCTGGCGGCTTCCGTGGAGGAAGGACCTGACATCATTATTTTTATTTTTGACCTCGTTGGATTCGAACCGAGGACTCTGAGCTCCATGGCGTAAGTGTAAATTTAATTTTTTTAATAAGTTTTTTAAAATTGTTATTATTAAATTTTATTATTAATTTTTTTAATTTTAAAATTTTTCCCGAATTTCTAACATAAAAATTACGGATTTTCAAGATGGCGACCGTAACGGAAATTGAAAGGGTGACTTCATAACCCAAGATGGCGGTCATGGTATCCTTATTCCTAGAAATGGCTTATCGGAGGCTTTAGACATGGATGCTTAAGCCGTTTTTAGGACACTGTGTTGTTTCTAAGGCAAAAGGTATTTTGAGGTTTTTCTAAATCATAATTTTTGAATTGTGGAATATTTTGAGAATATTTGGCAAAATTAAAAAAATATATATGGAAATTTAGGTGTTTTTTTGGCTAATTTTGTCGATTTTTGGCTAATTTAGGCTAATAATGGCAAATTTGAAGGTCAAAGGTCAAGGTCATCCAATATGGCCGCCGTTCACTCGCTCCTCGCGCCAGCGTCATGTCCCAGTATGCCCTATTCTACATTACTCTCATACTTTGCAAATATTGATCAAATTACTAAATTATCCATTAAAATTGCATGTTATCTATGCTAATAAAAACTGTTTTATGCAAGAAGTCAGAACATTGAATGATTTTATGAAAATAAATTTGAATTGGCTATTTACATTACTTAAGAAACAAAAATATAGTTATTAATTTTTTTTGTAAGGTCTTTGAATAACTTAAAAACCAGGCAATATATAACTACAGAATTATACCCCTAAGTTGTTGAAAAAGGAGTTACTATGATTTTAAGATAATGATAGCTAATCATGCTTAGGAAAATATATTGGGTTCCATTAATACATGTACGAATACTACCAACAATTTTACATTTTGCGGAAACGAGTAAATGTAATTTTCATATTATTGATAATATCTCTGAAACTAATGCAGCATGTAAAATATATTGGTTACAATGATAAACATAAATTACCAACCACAATTTTATGATTTAGCGAAATTCAACCCCTAGGGGGTGAAAAGGGCTAACTATGGTTAAAAGTTGAAAAAAAATATTTAACTCCGAATCCAGTCAAGCACTATAAAAGATATTGGTTAGCAATAATGAACATAACTAAAAATACCAACACAAAATTTACAATTTTGTAGAATCCCATCCATAAAGGGGAGAAAAATTGACAAACATCTTTTTCATATAATTATATTACAGAATAGAATCAAGCACAGTTAAAATAGATTGGGTAACATTATTAAACATACAAAAAAAAACAATTATACCACTTTGTGAAATTCAACCCCTAAGACGTAAAAAAAGGGCGAATATGTTTATAAATAAATCCGAATCTAATCAAGCATAATAAAATATATTGCGGACCAATAATTAACATACACAATTTTTTACCCTCTTGTAGAATTCCATCCATGAGGGGGGGAAAGAGGACGATTTTCATTTTTCTCCTGATGGTGGTAGTTTCCGGAGCACATTGTTTTAATGTACCATGTATCAATTTTTAATGGCATCTACCAAAGTATTCCATATGATCATAGAACACGTGGGGTGCATTGTGTCGCAGCCAAGCACCGAACAGCCGGTGGAAGTGGCCGCGTCGCGCCCTCTTCTACTCTCTTCTCCTCTCTTCTACTATCTTCTCTACTCTTTTCTCTACTCTCTTCCACTCTCTTCTCTTTTCTCTTCTCATCTCTTCTATTCTCTTCTCCCTTCTACTCTCTTCTACTCCTCTTTTCTCTTCTACTCCTCTTTTCTCTTCTACTCTCTTCTACTATCTTCTACTCTCTTCTACTATCTTATACTCTATTCTACTATCTTATACTCTATTCTACTATCTTCTCCTCTATTGTACTCTCTTCTCTTCTCTACTCTCTTCTCTTCTCCTCTGTTCTCTCTGTTCCTCTCTTCTCCTCTCTTCTCTCTTCTCCTCTCCTCCCTTAGCGCTAGTGGGCACCCACCTTTACAGAATTAGAATGCATTTTTCAAACTTTAAATTTTTCTTTTCTGTAGTGCCTAAAACAAAATATACTTTAACAAGTTATCTTTATGACAAGAAATTTCCTAACAAATAAAGGTGCGACTACATTTTACTGTTGTGGCCCGGTGAATGGTTTGTTAAACATTTTTTTTTAGTTAAGACATAAAGTGCAAACAAGCAATGATATAGCCTATGCCCAAAACAATGATTAAAATCCTTAATCACGTCGTGACTATGGCAGTGTAAATAATTGTAATGGTTGTTGATGTAAATATGTGATGCCATAGCTCGGCGGAGACTAGAGCCAAATGCCCGATCTTGCATCTTCGGTTTTTTTTTGTTCATTGTAAATAAATATGGCGGTGTTGATAAAAGGATACTAATGGTCAATTAGGTTCGGTTAGCTACATTATAAATACTTTAAAACATTGTGGACTGTTGATTTGGTTAGGATAGCTACATAATAGATACGGAAAAAAAAGCATGAACTTCGGGGAACTTCGGGTTTTGGCTGTCTCGTCTGTGAAAAGAAGGCTTCCCGTACTAGACCAGGGTGTGAGTGACTCAGCACCCCTCCCCCCTCCCCACTAGGGGTGGTTCCCCCTCTCCCTGGCACAGGTCACGTGTCGCTGCACTTCCGGCGTCATGGCTGCTGCGCCTAGACCGTGGCCGCGTTCACAAACCACGCAACACAGTGACGCGAGAAACGCAAACAAGAGTTCGCCGAGGGCCGAAAAGTTTTTGACTTCGGATTAAGTTTTTAAACTCTATTTTTAGAAGAGTTAAAATGGCTAAATGGCGTGTTTCAGAGTAACGTTTAGGCATCAAAAAACCAGTACAGATTCTTGAAAGCACTTAAGGAACTTGCATTACGCCTTTATCTTCATTTCTCGGCCATATAATGCTACGGTCACCGCTCATGTGCACTGGGAGAAGACTGCGCGCCAGTCCAGAGGAGACACCGCGCTAGAAGCACCAGCGAGCGTCGCGCTTATCATCCCGCCTCGCCGACACAGATACACCCCTGACGAGCCGAACCTCCTGCCTCTGTCGTAACACCCGAGATGTCGTCTGTCATCTGAAAGAAAAACGTGTGTGATTGAAAATAATGGTAGTTTTGTAAATAAAAGAGTTTCTGATTGAAAAAAAAATATCAGGATTATGATTTTAGTTCCGATAGTTTAAACATGTTCTAGTTTCTGAATGTAGCTGTCATTGTTTCGAGAGTGAAAGGTTGGACACGTCAGCCCCGCCACTCTATGATATTTAATAATGTAGTGCGAATTTAAAAATGTCATTTTTAGAACAATAAAGGAACATTAGTGAGTTTAAAAAAAAATTCAGTTTTATAATTTTTCCGGATAAAGTAACGACTGTAGACAGGGGCGCAACAACTAACTTTCCAAAGGGGAGGGGGGGGGGGGGGCAATATACCTTTTTACAAAGAATCATCGATCCCCCCTATTGAAGCGGGGGGTCGGGGGGTCCTCCCCCGGGAAAATTTGTATTTCAAGGTGGAAAATGGTGCTATTTAAGCAGTTTTATTATCTAAAAATTAATTACACAGCACTTTCTTTGCTCCCATTTGCCCCCACTTCAAGGTTTCAGAGGGGGGGCAAAATACCCTTGCCCCCCCCCCCCCTGTTGTTGCGTCCCTGATTGTAGATCATCACCAAAATCATCCTACGTGATAGTAACAGGAATTTGTTCGGGACCATACATCTTCATGGAAGTAATTGCACACTGAACGTCATTGTCACATCTGCAGTACATATCATTACTAGCTGCAGTACCAGGCGTTGCCCGGGTTGAGCGCAGGATGAACGGGACTTATTTAGAAATCGGATGGCCATAGTGTATTCTTAATTTGAACGTCGAGTGTGCAAGATTTCATCAAGAGTTGCACAAATTTTGATTTAAGGGGTAGAAAAGCGTGATGTGGAAGGAAAGGAAAGAAAAAAAGGGGGGGGGGGTGAGCGGGAGAAAGGTAGTGTTTCAAAATCTCATGAATTCATTCAACTGTTTGTTAAAATCAGATGTATATAGTAGTGTTCTTCTCATTTTTAAGTCAGGTGTGCAACTTTTCTTCTAGGACCAAAAATGCCTTAAGAAGTAGGAAAGGGAAATTTGGGTTGTTTTTCGTAATATCATGTGGACAGGGGGATGAAAGAATTTTTTTTTTTTAATCGGACGTAGACGTAGACGTAGACACCAAGTTTGTGAAATTTCGTAAACAAATACCAATATCCTGTTTCAAGTTATAGGAAAGGGGATAGGGGTGATTTTTAGACATTCCAATTTTTCTAAATCATTGAAGACAGTAATTTGCCCCTTAATTTAAATGGAAAGTGTGTTAAATTTAATCAAAAAGTACAAAAATTTAGTTTTAGTGTGTGAGAAAAGGGGATTTTTTTTTTTAATTTAGAGAGCTACTCACTTTTTTTTTAAAATTCAACTATAAACAGTATGGTTATTCTTATTTTGAATGCAAAGTGAAAGCAAAATCATTAAAATCATTAAAAGTGTGAAATTCTGTTCTTTTTTTAAAGGGGAGAACGGAGCTGGTGATTTTTCGAAATCTCATGTAAACAGATACCTTCCTCGTGATTCGAAGGTCAAGTGTGCGAGGTTTCAGCGCAATCGGATTATTGGTTTAGGAACGCATGCAGGACAAACACATACACATACACACATACACATCATACACACATATATGTGTGTGTATATATATATTTATATATATACATATACATATATATTTATATACACATATATATATTTATATATATTTATATATACATATATATTTACATATAATTAAATATATATATATATATATATATACATATATATATATATATATACATATATATATATATATCGAGTAAAAGCTTTTTTGTGCTCACTTTATTAAAGGCATTACGTCGCTACTATTCAGAATATAGTTTCGGTTGCTATAACCATTCACACTAGTTTTCTTTCTGGCTGTCGTGAATCAGTGGTGATTCGCCATTTCTGTTTAATTAAAAATTAGTAACGTTGCAGATTGCTCATTTGCCTAAGTTTCTGTTTAGTCTGTACAGATCTTATTTCTGAAGTTGTGCAGGCTTGGGTAGTAATACTGGATCCCTTCATAACTTAGAAAGTTACCACCTAAAACAAACATATCTTCAAATTCTTGAAAAATCCACATATTTTAAAACTGTCAAAAGTTGGAACGATGTCTTAAAAACACAACTAGCGAACCACATAACTTAGAGACATCATAACTCAGAAACATCAACAAATATCGCTGAGACACGGAAGTGTTGTTTCGTAAGAATAATCTGAATATACAAATACATATTAGAAGGAAACAAATTTTTAGGGATTTATACGTTCTTTGCTTACATTATTATTAAAATTATCTAACAAAATAACTTTTCTCCATAATTTAAGCATTATAGTAGCGAGTCTGTGAGAAGCGCGTAGTAATCTATGCATGAAGCATACTGGTTCTGTTTAGTGCTTCATTAAAAAAATGTCCACAGTAATGACAAATATAATTTTGTTTTGTACAGCTGAGTAAGCGTAACTTCAACAGTCTTAAATTATGTTGGATAATTTTACCTACACGAATGAAACGGTAATTTAATTTCCTACCGTGACATAAAGTAGCCGTGAAGAAAATGTGAATTTCTTCAAATTTTTTCTCTCCCAACAATAATTAGAATTAAGTTTATTACGTCTAAAATTAGGTAACGAATCGGACCCTAGATACACTACAAGCGAGTGCGCTCATTGGTCTAAGACTTGTTCTGTCCGGGACTTTTTTTTGTACACGGGTTGGCGGGGGGGGGGGGGGTGGAGGGGAGGGGCGAATTCGGTTATGATTTGAAATACCTCCCTTGACAAAAGGAGGGTTGAGGGATAATTAATCTTTAGAAATTTTGATATTTCTTAAAATTAAAACGTACTCAGTTTGACAAAAATGCTGACGATCAAATTCCGGTGAAATTGTGTTATTACATGCCACTTATAACATTTTTACAAATTTGCTAGTAAGAAATCCTGAAAAATCAATTGAAATCGAAATGTTCGACCGGCACTATAAATTTCACGGTAATAACAAATCTAGTTTCGCATTTTCCCATAAATGTGCATATTTTTCACCGGCCATGGACGTTACCCGGCTTTCGAATCAGTCCAGCGTACGCCAATCCAAGATGCCACGATGTTTTCAAAAGTATTACAATCTAAGTGTCTTTTATAGGGGTGAGATAATGAGTAAAACCTTCGTTGCCGCATTGCAGTTTCTGCACGAGAAACGCTGTCGACTGAGCCGGCGCGGCCGGACAGCGCTCTGCTGGTAGTTCCGTGTTCTGCCACTGCGCGGCGTCTGTTCGCAGGCTTCGCCCGAGACAGTGGCGCTGCCTGCGCGCAGAAGAGGCAACCACGCGACGCTCGCTCTGTTGCCGCCGCTGGCTCTAAGAGGATGCAGCTGTTGGGGCGGCCTGCCTCGCAGACAGAAGGTAGCCGTTCGAGCCCCGGGCATAAAACTCTCATCGTGGCCAGTGCAAATAGTTTCAATATTTGCAGTGGTTACGATGAGTTTTTTTTAACCCCGTCGGTAGCACGAACGAGCTTCGGGGGTGGTTTCTTGTCCCGTGAAGTCTGCTTGCGGCACGGGGAGTCCTATGTTCGTGTGTTCACAACTTGTCCTGCCTGTCTTCTGTCTGTTAGTTTGTCGTTTGTCACGTTTTTTCATTTTCTCTTGTCTTGGTGTGAGTAATTCTGTCTTCTGCTCGTAACCTTTCTGAATGTTGCAAAACCAAACTTGAATTATAATTGCCAGCAATGCAAGTCAGAATTAGAATGGTTGCATATTTAAAAGAACACTTGAAATAGAACCATGTAAGTTTTCCATGCTTGATCTTGCACCTTTTATGTTTAATTCAATAATCTTACGTTGTGGTGTTGTGATTGTTTTCCTACCATATACCTGCTTGCTCACAGTAATATTTTTGCATTAAGACGAATTACCATTTATTGTGTTTAAATGGTGTTTTTCTGTTTGTAACTAGGTTTGGATGAGTTAACATTTTGACAAAAAAAATGATGGTTGTGTTAATATTTCACTAAGCAGGCCCCGCTGAAATTGGACGGTGCTAACAGCTTCTTCTGTGCAGAATGGTTTGTAATGAATAACCAAATGCAAGGCGATAGCCACCGTTTCACGGCGTTTTTTTTTCACAAAAAAAAAAGTAAACATTGGTTACCTTCTAAGCCTAATGAATCGCAGTTTGAAGAGAAATTGAAACCAAACATATTTCCATATAATAGGCAAACAACTTATAGTATTTGCTGTAAGTATGCATTGCATATATGAAATTTATTTGTATATACGTCGTATGTTCCTGTAATGACAACGTCATGTACTTCGACTTCGGCGCGGCGTAGTTGTCACCCCTCCTACCCAGTCCCCCTCCTTTACCCTTTAGATACGTCACGATGCCTTCTCCTGCCAATTGGTAATTGATCCCCCACACTTCCGGTTTACTGCGCTTGCGCGGTTCCCCTTCTGGGGCGCTGCTTTCGAGGATTTTAGGTGCTAGGGCTCGTGGCCTTTTCAGCTGTAGCCACCGACAGTGATAGGTCACTTTCCATTTGAGCAGCATGTAGTTCCTTTTGTAACTCTTTAAGTCAGTTAGGGGTACGGTGCTGGCGAGCTCTCGACATGGTAAGCTTCTTCGCGGAACTTGGGTTTGTGTGCTTGGGCACCAACAGGTTGTGGCCCTGTTCTTAACGTCAGGTGATCGTTATGTAGCTTAATGATATTTCTTCTAAATTATTTGTTTCGGCTTGCCACTTGGAAATTACGTTTGGAATTCTGCAGTAGGGTAACCATGTCGAGTAGTCTCGTGGTACGTACGGTTTTGTGGTTAAATAATTTTTTCAATTCTTTTCTCTTTTTTTGTAGTAGTAACTGTATCATGCTTTGCCAGTTCTATATTAGTCTGGTCTACGTTAACAAGTTAGACTGTTTGTGGCATAATGTGTTGTATCTATTTGACTCTTTCTCTTTTTGACATTCACTACTAGCTAGCTTTGGTTTGCGAGAGTCCGATTGCGGGACTTTATACTGTAAACTATAATAGTTTAATGTTATGTTTATAAATTTGTGCAAGTTATGGTTGTTACAGTTACAGAGAGCAGTATTATACAGTATTATCAGTATTATATCAGAATTATTCAACTATGTATTTTGTGAAAGAAACTATTTTGTACCTGTTTATAATGTACCTATTTGCAGTTGAAAGGATAGTAAAGATGACGTCAAGATAAAATTTAACTTTGCTTATACCTACAATAACACACCTCTAGTAGCCATTCATAATCCAGCTTAGGACATTGCCATTTGTTTTCAGGTACATATTTTGTGAGGGTACTTTTTTATAGTTTATCCATGCGTGGGTTGGAGGTTATTTGCTGATCTGCAACAAGTACCCCTCATTCCAACCTGCGTCCAATCGCGTTGATACCGCGCCTGCTAGCAGCCAGTGCGAGCTTGTGAAAACAGTTCCAAATCTGTGAAATTAGTGTGCCAACCATTAAAATATAGCCTTTTGACGTGACAACGTCTAATAAATCGATGAACGCCGGCTGCACGCACGAAAAAGTGTCCTGTTACGCACATCGTTCCGTTACGCTGTGTCCCGTTACGCTCATTGTACGCTTGTGCCGCATCTATCTCTTCCACTCGACTGTTTATAAAGTGAAGTGAAAAGTTAATGTGGTTTTCATTGCTTATTACAACAACAATTTCGGCAATAAATGTTAATTATTCTTGCATATTAAAAATCTGATTACTAGTATAATTTCAAGTATTTATTCTTTTATTATTAAAATAAAAATGATTCAATTTTATTCATAAAGAATGCAATAATTTCATCTATGTTTTGTTATGACGTCACGTTAAACTATCGTCCGTAAACCGACTTTACAGACAACCAATTTTTTTAATATCGTAGGTACCTACGTGACAGTATGATCGCAGTGTTAGCGTGGGTCGCGGGACACAGCCAGTGTGAACCAGACACAGCCAAGTAGTCATGCTACGGAAACTGGTTCAGTTCACTCGCTGCGGGTGAAGTGATGTCTGCCTGAGCGACAGTCTCAACTGATCATTTCTGAGCGACTACGAACAACGTTATTATTTTTTTTTTTTTTAAACCTAGTTGCCAAACACTAGTTATATTATTATAAGTATAGCTGAGTCAAGTTTCTACTGTGATTTATCGGATGAAGTAGGCCTTGTTATTTACACGGATATGCACAATAATTTAGTATTTTCCAAATCAGGATCTTCCGGGTAGCCAGCAAAATTTAACCTGGAGAAACAATTGGCCCTTAATTCGTGGAGTGAATGCAGAATTTCATTGTGGGAGTGGTGTGCACAGGTAGAGAGATAAAAAAAAAAAAAAGCGGGGTGGGGACAAACAGCCAATCCCTGGAGTCGGACTTACAAATTTCTTGAAGGCTACAAAAAGTGTGAAATGAGAGGTAAATATGAAATATAACCATATAATATCTACTAATGATATGTTAACATTATCAATGATATTTTTCCACTGGATATGTTTGAGTGTGTAGCTGTGGGTTATTGGCAGTTAGCACATCAAACAAACTACACAACCATGTACCGCGTGCTGCGTCACTGGAATTGTTACTCAGGATTCCATACTGCTTTTAATTTGGCTTTATCATCATCACCACCAATACGAGCCGACAACAGGAAGACATCTTAAGCGAAGGAAAAAGAAGCCCAGAAGTGTAGTCATTAACTGTACATACAATGTACACGGATGCAAAACACACGTGTCTGGCACGTTTGTTGCTGTTGGGAAGGA
Organism: Bacillus rossius redtenbacheri; assembly: GCF_032445375.1. Classification (NCBI taxonomy): domain Eukaryota; kingdom Metazoa; phylum Arthropoda; class Insecta; order Phasmatodea; family Bacillidae; genus Bacillus; species Bacillus rossius. The sequence goes on from NC_086345.1 coordinate 7,955,543, forward strand.
TCGAAGGAGGAACTAGATCCGCCCCCTGTTCCAAAGGAATGTTTAGTTTGTGTAGTGTGGCAGGAGGTAATATGGCGACTGGTCGTCGGAGATCTGTATTCGTAGAAGCTGGAGATGTTTACGCGTGGCCGCGGGGATGGCAGGACCACTTTCATAGACATACATGGAGTGAGGATCTGTTCCGCACTTTCACTCCTCTCCGGCCACTAGCTGGTGGCGACTATCTTCATCCACGCCACGCAGTGATGCAGACACAGCACTTGGGCTATCTCTCTGCCTGTGCATACCACTCCCACAATGAAGTTCTGCATTCACTCCACCAATTAAGTAAGGGCCAATTGTTTCTCCAGGTTAAATCTTGCTGGCTACACTATATGTGCACATTCTGTCTTAATAAACATTCTTTATTTTTTTCCCTCAAAAATTTGCAGTCTCTTTTTGTAATATGACAAATTAAACCTAAATGAAATATCTAGCAAAATAAGTTTTTATTTATTTTAAATCGGCTAACTAATACATTTTTTTAAGATTAAAAAGTACATTTCTGAAATAAATGCAACGTATAATAAGTAGCCTAATATCTAACAATCAAACATGAAATTACATACTAACAAACAACAAATTACGGCTATTACTGATGAATCTTCTACCGAATAACATCAAAGTGTAGTACTAACATAAACCATATTTACAAAATCAAATTTAAAAATAATGGCACCATGGTGTTAAATATTAGGTGTGACATTAAAATGGTTGTTTAGGATGGCATAAATATTTTACAAAAATAGATGCGTTTCAATTTAAGGATATATTTCTGGATAAATACAAAATGCGTCCAGTGAGCAGTGAGCAGTATGGAGTGCTAATGGACTTCTTGCTTGTAAGCAGCCCGCCTCGTCCTTGTAAACTCATAGCTCGCAGGAGGACTATCACTTGGCGGGCCTCTGGTCTAAAGTAAATTAGTTATTATTATACTTTAACCACGACAATATTCAAGAAATACAATTTAATACACACACTCGTCAAAATATGTTGTAATTATAATTCATTATATAGTGTTCTAATCCATAAGTTTTAATGGAAATGTCCTGTTCGTTGCTACCTGTGCAGGCTGACGTAGCAGGTATTTTATACCACGATGAAGTTTAAACATCAGACATAAGAAGCGTTCTCGGCCTAGAGAATCATGTTGTGGTTATTCAGAATCGCACAAAAGCAAACCTGACGAAAAACGCAAAGTAATCATCCAACGTTCAAGTTGTCCCGTTACAGTTACTAAAGCGAGAGTATCTCGAGCGCTGCAGTGCGTTCCCTGTATAGCGTGAACGCTGGAGTCCGCAATATTCACAATGTTAAACTGAAATTTAGGTAAGCGTCCCTCTTCCAACATTTTAAAAGATTTCGCTGATGGAAATAAGTAAAACCAATTATACTCTTAGCAGAAACAAAAGGACATTTTGATCCCCGCCCTTCTAATTTCTATTAAATAAGACCTTTTTGTTAGATTTGTGGCAATAATTAGTTTATTTGTAGGTTATTAAAAAAATGTTATCCATAACCAAATAATCTTTATACTGTACACATAGATTAAAAAGTATAAAGTTAAAAAAAATAACACTGATAATTGTTTATTTTTGGTCAGGTTTTCTGACAAAGAATGACTGCGGTAGTAGTCGGGACTGCGGACACCCACTACCCCACTACCCCACCCCTGGAGAGCGAGTAGCGCCGCTCCACTGTTGAGGCCGACTGCTGCCGGAACAAGAGAAGCCCAAGATGTACATCAAGCTCTGTCCCTGCTCGAACACGCCCGAATATTCACCTTCGGCCAACCTCGGGATTTGCTTTATTTTTGCGCAGGAAAAATGAATTCAAATATTAAAAAGTGGTCGGTTATGTTAGGTACATTAAAACACTTTAAAACTATGGACGGTTAGTTAGTTTAGTATAGCTACATTAAAATTAACAGAGAAATATGAATATACATAAATAAACCCGAGGTTGGCCGAAGGTGAATCTTCGGGCGTGTTCGGGCAGGGACGGAACTTGATGTACATCTCAGGCTTCCCCCGCACCAAGGCCCCCGCGCTCGCTCGTCGCGCCTCGCCGCGTCGACTGCAGGAAGCCTACAACTCACGTAGTTTCGGTTCCCTGCAAGAATTTCCGAACATTTCCGAAGTTTTGCGTCTTGGTATCAACGCCACTTCAGCCGCTAAATCAGAAGTTTCCAATGAAAACGAGCATGTTGTGACTGACCCAACCTAACCTAACCCTTCGATTTTTTTGATTTCAATTTTCGAGAGAAATCCGAAGTTGCACGAACGTGTTAGTGGTAGGGAACCGAAACTACGTGAGTCGTAGGCTTCCCGCTCGACTGCTCTCACGCAGCGGAGCGGCGCAGGGCTACACGCCGGTCTCTTCTCCACTTCAGACCTTGCACATTCCCCAGTGACTTCTCTTACAGTTCGGACGTGAACAGTTTTCCAATATCAGACCGAAACATGCGGTTACCGGGGATAGATATCAGCGACGGTTGCGATCAGAAGTTATCCACAACTGTTTATTGTTGGTTATTGCATGTCGTGATTTATTTCGAGGGATTATCCTGTCAATTTATTCCTATGGCACTACCACATTGTAGCAGAGAGAGAGAAAGAGTTAGTTATTTTCGTGCTTTATAAGGTCACGCACACAATAGTGATCGTAATTGTGATCTCACACGCGATGTTTTACCGCCTATTATATAATATATGTATGTATAGTATATATTTGTCGATAAAATTTGAAATTAAACAGGTTATGCAAGTCATTTTGATGAATTCAGGGAATGACCACAAATAGCAGTAAGGACAATAAAACGAAGTAACCAACACGGGGCTTGAGATGGAGCTGGTGGACGCCTGTTTGTCTGGTGTTGAAGGTCGCGAGTCCGTGTGTCCGAGCCCCCTCCTGTATTCTCCTACATCACTAGTGCCTGCCCATCCACCACGCATGTGTGTTGCAAGTTTAACCTGGCCCCAACTTAACTAATTACTAGGGACCGGAAAAATTCGCGGGTTCAATGAATGACCTGCAGGATGAACTCCATAGTTCTACGTGCACTCGGTCAAATGTGACCCACTCATTGGCTGCTGTCTTGTGAGAAGTCCCAACGTAGCAGCCTGTGATTCGATAAAGCTTTGGTTGGTTGTTTCTCATTGGCCCAGAGTCATCCAGGTAAATTGTGAGCCAATAGCAGAGGCAACACTGAGGTATAACTATTTGTATTTTAGCCTATCGCGAAGTGAATTTGCGATTTTTTCCTGTCTCTACTAATTACAGTCCAGATCCAAGATATGCGAGTTATTCACGGCTTCATTCGCTGTCATGGCTGGCCAATCCCAAACAAACCCCAATATGCTTGGCTGATCCCAGCACGACTAGGCGTATAGACTTCATAGTCCCTCCCTAACCCTGACCACTCCTGCACAGTTAAACAATTTTCACCTTAAATTTACAAACAATGCTAGTTACAATAAATTTATCGAGGGATCGTCGTAAATATACTGTTATCTTCGTAAACTTTTGGGCACTGAGTTTACTTACTTGTAACACGAATCCATAAAAAAATTTTTTTTTTTGGTGAAACAGCGAAACATCAAAATGTAAATTCCTGCAAAGACACGCTTAGTTCTTCAAAGAGTGTTTTTAACCTAAAGTCATAAACTCTGAAGTCGAATTACGGCGAAGTGTCTGCGAAGATTCGCTTACTCGAGGTGAAATCTTCGTTGAAACGACCGTTAGTTGTACCGTAATTTGTAAAAAGAGTGCAAAAAAATTAGTTCCAGTTAAAGAAGTGTAAATAAATGAAGGTGAATCGAAGCCGCCGCGCCGCAAGGAGCGAGCTGACACAACATCGTGACAGCACGGGCCCCAACACATGCCCCAGTAGATCCAGTATGTGGCTCACTCATGTTATTTTCTTTTCCTCGGCATTGATATTATTTTAACACGGCTAGTCCACTTGTCACCAGTATTGTGTATTTCCTGTTGCGAAAGAACAACAAACATTAGAGCGATAGCGTGTCACGTTTTCAAAAATACCTAGCCCTTATTTTGGAAATAATCAGAACAATGAAAATAAAATTTAAAAAAAAATCGAAATGGCGTGTGCGCCTGAGCCTCAAGTGTGTGGGATTTGAGAAACACAAGATGGGGTGGCAGCTGGGGCAAATGAACTGGATGTGTTGTAATGACATTGCCGCCTGAAGGCAGTGGCGGATACAGAAAAGTCTCAAGGTAGGGGGGGGGGGGGGGGCGCAGGTCTACCTCTTCCACACACTCCCTTGTTACGTCACCTTGGTTGCTTGGATGCAGCCGGAGATCTATTTCCAAGCTCTATCCGTTTCATTTACGTCTCGCCCGAATATTTGCTGTTGTTGGTGCACAATTGTGTGCTATGTGTAGTTAAAATGGCCAATTGTGCAGTATACAAATGTCAAAATCACTACAGAAAAACTAAAGATTCTAGTCACATGCAAAGCTTAATAAAACTTTATTCAAACTGTTTCCAAGACATGAAGTCGTTAAAGGTAAGTGTATGAATGTGTATTGTATAACATCGGCGGCCGGGTGCGCGCCCTCCCCTTGCCAAGAACCATGCTTGGTGCTGGGCTGCCCTGGTCAAGGGGGGGGGGGGGGGCGCGCGCCCCCTGCGCCCCCTCTATGAATCCACCACTGCCTGAAGGTCACTTGGGACTGGGTCGCTGCGCCCCGGGCGGCGCACAATGGCGGACCCCGCCCCGCCCCGCCCCGCCCCGCCCCGACCATTGTGCCGGCTGAAGGGCGGGATTCGCGAGTCTGGGGCGCCCGCCCTTCCCGCCCTTCCCGCCCTTCCCGCCCTTCCTGCCCCCCGCACTGCACGATGCAAACACACGTCTCCCTTCCAGCTGCTGCCGCCCGTGGTTCTTTTCCGACGTGATCACGTCTTTATAAATCGATAAACGCCGGCTGCACGCACGAAATAGCACGACCCATTGTCACGTTCCGCCTGAGCCGAGCGTGCAAGAACCGGCCAGCCACCGTGCGAGAAAATCTTCTACAATATCAAACAGGTTAAGGCGGTTTTTTTTAAACTAATGGTTCGTGATTATATTTAATCAAATTATTTACATAAAATTTGCAAAAAACTGTAAATTAAATTTGCAAAAAACTGTAAATAATATTTTAAAATTAAAAAGTATGCAATTTTTAATCAATGTTTTCTTATGACGTTATCACGTAAAATTATCGTCCGTAAACCGACTTTACAGACAACCCCCTATTTTTGGTTGTCAAAAATGCTATTTGTTCAATCATTTTTGTGATCAGAGGCCGTATGGCCAATAATATATAAACTATAGGAAGAATAACACACACAGAAACCTTGTGATGCAAACAAACAGCAATTCCAGACGAAATTGTCTCTTGTTGCAGGGGTGATAACCGATAAGCACAAAAGGATAAAATGATAAATTATAAAACACACTATAAACAGACATAAAGTAGATTTAAAAAAAAAACCACCAAATGATCGATTTTATATACAGTGATATTATGAATACAATGAGTGGATGAATAACTTAGTCAAAAGAAGTACACGCTAAAGGAAAGAATACTCTCAGCCACATGAGGCTGCACAAGAGTAGGCAGACAGGCTTACAGGCCATGGCAGGGCCGTGTGCCTTCAGACCAGCTGCGTGTTGGGACTGTACTCCCGTGTGGCTGCGCACCAATCACAGCCACCCAGTGCCGAATGGCCCGGCCGAATAGGACAATGCCTTCTCTTGCAGACCAGGTCTATCCTAGCTAGTAGCAGTCTCATGAGTAGAGACCGGAAAAATTCGCGAATTAATTTCGCGATAGGCTCAAATACAAATAGTTATACCTCTGTGCTGCCTATGCTATTGGCTCACAAATCACCTGAGGGACTTTGGGCCAATGAGAAACACCCAACCAAAGCTTTATCGAATCACAGGCTGCTACGTTGGGACGTCTCACAAGAGACCAGCCAATGAGTGGGTGGCATTTGACCGAGTGTTGGTAGAACTATGGAGTTCATCCTGCAGGTCATTGAACCCACGAATTTTTCCGGTCCCTACTCATGAGCGATCAGATCGTCTTGCCCCTAGCTATAGGCGCATATCCCCGGGTACACTGGGGAGAACTGTTTGTTTGCCTCAACAAAATATTTGTTTATATATGGCGAAATAAATTAATTTTCTTGATTCAAACAAATATTTTGTAGTAGGAAAGATTTTATTGACCCAACAAAATGATTTTGTCTACTCAACTGCAGATTTTGTTAGATGTAGCAAAACAATTTGGTTCCTCGCCAAATTTGGTTTGGACAACAAAACATGTTGTTACAGCAAGTAAATACTTGTATTGCCATATATAAAGAAATATTTGTTTGAATCAAACCTTTTTCTCTGTGTAAGGAAAAGCCACTGGGAACGGATGATAAACGTAATCATAACTCAAACACGATGTTTCGAGGAAACCTTCTGAATATTGTGAAGGTTCTCTGCTTATTGCATGCACGTGGGCCTGGACTGCCTGGCGAGATGACTTGTGAATCCTGCAGATAGTGGCCGCTGTATTCGGCTGATGGAAACACCTCGCGTGCCCAAAGATTCTTCACGAGTCGACACGTCGCACTCGACAGGACGACACACTCGAATTTGAACCAACGCTGGGGAAAAACACAATGGCACAGAATTGGGGATTCAACACACACTATCAATAATAATAAAAAAAATTGGTTGTCTGTAAAGTCGGTTTACGGACGATAGATAAACGTGAAAACGTCATAACAAAACATTGATGAAATGATTGCATACTTTTATGAATAAAATTGAATTATTTTTATTGAATTATCACTATTTTGTATGGATACAAAAGAGGAGTGAAATGAAATCTACAATTTAATTGATAAATTTACTTTTATTTGCACTCATTAATTCAAATATGTTTATTAGCCTACTTTAACGAACAGATTATTTTAACTATAGGCCTAACGTTTATACATGTTTGCTATTTAACTTCTTCCAATCTGTGTTATTATGTTACGGGTAGGGCGATGATAGGAAAAGTAGGAAACGAATGGGAGTGTTTCAAGTTTAATGTGCCTCGAAAAAGTCAAATCGATGGTTGTTCCAATCGAGTGGAAGAGAGATAAATGCGGCGCAAGAGTACAATGAGCGTAACGGGACAATGAGCGTAACGAGTCAATGAGCGTAATGGGACAATGTGCATAACGGGACAATGTGCATAACGGGACAATGTGCATAACGGGACAATGTGCATAACGGTACAATGTGTATAACGGGACAATGTACGTAACGGGACAATGAGTTATCCTTTTTCTTGCGTGCAGCCGGCGTTCATCGATTTATTAGACGTCACGTCAAAAAAAACAAAACAGAACCAGCTACATTCACAGTACAAATAGATGACAACAATAAATACAATTTGTTAAAGAGATAGCAACGAAAAAAGAAGATACAGTTACTTAACAAAAGGTGATCGTTTTACTTATTGTTACTAACTTGGAGTTATAAATTCGAAAAGGATAGCTTATCGTAACTAACTAATATTTCTTTATTAGCTGTCTAGCATATTAAGATAAAACATTATAATGGCTGTCCACAAATTAATCACACTTTATTGGTCAACTACTTACCTACTCTATCCACCAGAGCTCGGCTCAGTGTCTCTCTCTTCTGTTCGTCTCTTACCTCGCTCCTCTGTCCCAGCACCCTCCCTGATGCACCAACACCAACCTTCACGCACCAAGTCTGTCTCTCGTCGCCCGCTATCGCTCGCCTCCCCACTCGACTGCAGCTCCCCTCCGCACCTGGGCTCACCCGTGGCAATGTCTCGACAGCCAGGTGACCGGACAGCAGGCAGCTGCCCGCCAATGGAGTGTCCGTGTAGTTGCAGGGGAGGGACGGGCGTCGCTCCAGCCGTCTCCGGCCGGCTCCAAACAATTTAAAAAACTTGTGCATACAAAAACTGAGCATAAGTAACACCATTCGAGCATAAAAACACAACTAAAATAAAACAAAGTACGAACTATATTACAACAAAGACTTAACTTATGTTCGGGGCCTGGAATCCGTTAACTTCAGTATCGATCGTTAGAAACATTTTGAAGAATAATCGTACTTGAACGCGTTTGACTTGAAATATTTGACCCCGGTTTTTTTTATAGCTATGTGAACTTGAAAGTTCATTTAATTAGAACACTGAGGGAAACACCCCCCCCCCCCTCCTTTTTTTGTAGCGAAGTGCTTGTATCGGGGTCTGCCAAGGAAGATGGAAGTAAACAAGCCACGGGAACGAGCGGAAAGGAAAGCGAGTGCGGGAGCGCGAGTGAAAGCATCTCTCACTCAGCCACACGCGACTCTTCACACAATGGCTGCATTGTTCACGGCTGTGATTTTCTTCAGTGAAAATGGAAAAAACATGGACGCCGTGCCGCCACGCGCGCCAGAATTGAATCTTCACACTTCAGTAGATCGCTTGTAAGATAAAAATAAAATATCCGATCATTTACTCAATCGATAAAACAAAGTACAAAATGGAGGTTCACACTAAAGGTTCAGAGTGGTAACATACTTGCAAAGAGACTTACAGTTGTATCACTCTTTACTTTATTCGTTATTATCTCTCCCACTCCCTCAACCATCCTCTCCTCAATTGAGTGCCCCATTCCTAAACATTGTAACTTTGCTACGCCCAGTCATCGCCTTGACCTTCATGATCGTATGTTAAGAAGTTTAACTTAAATAATTTGTCGAGTACACACTCTTCTTGGATTAATATTAAGAGTTTCAAATTTTCTAGCTGGCCGAGGATAAAAAAGCCACATTAGAACTTCAAACATTGCGTGTGTTTTGACACGCGTGGAAGAATTTTTAATAGCCCTGAAACAATATAGAACATGGCTGGTCTCCATTGCACAATTAACATCCCTCAAGCGTATTTTCTGCGGTGGGGAAATTCAAGTAGATATACGAGTTGAACCAGAGAGTCATGATATTATTACGTATAATTATTTAGATAAACATATTTTTAAAATGTCCTCATTCGAAAGCTAATTAACGTGTGCTTTTAAAAGTCTTGGCCATTTTAATTACGAGGTCGCATTTCAACAGTAAATTAAAAAAAAGTAGCACTGGAATATTTGATTCACCGCTTTTAAAACCTCACACTGGACATGCTGCAAAACAATTTTGTGAGGTAATTTTTGATAATTACACTTAAAACACCATTTTGCATTTGCGTTCATTAAAAATCATAACAATCCACCGGACTGAGATTACGCAGTGAATACGTTTTTTCGACGATTCTTGTTTGGGGGAGATAGAATGAACATATCTTGGATGTGCGCCATTGTTGTGTTACACCGGTTGTCATTGGAAAAAAAAAGAACCTCACAAATGGCGACAGGAATGACATCCAAGGCATACCAACAGTGGAGTGTGTCCACAGTACTAACATATGTTTTGTGTCTGACGACATGAGCAGATGTCAGTTCCCGAAACGTAGCAATTGTTTTGTTTGGGAGGCGCTGTGTTCGCCTTTCCGTAACGAATTTTTGTAAGTCCTTCCACTAAATTCCTGTGCTGTCTTTTCATTTAACATTTGACTTTGGGTAATTTTGGCTTGATTTTCTGTTTGTTTGTGTACTCATATTTCTGGTACATTCTTGTGGTTTCTCTGTCTTACAGCGAAACCAGCAATGACACATATTCATAAATAAAATTTTTCAAATCGGCATTTCCAATTTTAATGATAATTTAAAGAACATATTACGTCAAATTAAATTATTCAGCGAAAATTTAAAATAACTTTTTTTCGTGGCGTGACTCATCTTTTCCTCCAGTGGACACTAGGTCGGTGTACTGTCAATGAATATATTTAGGAAGTAGTCTAAGAATATAAGTATTTATAAGTAATGTGTAATATGTATATTCAGTGTTGCTATTGCGTGCCAGTTCTCAGAGGTTGCGTGGTGCGCGTGAGTGGTTGGGGGGGGGGGGGGGGGGCGTCCTCAGACAATGCCCCACGGGAAGTGATAGTTTCAATGCTGTTCCGCTCAGACTGCTGCGCCGCCGTACAAGGTTGCCAACATCTAGGGTAGAATTTGTTGGGCCTTTGTCACGAAATCACCGTGTATTTGTACACTTCCACAATACCATAAAAAAACGTGCCATTCAGTCAGTGACCAACCAAAAACCTTGTTTTCTTCCACAAGTGCAACTTAAGAGAACTACATATCAAGCAAATATTATTGAAGTTACCAACGAAATAAATTAAAAATGCACTCCGGAAATATTGGTACAAGTGGGAAACACAGGTCCGGAAGGATAAGTCAATTAATAGAGACCGGAAAAATTCGCGGTTTCGATGGCCTTCAGGATAGACTGCACATACACCTGTACACTCGGGCAAATAACGCAAGTTCATTGGCTGCCAACTTGTGAGTCGACTCGGCTGGTTCGTCTGTGATTCGAACCTTCTTGGGTTGAGGGTTTATAATTGGTTGAGATGCGTCCAGATGAACAGTAAGCCAATAGAAAAATCATCTAAGAGGTATATGTATTTGAATTCTAGCCTATCGCCGAATGAATACGCTAATTTTTCCGGTCTCTACCAATTATATAATACAGTTTTATTAATAGACTAATAATTACTGTTTTTATATTACAACAATTTAAATGTCTTGTCAACAGATTAATCACACCTTCGTAAGTGCGCTTTTTACTCTCCCCACTTGAGTTCGGCTTGATTGTGGCTCTTATTGTTTGTCTCTTACTACCAACCTCGGTCCCAACACACTGCTTCGCAATACTCACTTCGCAGTAATCACAACACCTTCCCGTAATCGTCTGTCCTCGGATGATCCGACCTCCGCACATGGGACCGTCACCCGCTGTCACTCGCCAAGAGGTCACTCACCCTCGTCACTTCACCCACTTTCACCAGTCTCTCTCTCTCTCGCCTGCAGTCGTCGTCTTGTGCCCTGGAAAGGTCTCGTAGCCCTCAGAAGTGTTGCGTCCGAAGCTGCCAGAACAGTGGCATCCTAGTTACGCCACTCCACGCTTACGGAGCTTTGGGGATGTGCCGAACATTCGAGAGGGACGGAGAATCGCTGCTCTAATCGTATTACAATGCAGTGAAGCGACGAGCGCTACCTGTCATGGAGGTGGGAACACCCCCCCCTCCCCCGCTGGCTGGCGTGCCGGCCCGACCGGCCTGCCTCGCCTCTGGCATCCTCGTAACAATATACCAACGTGACATTAAATAAGTTACATTTAATTTGAGCTTGAAATTAGTGACGACGTACTTACTAAATGCATTTACATATGTATCTTCATTCGAGAAGATGTATGTCGCAATTAAATCTGAATTGTGTTTCTTAGAAATAAAATAATACGAGCATTGGTACTAATGTTTTAAATCGTATTACAGAAGATATGAATGTGTAAGTTTTAAGGAACTAAATATTTCATGATTTAATTAAATATTTTTGTACAACTCAAGTACGAATGATTCTTGTTTTTCTACTTACGCATTGCCATCTTGTAAACACCGTTATCTCTGCCATGGTACAAAAGCTCAAAAAAATAGTAAGGCTTTATTTAAAGTTTAGAACAGTAAGAAATGAAACTTTTGTTTATTACATTTAATGATAGAAGTGTAAAGCGTTAGGCAAAATAATATATCATATGTAAAAATTTGCCGTGATTCTAGCGATTACCTCGCAAGTTTACCGCTCACTAAGTCACCGCGCGTCAGGACCACCACCGCGCGGGTTGGCAACACTGCTGCCGTTACGCCCGACTCGCCACGGTCCCAGGCAGCGGCGGCACTAGTCAGGGAAGTCAGACCCAGTTCTACTGCCAACCTCGAAATAAAGTTACAACCAGTACTATTTCAATGTACGCTTTGAATTTCAATGTACGCTTTGAATTTTAGTGATGATAATTGTTTTTCGATAACCTTAGTTAGCATTCTTTTGCATCTTTGAATATTTAATGGTTAAAAGCTTTTTTTTTATTGTATGAAAACTAACTTTATTGAGGACATACTTAAAATTTTTCGAAAGGGTGGTCACTTCGTTTCACTTGATTTTGTTTGGTGACAGATGTTTATAGTCCCGCTCCCGTGTATATTTTCGTGTTTTTTTTTGTTTCTAGATAACTTAAAAAAAGGATTTAAAAAAAAATAGAAAATTGGGCGGTTAATATGTTGGTTGTGACGTATAAACAATATAATTTTCTAAACGAAAGACGATTGAGGAAAGAAAACTATGTTTAGTAAGAAAAATTCAACGCAAATGTGGCCTTTAGTGGCCTTGTATGCTCGCAGATATAAAATATTTTTTTACTTAGTCACAACATTCAACAAAAATATATTATTTGATTTTTTTAATTCGTTCGCATATACAAAATGTTTAAAAAAACATTTTTTTATGTTTAATGTTTTCAACTTTATTGACGGAGGTCAGTACGTATACACCACACCTAAAAGTGACTATCCAACAAGGAGGGTTTGCCATCATTGGAGTGACATCTCTCTCTACTTACTGTGTACACAGTTACACCAGCAGGTATCTAAGCTAGGGTAAGTGCTCCACCGGACTAGCGCTCAGCCGGTAGGTTTATGAAGGGAAACTTCTTAAAGAGCGTAACGAAAAACGAAAAGTGAAATGTTCAGGAGTGGAGCGCTCGATGGTGGTTAAGGGAAACTATAGAGTTCACACAAAGTAGTCAGCCAACTGTAAGACACTTAGGACTTTTTATATATCGACATATATATGTTAACAAATGCAAACCTCTGTTGTGGAACATCCGGTAGCTATCAAAATATTTTCCGAATACACAGTTGGCAGCAGAAACATAAGATGGCATGTTTTGTATTGTTACGAACGCGGGAGACCGGACCTCGACGCCAGGTTCGGAGCCCTGCAGGACCACTGGAGTCACGCGCCGTGTCACGTGCCTTCCCTGGCCGGATCACAAGGGTAGTCGCTACCCCCTTCCTCCCTCCTCTATGCGCGAACCGTCCTGTCCCGGAGCTGTTATCTATCGCTGAGCGGCCTGGCGAATTCCGCGAGAGTAAGCACCGCCTTTCTTGATGTTTCGGGCGTCGGGTCATCCTTGTAGTAACAATTTAAATGTTTTTATTTTTATTTTTATGAAATAGAGTTGGTGGAATTAAAACATAAAACTATATTTGGTATCTAGAAAAAAATTCTTTTCCAGTAAACAATTCCCAGAATGTGTTGCATTTTGACAAATTCCCATAAGTACTAGCGAATAAACTTGAAAATAATGTTGAAATAAAACAAGAACATACTTTCTTGAAAAAAACTGTAATGGTGTCACATGGTGTCCTTAAGTTCAGGGGTGCGGAATTAAACTACCCTTTTAGCGTGATACGTGGATACACATGCCAACAATTTGCATAATTATTGCTTCTATGCGGTAATAATCTTCGACCTTCAGATTTCAATTTTTTGTAGATTACTTTGCATTTAGCTTACATTCTGTTTTGGTTTTAACCTTTACATGCCGTTATTTTATTTTGAGGCATCAATCGCACACTTAAGAGATCTTCAAAGACAATAAGCTAGTTTATATTGACAGTATGGATACATTTTTAGTTAATACCTATTCAACCTATTCACCTAGTCAATATTAACTTAGGAAATTCCATTAAATTTTATATTATGCTTTAAAAGAATTATAACATAAAACACAAAACTGTAATAGCCAAATAAAATGTTCAAATGAAGATGGCGTATTTCGGTTCATAACTCACCCCCTCTCACTTTTTTGTAGTTAGGGGGATAGTGTCCTACATTTTTGCTCAATGATTTCGTGTTTTTTTTCCCTTGTGGTTTTAAAAAATGCATTTAATTGTTTGTGAAAGGTTTTTTCTACTTAAATGTCGGTATTTTGAGGTCTTAGGAACTTTCACTTTGTCAATCCTCGGCGTGGATTGAAAGCATGAAATCGTGGCACACAGTTTAAGTTAACCGTTACTATATAGCCGCTCTCTTAACTCTTCATTTTTTGTGCCTATACCATTCGTACATCAATTAAAAAAAATTAAGTTTACCCAGAAACCTCGTAAAACCTTTGAATATATATACTGTATAGAAGTCGCCAGCCCAGGTTAAAATTTCTAATACGGTTTTGAGGTAGTTGGTTAATTCACCGCCGCAATCGCCACCATCTCTAGGGAATCGACCTGTGGTGGTCCCTAGCGGACAAGTGTCGAACTCTTCAAACACCCCTTCCCCCTCCAGTTGAATGACGTTGAGCTGCAGTGAATGATGGATGAGGGGTGTGGGGAATGACAGCGGGCGACAGGGCTGCGCTCTAACGTGTAAATAACAACTAAGACGATACAGGGCGTTACGGCAGCGCACTGCAGCGGTGAAGTTCCCAAGCTGCTCATCATATGCTTCTGAAAAACGTAGAGTAAATTCTATCCACTCGCGACTTCTATACAGTATATATATTCAAAGGTAAAACTCAGGTTTCAACGATTTTCTGAAAACCTAATTTTCATTGATCCACACATGAATACCAACACTTGAAAAAGTTTTAAGACACCGGCTGTAGAGTATCTGTTAATTAAAAAAAAAAAACTGTAAGCACGATTCAGTGCTTTTTAATACATGCCAGGACTGACACGAAAATTTGCCTATAAAAAAAAATAAAAAAAAAAACTTTGAGTTGTTTGGTTGCTAAAACCATTTATAAACATATACATATCGTGATGAAATGAATGTGTTTGAAATCACGAACAGGAACACGAGATCATAAAAGTGAAACGGGGTTGCGATGCGCGCCCTCCTCAAGCCACGAAGTTGGGAAGGGGGGGGGAGACTGGTTCGCGAGTTCGCCGCCAGTCCGCGCGCGTGCAGTTCGCGCGCTCGTGCGGCAGTTGGCAGCCCTGCCTCGCGCCGCGGCCAGTGAGACCAGTGAGTGTCTGTGCCTCGACCGTTCAGCGGCGCGTCTGGAGATGCCCGCCGCCAGCCTTCAGGTACGTCCTGCACAGTGTACACAGTGTACACAGTGTACACCGTGTACACCGTGTATCCCTGGCTCGGCCCGTCTTACACGGTCTGCTCTAGCGCGGCCACGGGCCAGCGCACTCCAGGGACCGTTACTAGAGACTGGAAAAATTCGCGAGCTCGATGGACTCCACAATCCCCTACACATTCAGGATTCAGGCAAATGCCGCCTGCTCATTGGCTACTGACTCGTGACACCTGTCAACTGGGACGCTAGCGAGTCGATACTTTTTTTGGTTGAAGGGTTTTTCACTGGCTCAAAGTCCTTCAGATAAACTGTGAGTCAATCACAGAAAGAAAGTTTGTTTGTTTGTTTGTTTGTTTGGATTATAGCATATCGTGAAATGAACCCGCGAATTTTCCTGTTTAACCGTTATGTACGTCCTGCCCCGGAGTGTTTGAATACTAACCTCTTTTGGAAACAACATTACTAAGACAACGCTGAACTTAATTTCTTTTTTATGATTTTGTTCTTATTTGGCGTAACAATTTTAAATATTCTTTCCTGATAAAAAATTATGTTCGGGTTAGTTAAAAAAAAAATTGAAACGATCGAACTCTGTTTACACGAGGCAAAAATATCTTTAAAAGTTTTTTTCTAACATGAAGTTATGAAAACACAATCGAAATCAAAATTTATTGACCAACACTTAAAAAATTACGTTTTGTTTACAATCTAATTGTTAATTTTGCCGTTAATTTACTTTATTTTTCACAGAAAACTAGACAAACCAGGAAAATGAGGCGCGGGGGCTTCTACGCTGAGTTTGTAAACTACGCAAGAATCACAATAACGCAGAATGATTTCGATGACGTTTCCAAACACACGCTGTATAAACTACGCGAGACAACGCAATGCAATAATTGGCCAACTTTCAACTTTTTGAGTTTCGGCTTGCGTTTTCGTCTTCCATTTTTGAAGTGAATTGTTAAGAGAACTTTTTTATTTCTTTCATCGCGTTTTCACTTGTAAACCTTTCGCACAGTGAATTAAAATAACTTTAAATTAAATTATTGACAATGATAAATTTTGAATTATCAAAAGAAGCCCCGGGATAAAAATTTTTTTCTTCTGTTTAGCAATTTCAAGTTGTAGGGTTAGTCATGTCTTGTGACTTAGCGTTGATAGAGTTTTCTGTTGGTTGTTTGCGTAGCTTGTAAACCCGGCCTTACTCTTGAGCGGAAGTTTTTAAGGCGCTCTCTCGCACGTCATGTTGGTCAATTAATTTTCTTGTAATCTCGGTTACTGGAGAGTTTCTTTGCAAATCTACCACGAAAGCTCTTTTTCATTTCATGTTTCATCAAAAACATTTTCTTGACATAATTTAAAGGCGGCCATAATTCATAACTCACGCACGTTTTATTAAATAGGTTCACAAGTGTGACCTTTAAAAGCTCAAAAATACCATTTTGTATAAAGTGAGAAATTGTGATCCGATAACAGTGAATGATCGTCATTAATTTTTTAGGGAAATTCCATTATTAATAATAAAACCCCGATTGACCAACTTAAGGTTGATTTTGAGCGTTTTTATAAAAGTTTATGTACTGTAATTGCTTTCTAACAGACAATTTTGGTATTGGAGGTAAAAAAAATGCGTACTCGCCAAAAATGTTTAACATTCAATCTCGGTAGCAAGCAAACTCACGTGTTCTCATGTTGAAAATACACTTATAATACGAAACTCACACACGAAATTTAACGTGGAATTCTTTAAAGTAATGCTGAGCTGGATAAATATACGCAAATTGTGTTTTCAACTACATTTCTATACGCGAATCACATGTAGTCTTCGCACCCGGCGCTAGATTTCGCTACCGGAGCAGCTACGTCAACTATTCCATCATTTGATTAACAGAGCGAAATTTTAAACTATATAATGGAAAGGCTCCGATAAAAGCAAAAAAAAAAATACACTTGAACAAAAACTTATCCCCAGCTTTTGACTTGATTTTCCATAAGGAATTTTTATTAAAATTCAGCCCAACTTGTTAAAATTCATTTAACAGTTAATACTATAAAGTTTCCCTTTGGCTTTGTGAACTTTGGTTCGCGACATCCGCTACACATGGCATCACCGTGGTTACACATTTCCGTTCCATGCGACTTCCGTTCCATTCACGAAATTACTCGTACAAATGCCGTGTACCGTGTACATCAATAAGGGCGTCGATAGGGATTTATTTACCCATCTTGTGTAGATGCTCTACTCTGACCTCCCAGATAGGCGTGAGGCAGCTAGCGTGGCGGTTACGGAACGTGTTCGACGCAGTATCGCGCGCCGATGCGGCTCGTGCAGCTGCCCTGCAGTGAAAGCGGCGCCAAACACCCGCATCCGGTTCCTCAGCTTTCTTCCTCGTGGGCGGCTCGCAGGCTGACGGAGAACCAACGGTTCACTCGTACCCAGTCATAGGCCCGACATCCGGCATTGTGAATCTTGACATCTTGAGCCCTCCACTCCCTAAGCGATTGACAATTTCAGAAGGCTGTCCACGTTCAGGAAATTTAGGGGAAGGTCATGGAATATAGAATTGGTCAGGGAATTTATTTGAAATTCTGGAAAATTCAAGGAAATACTCCATTCATAGTAATTTGAGGGGAAAATGTTATGCTCTAGTCTGCATACTGTAAAAAAAAAAAAAAACATTTTTTAAAGTTGCGTTTCAGTGCACAGTCATATACACTATTATATGGCTAATGCAAGGTACTGTTTGAACTATTGTGATAGTGGATGCTGGATTGTAAAATGGGGCTATTTAAAAAAGAAAATAGAGAAGTTGTAATTTCGGTCATGGAAAGTCTGGGAAGGTTTATTACGGATTTGTGTGGACAGCCTGTTGCACGTCTAGACTATCAGGTTGGTTGAGTTGCGTCAATGACATTTAGGCCTGCTTTTACAGTCGGGTGCGTAAAATCTAATTGAAATAAATCAAATAGTCCGGTCAAAATAGACATTCACCCATGCATAAATTCCCAAGAAGCTGAAAATTTGCATGAACGTTAGGGATGCCATTATAATGAAATTGTGAAAAGTCCCCATCCATCCCGTGTGTGAAAAATTTTATGCAAGGTCGAAGTTCGCAAAAATGTTTATTTTTTTTTTAAGCGAAACTGTTAGTTGTACGATAAAAATAGCTCAGATAAAAATGATAGATTATTCCATTCTCTACAAAGATGGTCCTTACTTTTTTTTTGTTCCTAAGATCCACCATTTCTGAGAAAAGGCAATTCTAAAGTTATATAATGGTAATTTTCCGCTTGTGGGGAATTTATGCAAGGGTACCCCCTATTTTTTGGACTAACTTGATCGTACTGAAATGGAAGAGTTACGCACCTTTGCCTCGCGGCATGACTGCGCAAGCCATGGTTAAAATACTCTAGAATCGTCAAATAACATGTTTATTGGGAATTGTTAGTTTTATCCCCACCACGAAGTAGGCTACTACGAATGGGTGGCAAACTTCTGCTGTGTTAAGAACTGCTTGGATGTCCGACCTCAACTCAGTGAACCGTAAGACTCGGTTCATCCCCCACGAAGTTCTCATTATCATGCCGGGGCCATTTCTTCAAACGTGCCATTACGTTTTGTTTTCTGTATCATACGATAGCATGTTATGCTACTTATCTGCCATTTGTAAATTCAATCTTAATTATAATCCTAATTTATTAATTTATAATCCTAATTTCGACCAATTCCGCACCATATCCAACATCCGACAATACAAGAAAAGATACATTCGAGAATCAGTAGAAATATTAAAATACCCAGCAAACATTAATTGAGAAGATGGCTAAAAATTAAGCGAAATATGGAACCCACTTTTTAGAAATCCTCAAAACATAGCTCCACAGCCAACATCAGACAGATCGCCCCTGATTGGCAAAACTGCCCAGACAACCAGGCTCTGATTGGCTCACAGCAGCAGCCAATCAGGAAGCACCTTCCCCTTAGGCGAGAGTATATAAAGGCAGGATAACTTGTAGCTAGAGGTGGGTTGTTACAGCAATTTTCGGTATCTGTTCCAACCTGATACTGATACAGTAATGTACCTAGTTACAAGTAGTAGCGGTCCCAGGAATCGACAAGGTATCAGCAATCTCGTAACAGGGTACACATCCTCCGTGCCGTCATCACATTATTAATCACGCCCGGTAATTCTCTACTTCTGTTACTCTCATGCCCGACTGATACAGCCAGTATCAATCAGTTCAACATTCACTGCAGTTCGTCCTGGCCGTGTATTAATTACTACCATGTACATTGTTGCGGGCTGTCATGCTTTGTAGTTAGTATGTTTATAGTGAAATAAGGAATGGATAAGTGCAGGAAAAAGACTTCATTTGTGTGGAATTTTTTTACGGAAAATAATGAGTTTGCTAATTGTAATTTGTGTAAACAAAAACTGAGTTATAAATCATCATCGACTAATCTGAAGAAACATTTGAAACGTAAACATTGATATAGTATGCTCACTAATGTACGTATCTGTTTTTTTATTTTTAATTTTTGATAAAATCGTAATCTTTTAATGTATGAAAACACTAGTTACTAATTGTTTTCGAAAAAAAAAGTCCATATGTTGATTACATCTGTTATTAGTGTCAACTGAGAATTTATTTGCATTTTCATAGCTGTTTGGTGCACAAATATAAATATTATATCTTGTATTAATGTACTTTTTAATATTAAAATTTTATTAGTTTTATTATTGAACGAGACTGTGCACGCACTGCGCACTGAGCGTACTTTGATGTGGGACAATAACCAAACGACTCGTAACAATTTCGCTTTGCGCCTCTCCTTCAACGCCTTCCCCTGCGCTTCCTCCCCTACATTATTTCCCTTCTTTATCCCTTATTCGTCGTTCCTGCTCCCTCCCCTTTCACAAGCTCCGCCCAAGTGACCGTCATCTGCGATCGGGTTCTGCGCACATTGGCCGTGGTGTTGTTCCAGGCGAATTCTGAACTGATACTAAAGTACCTGATACTTTTCAAGTGTACTCGTTTGACGTTCCTGATACAGGCGCGTATCAGTGACAAAGTATCATGCTGATACTTTTCGACCCACCTCTACTTGTAGGAATCTCAGTAGGTAACTGCTCCCTGATGATGGCGACTGCATAGTCGACCGAAACTTCGGTGAATTATTCGCCAAGGACGCGGCTACAAACCAGAAGTGAAGCTTCTCCAGACAATGGCCGTGAAAGCCTGCGAACATTATTATAATCCTAATGGTTGAGAAGTTCATGTTCTGAGTTTCCGTAGCTGGGTAACGCACACTACATTGCTTCTGTAATTTAATTTTCGAAAAGTTTCTTTTTAAAACTATGTATAGAGCGAAAAAAAGAACTTCAGCTTTCACAGGCTGATGGTCTAAGAGCAGGGCTGTGTGTGTTCTAAAGAGGATCCTTACATGATGCAGAAGCGGAGTCTGGTAGCCATTCATACGCTGGTTCGAGGTTCGATAATCACACACTTCCACAACATTACTCCATTTAGCTCTACTCTTGTGAGCGATATAAGTCGCTAATGGTAATAGCCCTCCTGGAAGCTGTAAGCTGATTAGACACCATCAAACAAGTAAGAACATAATCCCCTGGACGCAGTAATGATTAATTAACACAGTGAGTGGTGCTTGATGCTTTCACGCAGTGTGTGTCGCCGAACATCATGGCCAGAACTGTACACGCGGAATTGTGTGTATGTGTGAGCAGCGGTTTTGGTGAGCACTGTAATGTTTGAAGTTAGTGTCCAGTACCAAGGCTGGTATGCAGTGTGTGGTCTCGTGCTAGCCGTAGTATACCATACAAGCTGTTACACTTCGCAATGCTTTACGTGGTGTTGTGTAACTGTTTCTCATACGTACCAAATGTAACATTGAAATTGATCGAAGGCTTTCTTGGGCTTGGATCACGTCTTAGGAAATGATAGTGCTTGATTTTTCGGCATGTATTGTTACAACCATCTTAAAGGGTGATGACTGGTGTTCTGACTCACCGGTTACAATCGAGCGGTGATTGGTCCGTGTGGGCGGCCATGATAGGTGACTGTTCAACCAGTTAGGTTGAGAATCTTAGTATATCCAGTTGTCGAGATTCAAAAAATTTATCCCCATACACACACACGTACCTGGCTTTCAGAAGAAAATCGCCCTTGAAGATGTTAACAACCAAGGCATGCCCAAACAAAAAATTAATATATCTAAAACTTTGTATTTAATAAAATATATTTTGGAATGAGAATTTTGGAAATACAATTTCTTGTCGTATTTCCTCAAGAGAATCATCTGATAACATTCCATTCTTACTTACAAGGAGGCGTAGTGGCAACACATGCTTTATATAATTGTCATTACTATACATTTTTGGTCGTTTTTTAATAGTGATTGCTACAAATTGTTTTTCCTGTGAAATATTAATTGGTAATTAAATTTTTTTTGGTAATGATTACAACTGTAATAGTACTGTAAATATACACTATTTTATTCTTTAAAAAACACACATAGCATAACTAGACAATATCAAAACTTATAATTAATGGTGGTTAATAAGATAGTTGTAATGTTAACAAGCCTGGTGGCAACAGTGGTCGCCATGTACTCCTGCTGCAGACTAGAAGGACCCAGCAGTCGAGTCGACTATTCCCACACATCCTCATGCTTCCAAGCGACCACAGAGGTTTGAGTGGTCGGTTTAATTCCCCCCCCCCCCCCAATTCCCCGCAGAACACAATGCGAGCCCCTAGAGGCCCCACGCAAGTGTGGAAACTTGGCGGACGTTACTTCGAGCCGCTGGATCGTTGGAGTGCCCCACTTCTCCACGCCAGTATTCGGCCGGGTTCGAACTCGAGTATGCACTTGTGTACTTGCGACCTTGCGTACTTCACGTGCCCTTGACGAACCCGGACGGGTTCGCTGTTCGGCCTCTTCGCATGGTACCGGTACTTGCGTTCCGAACATTTTATTTCTCAACACACAGATTTTACTAAAACCTTTAGTTGAAATGGGCCATTCTCAGCACCTCACGCGAGTTTCCGGCCATTTACTTTATTTTTATACCTTAGCTTTGTAGTTACGATCGGTATGTATGTGCACGCATTTGTTGAAACATGATTAAATGTTAATTTGGTCATTCAATTTATTGATATAAGTAAAACCAAAAGTGAAAATGATTTCTCGAAATTTTAAATATGTTGTAATCAAATTTACCTCGCAAAATGTTTTTTTTTCTTCGTCTTTCTCAAAATGGCGACCTGTCTTCAAGTGGAAGTACGCGAGAAGTACGGATGACCTGCAGTTCGTCTGCCCTCGTGACGTCACTCACAAGTACAAGTACACACAAGTGTATACTCGGACACGGCCTTGTGTTGGCTGCTCCACTCACGTCGTTGCCCCGCCTGGAAGTTACGCCTCATTTGATTGGCGCAAACCTAGACAGGGGAGGCCCGTGGAATCCAACCCTCACTCTTCCGACGCTGAAAGAAAAATAAATAGGAGACAAAAAGAAGATTGCATCAACGTAGCTTCATAAGGTTACAGAGTTGTGGGTTACCTCCCTGTGTATCGCCTCCCTGTTAACCGGACATACCTCGGACACGTGCGGCAGGGATTTTGTTTCCAAATAGTCGACATATGGTTTTCATACGTGTTACTGTAAGCATGCCTTTCATACAAATGTGACATTTTTCATGTATTTAATAATATTAATAATATTGTTATGAGCGCGAGAGACAGGACCGCGATGCGCGCCAGGTTCGTAGCCGGCTGGCGGCCCCGCACGGCCTCTGACGTCACGCGCTGTAAGGCATGTAACGCTTGCCTGGCCGGATTACAAGGGTCCTCACTACCCACCACCCTCCGGTCTCCGCGCAACGTCTTGCCTCGGGCTATTATCACCCTTAGCGGCCTTGTAGTTCCGGGCTTACAGAGGCTGCCGCGTGGAGTGGCGTGAATAAGTTTCGCCATTCTCGATGTTTCGGGTGTCGTGTAGCCCGGGGTGACGCGACTTTTCACAGCTGCTCTCGTCGGTTCGAGAAGGACGCCAGGGTATATAAGCAGCGACGCCGGTTTCCGCGGCAGTTCCGAGAGTTCAGGGGTTCCCGCGAGTGAAGGGAAGTGCGACATCGGCGAAGAGGGCGAGAGACCCCTTCAAGAGTGGCGCGATGCGGAGCGACGGGATCGAGAGAGTGCGACTGAGTGGCGCGAGACTGTGTGTGGACAGGCGCGTGGTAATGGGCGAACCACTGTTGAGCCCAGCTCCAGTGAGGAGTGCGAACTGTGGAACTTGAGACACACTGAGTGACTTGAGAATAAACTTGTTTAAGTGCCAGTGGATGGTGATCGGACATTTTTAAGTACAATTATTCATTAGTAATGTAAATATTAGTAATTAATAGAACTGTAATAATACTTAATTGGACTATCTCTTACGAATTTAGTTCTCCCAACATAGGTCGTAACATTGTAGCTATGTATTTGTAAATTGTTTTAACGAAATCATAAAACATTTGACTTAGGAACGAAGTACATATTGAAAACAATTTAATGGTTCTGATTTCTCAAGCCAAATGTTTACTTAAAATTCTGTGTGTGAACGTTAAAATTCTAAGTCTACTTTTCCTTGAGATTTTAGTATGCGAGTATTATTTTCTTTTAAAATTCAACGATAAAGAGAATTTACTCTCAACAATATAATGGTTGCTAAGTCGTTGCGACGCCAAGATTGCAGTCGTGACGTAAGGTTGGCAGGGAAGCCTTCTTTTCACAGACGAGAGAGCTAAAACGGAAGTTCCCCGAAGTTCATGCTTTTTTTTCCGTATCTTTAATGTAGCTATCCTAACCAAATCAACCAACCGTCCACAATGTTTTAAAGTATTTATAATGTAGCTAACCTAACCTAATAGACCATTAGTATCCTTTTATCAACACCGCCATATTTATTTACAATGAACAAAAAAAAATCCCGAAGATGCACGATCGGGCGTTTGGCTCTCTCGTCTGTGAAAAGGCGGGATTCCCAAGGTTGGCATGCCTGGCGGTGATGCGCAGGCGGTTACAGAGCCGTGGCTCTGGGCGGAACAGACCGCGTGTCTAGAGCCGCGTTTATAAACCACGCACCACGCACCACGCACCACGCACCACGCACCACGGGGCACGCTACCACGCAGCACGATACCACGCAGCACGATACCACGCAGCACGATACCACGCAGCACGCAACCAAAGCAAGTCGCTCACGGTCGTTTATAAACACGCAAGTCGCGAGACGTCATCGTCCTACAACTTGGAAATCGTTCAGAGAATAGAAAACAAATTTCAATCCCGGTTATCATTTGATAACACCTACTTGTTTTATCGTGAAAACATATACAAACAGTAAATTTAATTATTAAGTGATATTTCTTTTTTTAATATGTAAACATTATTTAATAAAACAACATATTTTCCTTCTATTTACATTATTTGGGCGTCTTTAAAAGTTTTCAGAACACTTCATATCAAATAGAAAACATCGTTATTGAACTTGCGTAGTTTAGAAACCCGGACCTAAAACTCCTTATTTGCCGTGTTAATATATTATTCCCCTGTATTCTTTTGGTTATAAGGAGGTTTAACTAATTGCTAGTGTTACTCGCTTAATGATAGCATTTTTACGATTCTTTTTGAGATTTTCCTTTCAAGTGAATGTAAGTGTAGAATGTTTGTTAAGGCACGTTATTTGTATTATAAATTCTTGTAGCACTTCTCATCTACGTTCTTCAGTGCAGAAGTTTTTTTTGTGTGTTTATTTACAAGCGTATTTAAATGTGTCCTGCGTTGAATTACTACCTTACACCTAATGAAAATAGTAAAACAAAACTTTTCTGTTTTGAAGTATCGTAAAGTGTCGGCTGTTTGACGGCCGTGGGCGAGTCGTGGGCTGCACTGGTGCTGGAGTCGTGAGCAGGGGGTATCCATGTTGGCAGCAGTGGTCACGTGACCGATGCCGCACTGCGCTCGCGTGCCTTCGCAGGTCACGTGACTGGCCGTGGCGGTCAGCTCCAACTACATCCCCCCTTCTCCTGTCACCCCTCCCCAGCTTGTTCAGTTAGTTGAGATGTGTATGCCGTTTCTTTGTACACAATTATTGACGTGACAACGTCTAATAAATCATTGAACGCCGGCTGCACGCACGAAAAAGGATGACTCATATGCCCGTTACGCACATTGTCCCGTTACGATTTGTCCCGTTACGCTCATTGTACTCTTGCGCCGCATCTATCTCTCTCCCACTCGATTGGAACAACCATCGATTTGACTTTTTCGAGGCACATTAAACTTGAAACACTCACATTCGTTTCCTACTTTTCCTATCATCGTCCTATCCTTAACAGAATACCGTAAAACGGGGTTACTTTGACTTTAAGGGTAACTTTGACAGTTTTTGGGGCTACTTTAACAGAGTGCCAAAATAAGGTGTAAACGTGTGCGGAGCGAATTCTCGTGACTTGTGAGGCAGAAAGGGAGTGCTGTGTGTGCTGGGAATGGGTTACTGCGGGGAGTGGGGAAGTGGGACGAGTTGTTGGTGGGGGAAGTGGGACATGTTGCGGTGGGGGTAGCTTGGTGAAGGGGGCGCGGTAAGGGGGGCGCGTGTGTTGTGTTGCGATCACCTGACTCACCGACTAGTCCGAGCGTGTTCGTCGTTAGTGTTTGTAGTGTGGTGCGTAAATACGTCTTAGTTCAGTTTGGATGCTTAGTTTTCGGTAAGTTTATAGTATTATTTACGTAATCATATATAGTTTTTTGGTAGATTAAGATATAAATGTGTGCATATGTGATTTAATCGGTGGTAGGTATATAAGGTTTTTCTATTTGTTATAGGTTAACCTTGTGTTTATTTGCATTACAGATGAGTCACAATGGTGCGAACTTATAAAAGAAAACTCGGTGCCCGAAACTATAGACATTATAGTGATGAAGACCTTGCTAAAGCTGTTGCAGAAGTGAGAGCGGGGACACTTACTCAGGCAGGTGCTGCCAAGAAATACAAAATTAATAGGACCACAATTCTTAACAGGATCCATCACAAGCACGAAGGAAAGCCAGGCCACCCCACTGTTTTGACACCTCAGAGTGAAAAATTAATAGCAGATACCTTGTGTGTACTAGCAGACTGGGGGTTTCCTTTCACAAAAGCTGACATTCGAACAATCGTTCAAATGATTATCAACAGGGAAGGTAGAGTTGTAAAACAGTGGAAAGACAATTTGCCAGGCTATGACTTTGTGAACGAATTTGCAGCTCGGAACAACCTCACGCAGAGACTGGCCACAAACATCAAAACTTCAAGGGCATCAGTGGGTCCTAACGAGATAAAAGAGTTTTTCGAGAATCTGAGACCAGCTTTAGAGGAGACACGTCCCGCTCTCATTTATAATTATGATGAGACAAATATTACAGACGACCCGGGTGCGATAAAAGTCCTAGTACGCCGAGGGCACAAACGTGTGGAAAGAGTCCAGGAGCATTCAAAATCATCTATCAGCATCATGTTCTGTGGCACAGCAGAAGGACATTTGATTCCTCCCATGGTTGTCTACAAATCGAAGCACCTTTACGACAACTGGACACTGGGTGGGCCACCTGAAACTATTTACAGGAACAGCAGCAGCGGCTGGTTTGATATGAACCTCTTCGAAGTATGGTTCTTCAAAATATTGCTACCGCACATCAAGGAACACAGAGAAGAAAATGAAAAAGTCGTTGTCATTGGTGACAATTTGGCGTCTCATTTTTCACCTGAAGTCATCAAAACTGCACTAGAAAACAACATTTATTTTACAACTCTGATCCCTAACTCGACGCACATGATGCAACCACTGGATGTGGGTATCTATGGACCATTAAAGAAACAATGGCGGAAGGTTCTGGATAGCTGGAGAAAAGAATCAAGAACACGGGGCGCCATCCCAAAGCCACAGTTTCCCATGCTGCTAAAGAGATTGATGGATGCATTGGCTCCTAATATAAAAAAAAATCTACAGAGCTCCTTCAGAACTACAGGTCTTTGCCCTTTTGATCCGGAAGCCGTTTTGAAAAAGCTTCCAGCAGATCGCTCAGAAGAGTCTGGACGTGTCCTCGACAGCAGTCTGCTGGAGTTTTTAAAAGAGACAAGGGGCTACAACTCTGAAAGAATTCGACACAGAAGAGGAAAGAAAGTCGTTCATAAACCAGGTACACAGATCTCTATAACAACCCAAGATGTCCCAGCATTCGATGATGCTCCAGAAATGGAAAATGATGTCTCAGTTGAAACTGTCTCAGCTATCGAGGATGACCCGACCTTCACATCAATTCCCTCAACATCTCGGGTTCTGCCTGAGACTGACCAGACTTCTTCAGATGAAGGTGTTCCTCTAAGTGATTTGTCTCGTAAGATGGAAATAACGGGCAAAAAGAAGCGCAATAAGAAAGGCAAGAACAAGGACAACCTCTGTTACATTTGTAAGTGTGACTTCAGATTCTACCACCATGCTGCTGACTGGATTTGCTGCATCACTTGCAACAAATGGATTTGTGGCATGTGTAACAAAGGCTCAACCAATCCTGCCTATGAATGTATGGAGTGCGAAGATACGGATTAATAATTAATTTTAGCTTTTTATATTGACAAATTTGTTACGTTTATTACTAAAGTTGATTGTAATAATGCTTATGTTAATTATGATTTCAAAGATAATTGCAAGACTGATTATGTGCCTATAATTGTAACCTAAGTGTTTGGTATTATTGTGTTAAATAAGTCTTTAATAAAAATGATAAATTGTTTTAAAAAACTCGTTTTTACTTTTTATTTTTGTGTATAATGTATAAAATATTAATATTTGTTTATCTAAATAATGTCAAAGAAACCTTTACGCTTTAGATCTTTGACATCAGTGGCATTTAAATGCCTTGTCAAAGTAACCCCACACTCGGGGTAACTTTGACACTTTTTTAAAAATATAAATAAAATTTTGGGGGACTAGTGGGGAGTAATATTGATATGAATTGGATAGCCAATGAACACATTGTTCTGTTGGATCAAATATATAATTAATTTTGGATGTTAAAAAAATGTAACCACCAAAAAACTTCCAAAACATGTCAAAGTAGCCCCGTTTTACGGTAACACAGATTGGAAGAAGTTGAATAGCAAACATGTATAAAAGTTATAGTTAAAATAATCTCTTCGTTAAAGTAATAAACATATTTGAATTAATGAGTGCAAATAAAAGTAAATTTATCAATTAAATTGTAGATTTCATTTCACTCCTACTTTGTATCCATACAAAATAGTGATAATTCAATAAAAATGATTCAATTTTATTCATAAAAGTATGCAATCATTTCATCAATGTTTTGTTATGACGTTGTCACGTTAAACTATCGTCCGTAAACCGACTTTACAGACAACCAATTTGTTTTATATTATATCATAGAACTTCGTTGTCAGTCACTACATCTTGGTTTCTGGGATGAATTGATGCCTTGATGCAGCTGTCTTCAAGGGCGATTACCAACTAAACACCAGGCCTTCAGTCGTTAGTCGTCCTGAAGAGGGCTGCATCAAGGCATGTCGAAACAACCTCTTGTCATTTACTATTGGTGAAAAATGAATCTCACAATTTCCACGGTATTTTTTCTGAATTAATTTTTATGAAATTACCAAAACCTAGTGTGGTATATTGTGCGCTGCCAGGTTGGCAACGCACGTCCGGACACACAGTTCCGGGATGGAGGCTGGTGATACACGGCCAAACAAAGACTGAGGGGCAGTTTGTACATTGTAATCCCAAGGTCACTACATTGGCGACGAGGATGGGATTGGTTTCTTTGCGTGCATTACGGCTCGTGTAATGTTCAGAAAGAATGTCGGGGTTTAAAGTTGAAAGTTTTACGCCCGGCGAGGACACGTGGGACTCGTATGTCGAAAGGCTGGAACAGCTTTTCATCGCAAAGGGCGTGGGAGACAAGCCAGAGGATCAAGTTAAACGACGTGCAATCCTTATTTCGTCTGTAGGGAAACAAACGTATGAAGTGCTACGCAATCTGTGTGAGCCCAAGAAGCCATCGGAGCGCACCTACAGCGAGCTAGTCACTTTGTTGACGAGCCATTTTTCTTCACGGCCGTCTGTGATTGCCGAGCGTCACAACTTCCACAAGTGTGTCCAACAAGAACAGGACACAGTTTCAGATTTTGTGGTGAATTTAAGGAAATTAACGCGCTCTTGCAATTTTGGTACCTTCTTAGACGCCGCCTTGCGTGACCAGTTTGTGGTAGGGTTAAGGGACAGAAACATTACCCAGCGGCTTTACCTGGAAACCGATGACCTCACCTTCGAAAAGGCAGTAGGCATAGCAGTTCAGCATGAAGCGGCCGTGGGAAATGCAGCCCTTCATGTAAATGTGCCGAAAGTTGAAATTTCACACGGCTCGGCGGAACAGACCGAAGGACCAGTAAATGTACACGTGGTGAAAACACATTCGCGGGAAGATGGCGTCAAAAACCAGGGCGGGCCTGGGTGTTTGTGCTGTGGAAATGTTACTCATTATGTGCGTGACTGCAAGTTCCGTAAGTACAAGTGTAATAATTGTAAACGTATAGGACATCTTAAACGAATGTGTCCGAACTTCATGTCGACTGATACAAAGGACCGGACCCGTCATAATTATGTTGTGCGTGAAGACCCTGATTGCCAAAGTGTACACACGTCGGACGAGGATTTTGCGTCTGTGTTCCAGTTGTGTGGGTTGGCAGCCAGGTCACGACCTTGGGTTATGGAGGTGTCGGTGGGGGACGTGGTGCTGGATATGGAAATCGACAGTGGCGCGTCCATATCCGCTATTTCAGAAAGGCTGTATAGGATGCAGTTTTCAAAATACCCCTTGTCTCCGACACGGGTTAGTCTCAAGTCTTACACGAACGGTGTAATACACCCATGCGGGACAATTACAGTACTGGTGCAAGTGAAATCGAGCAAGCCCAAGAAGCTAGATTTGTTTGTAGTTCCAAATGGAGGCCCTCCACTTCTTGGCAGGGATTGGTACGATGCTTTAGAGCTGCCAAAACCGAGTCTCAACCATATCAGGACCACTTCAGATGAGGACAGGTCAGTGCTGAGTGTCATTACCAAACAGTACCCTACCTTGTTCGATGACTGTTTGGGTACGTTCATTGGAAGTAAGGTGTCACTGCATGTACGTGAAGGGACAGCACCAGTCTTTTTACCTGCTAGGCCCCTGGCCTTTGCGCTTAAGAGTAAGGTTGATAAAGAGCTAGACAGGCTTCTGGGGTTAGGTGTACTTCATCCAGTGTCATTTAGTGAGTGGGCCACCCCAATCGTTCCCGTTGCAAAACGTGATGGTACGGTCCGTATTTGTGCTGATTTTAAGATCACAGTCAACCCTAACCTTATTGTGGAACATTATCCTTTACCGCGAGTTGATGAGTTGTTTTCCAAGCTGCAAGGGGGGATAGAGTTTTCTCAAATTGATCTTTCCCAGGCATTCCAGCAGTTGCAGGTCGATGAGAAGTCGCAGGAGCTGTGCACTATCAACACGCATAGGGGATTGTTTCGGTTTAGCAGACTCCCTTTTGGAATAGTGTCTTGCCCCGCTATTTTTCAACGCACAATGGAGCAAGTCCTACAGGGGTTAGAAGGTGTTGTGTGTTTTCAAGATGA
Organism: Bacillus rossius redtenbacheri; assembly: GCF_032445375.1. NCBI lineage: Eukaryota > Metazoa > Arthropoda > Insecta > Phasmatodea > Bacillidae > Bacillus > Bacillus rossius. The sequence continues at coordinate 7,986,364 of NC_086345.1, forward strand.
CATTTTGGTAACAGGCGCTACCAAGGAAATTCACTGGCGAAATCTTCATGGACTGTTACAACGTCTGCAGGACTCTGGTTTCAAGGTAAATAAAGCGAAATGTGCATTTTTCCATTCATTAGTCTCTTTTCTGGGGCATAGGGTAGATAAGGAGGGGTTGCATACGAGTAATGACAAAGTCAAAGCAGTAGTAGATGCACCGCCACCTCGTAGTGTCAGCCAGTTGAGGGCATGGCTAGGTCTGGTTAATTACTATGCCCGTTTTCTGCCTAACCTAGCCACGGTGTTGGCACCTTTACATGAGCTTTTGAAAAAGGGTCATAAGTGGGTTTGGGCACAAAGCTGTGATTCTGCCTTCAAAGAGTTAAAACAGCTGATTGTCTCCTCACATGTTGTCATACACTACAACCCGGATTTGCCAGTTCGTTTGGCATGCGATGCGTCCCCATATGGTGTGGGAGCAGTCCTAAGCCACATCCTACCCAGCGGGGAAGAGAAGCCAGTTGCATTTGCTTCTCGCACCTTGTCGTCTGCAGAGAGAGGGTATTCTCAGCTAGATAGAGAAGCCTTAGCAATTATATTTGGAGTTAAAAAGTTCTTTCAGTACTTGTACGGCCGAAGCTTTACCCTGATTACCGATCATCAACCATTAACACACATTCTAGGTAGCCATTGTGGTATTCCGCAGCTCGCTGCCAATAGGCTGCAGCGTTGGGCAGTGCTTCTTCAGGGTTTCGACTACACAGTTCAGTACGCCAAAGGTGACGCCAATTCGAATGCTGATGGCCTCTCTAGGTTGCCACTTCCAAATGTTGAGCCTTCTTCAACCCAATTTTCATATTTGGATGTTGGAGTGTCAGAGTTTTTGCCAGTGACGCCTCAGGAAATCAGGCGAGAATCTGAAAGGGATGGAGTGTTAGGTAAAGTCATTAGGTGTCTTAGAGATGGTTGGGCCACGCAACTGTCCGACACGCTCAAACCGTTCTATGACAAAAGAAACGAACTTGCACTAGAAGGGGGCTGCGTTTTGTGGGGGCACCGGGTCGTCATTCCCCAAGCCTTGCAGGATCGAGTGTTGCAGGAGTTGCACACCAGTCACTTTGGTATATGCAAAATGAAAGCCTTGGCACGTTCGTATGTATGGTGGCATCGGATAGACAAGGATTTGGAGAGGGTAGTTTCTTCTTGTACCCCATGCTTCCAGAACAAGTCCTTGCCAGACAAGTCAATCCTGCTGCCGTGGGCGTGGCCCGACCGACCTTGGCAAAGAATTCATGTGGATATCGCCGGTCCATTCATGGGAAAGCATTTCCTAGTCCTTGTGGATAGCCATTCAAAATGGCCAGAAATCAGTGTTCTTCCCAGTATTACGTCGGATGCAGTGATAACACAGTTGCGTTGGTGGTTCGCTGTATACGGGTTGCCAGAACAGCTAGTTTCAGATAATGGTGTCCAGTTCTCGTCGGAAGAGTTCAGTCGTTTTTGTAAACACAATGCCATAAGGCACACGTTTTCACCTCCGTATCACCCTTCCTCAAACGGTCTGGCGGAAAACATGGTCAGAACCTTTAAAAACAAACTCAAGTCATTGGTTCACTCTAATGTTCCGCTCAACACAGCCTTACCCCGCTTCTTGTTGAGCTACAGAATAACCCCCCATACAGTCACGGGGGAGTCACCTAGCAGTTTAATGTTCGGTAGGGTTGTTCGTAACCGTTTGTCGTTGCTAGCCCCGTCTGTAGCTAACACTGTTGCAACTCGCCAAATGGGTTCGGTGGTCTCACGTTCCACCCTCAGGAACAGAGCTTTTGATGTGAATGACAGTGTTGGATTTACTGTTTATGCACGTGGGAAACAGAGTTGGGAGAAGGGGGTGGTCGTTGGCAAGTTGGGTCCACTCACGTACAGTGTGCAAGGGGCCAGCGGAGTCACCCATCGCCGCCACCTAGATCAGCTTCGCCCCCTTCCGCCGTTGTCGCAGATGGAGGCAAACACGGTCAGCAGCAACAACATGCGGGTCAGTGGTAGAGAAGCACAGCTGCCACCCTGCCACCAAACGTCCTCAACTTCGGAGCCTACAGGCGGCAGGGCAGCACTGACAGAAAAGGAGCCACAGGAAAACGTGATGGAAAGTGCAGCTGGCAGTGTCCAAAATGAAGAAAGGAGTAGGTGTAGTGATGCGGAAAGCGGGTTTAAGGGGTTTGTGCTAGGGGAAGACAGTGTATTCGTGAGTGGTGATGCCAGTAGTCAACAACGATACCCCAAAAGGAACAGGGTCCCCAAAAAAATGATGAACCTGTGATGTGTGTGAACATACATTTCTAGTAGTACTCTTTGTCCATGTGTCGTTGTTTGTTTGTTCGCTACTATGGGTAGGAGAGGAGTGTGGTATATTGTGCGCTGCCAGGTTGGCAACGCACGTCCGGACACACAGTTCCGGGATGGAGGCTGGTAATACACGGCCAAACAAAGACTGAGGGGCAGTTTGTACATTGTAATCCCAAGGTCACTACACCTAGTTTTTAAACATAAGTATCGTCTTAGGACAAGTAAATGCACAGCTATGAAATAGGAGAAAATGCCTTTCTTTGATTTGCTGCATGCCGTGTTACCACCACAACTCAATTTTACATATATACATATATATTGCGTATGTCTAATTCTGTACTGGTTTTAGTCCACAACCAATATCTGCACATTACTGAAGTATTTTATAATTACTTCGGTCGGATAGTACCTTCTTCCAAAACACCCGAGGCATGGCAGTTTCTGGAGTATGGGTACTTGTCTTCATTCATCATGTTATTGAAAACAATTGACTACAAATAAATTCTACGATGTAACCTCAAAGACGAGCCCAATTAAAGATTTTACTACACACTTTTTTTGATTTGCCACTACTTACTTCACTAACAAATAATCTTCAAAAAATGCCTAAAAATCAATTACACCTAATGAAATGTTTATTCCCCAGTCATTAGGTATGTACACGCCGCACACCTCGCTGGGCCGCACCTCTGGCGCAACTCTCGCCGCAGCACCCCTCGTGGACCTCCGTCGCCGCACTCTGCCGCCGCCGTCGCACTTCCCCTTCGCCGAGGATCCACTCGACGCTTCGCTCGCAACTTCTCTCTGGACTCTCGCCGCACCCGCGGCACTATCGCCCGGAAACTCTGCCACGGGAAACTCCCGGTACAACCGCATACTGACTCCACTGGAGGCCGGCGTCCTGGGCTTACATATCATAGGCGCCACTTATAGAATTCACGAGCGCGGCTGGGGCCAGTCGCGTCATTCCGCGCCGACCCGACGGCAGAATTCTCTCGAAACGCGCGTCAGTGGCTCGCGTAACTCTGCAGCTGTCAGGTGTCATGTTAACGTCGCTGAGATAAAGCGTCGCGCGGGGAGTGGAGGGCTAGCGGGAGGGGAAGCGGTGACCCTTGTGATCCACCAGGTGCGCGCGGCACGTCTCACGTTGCGGCGGCCACGTGATGTCAGCCAGCCCTGCACCTGCGCACCGCGGCCCTGCTTACGTTTCGTAACAATACTGAAATAACTTACAGTGAATATTGCAACTAAACAAATTTATCCGTTTAGTTTTAAACAGACTTTGACAAATTAACGAAATATACAAGCAAATGAGAACTGAAATATATGTATTAATATATTGGTAAACTAAATTAAGAAAAAAATCAGGAAACCAGGAAAAAATACATACATTTGTGGCGTATAGTGCCACAGTCTGCAGACAGGGCAGCGGGCAGCGTGTTGCTCTAGGGCGGGAGTGAGCATCAGTAAGGCGAGGGCTTGGTTAGTGTGGGCGGACGAGAACCGCCGAGTAGGGCATGTAGGGCAGGAGGTAGTGCGGTCAGGGCGTACAGTGTAACTGTGTCTGCAGACAGGGCAGCGTGTTGCTCTAGGGCGGGAGTGAGCATCAGTAAGGCGAGGGCTTGGTTAGTGTGGGCGGACGAGAACCGCCGAGTAGGGCATGTAGGGCAGGAGGTAGTGCGGTCAGGGCGTACAGTGTAACTGTGTCTGCAGACAGGGCAGCGTGTTGCTCTAGGGCGGGAGTGAGCATCATTAAGGCGAGGGCTTGGTTAGTGTGGGCGGACGAGAACCGCCGAGTAGGGCATGTAGGGCAGGAGGTAGTGCGGTCAGGGCGTACAGTGTAACTGTGTCTGCAGACAGGGCAGCGTGTTGCTCTAGGGCGGGAGTGAGCATCAGTAAGGCGAGGGCTTGGTTAGTGTGGGCGGACGAGAACCGCCGAGTAGGGCATGTAGGGCAGGAGGTAGTGCGGTCAGGGCGTACAGTGTAACTGTGTCTGCAGACAGGGCAGCGTGTTGCTCTAGGGCGGGAGTGAGCATGAGTGAGGCGAGGGCTTGGTTAGTGTGGGCGGACGAGAACCGCCGAGTAGGGCATGTAGGGCAGGAGGTAGTGCGGTCAGGGCGTACAGTGTAACTGTGTCTGCAGACAGGGCAGCGTCTTGCTCTAGGGCGGGAGTGAGCATGAGTGAGGCGAGGGCTTGGTTAGTGTGGGCGGACGAGTACCGCCGAGTAGGGCATGTAGGGCAGGAGGTAGTGCGGTCAGGGCGTACAGTGTAACTGTGTCTGCAGGCAGGGCAGCGTGTTGCTCTAGGGCGGGAGTGAGCATCAGTAAGGCGAGGGCTCGGTTAGTGTGGGCGGACGAGTACCGCCGAGTAGGGCATGTAGGGCAGGAGGTAGTGTGGTCAGGGCGTACAGTGTAACTGTGTCTGCAGACAGGGCAGCGTGTTGCTCTAGGGCGGGAGTGAGCATCAGTAAGGCGAGGGCTTGGTTAGTGTGGGCGGACGAGAACCGCCGAGTAGGGCATGTAGGGCAGGAGGTAGTGCGGTCAGGGCGTACAGTGTAACTGTGTCTGCAGACAGGGCAGCGTGTTGCTCTAGGGCGGGAGTGAGCATCAGTAAGGCGAGGGCTTGGTTAGTGTGGGCGGACGAGAACCGCCGAGTAGGGCATGTAGGGCAGGAGGTAGTGCGGTCAGGGCGTACAGTGTAACTGTGTCTGCAGACAGGGCAGCGTGTTGCTCTAGGGCGGGAGTGAGCATCATTAAGGCGAGGGCTTGGTTAGTGTGGGCGGACGAGAACCGCCGAGTAGGGCATGTAGGGCAGGAGGTAGTGCGGTCAGGGCGTACAGTGTAACTGTGTCTGCAGACAGGGCAGCGTGTTGCTCTAGGGCGGGAGTGAGCATCAGTAAGGCGAGGGCTTGGTTAGTGTGGGCGGACGAGAACCGCCGAGTAGGGCATGTAGGGCAGGAGGTAGTGCGGTCAGGGCGTACAGTGTAACTGTGTCTGCAGACAGGGCAGCGTGTTGCTCTAGGGCGGGAGTGAGCATGAGTGAGGCGAGGGCTTGGTTAGTGTGGGCGGACGAGAACCGCCGAGTAGGGCATGTAGGGCAGGAGGTAGTGCGGTCAGGGCGTACAGTGTAACTGTGTCTGCAGACAGGGCAGCGTCTTGCTCTAGGGCGGGAGTGAGCATGAGTGAGGCGAGGGCTTGGTTAGTGTGGGCGGACGAGTACCGCCGAGTAGGGCATGTAGGGCAGGAGGTAGTGCGGTCAGGGCGTACAGTGTAACTGTGTCTGCAGGCAGGGCAGCGTGTTGCTCTAGGGCGGGAGTGAGCATCAGTAAGGCGAGGGCTCGGTTAGTGTGGGCGGACGAGTACCGCCGAGTAGGGCATGTAGGGCAGGAGGTAGTGTGGTCAGGGCGTACAGTGTAACTGTGTCTGCAGACAGGGCAGCGTGTTGCTCTAGGGCGGGAGTGAGCATCAGTAAGGCGAGGGCTTGGTTAGTGTGGGCGGACGAGAACCGCCGAGTAGGGCATGTAGGGCAGGAGGTAGTGCGGTCAGGGCGTACAGTGTAACTGTGTCTGCAGACAGGGCAGCGTGTTGCTCTAGGGCGGGAGTGAGCATGAGTGAGGCGAGGGCTTGGTTAGTGTGGGCGGACGAGTACCGCCGAGTAGGGCATGTAGGGCAGGAGGTAGTGCGGTCAGGGCGTACAGTGTAACTGTGTCTGCAGACAGGGCAGCGTGTTGCTCTAGGGCGGGAGTGAGCATCAGTAAGGCGAGGGCTTGGTTAGTGTGGGCGGACGAGAACCGCCGAGTAGGGCATGTAGGGCACGAGGTAGTGCGGTCAGGGCGTACAGTGTAACTGTGTCTGCAGACAGGGCAGCGTGTTGCTCTAGGGCGGGAGTGAGCATGAGTGAGGCGAGGGCTTGGTTAGTGTGGGCGGACGAGAACCGCCGAGTAGGGCATGTAGGGCAGGAGGTAGTGCGGTCAGGGCGTACAGTGTAACTGTGTCTGCAGACAGGGCAGCGTGTTGCTCTAGGGCGGGAGTGAGCATGAGTGAGGCGAGGGCTTGGTTAGTGTGGGCGGACGAGAACCGCCGAGTAGGGCATGTAGGGCAGGAGGTAGTGCGGTCAGGGCGTACAGTGTAACTGTGTCTGCAGACAGGGCAGCGTGTTGCTCTAGGGCGGGAGTGAGCATGAGTGAGGCGAGGGCTTGGTTAGTGTGGGCGGACGAGTACCGCCGAGTAGGGCATGTAGGGCAGGAGGTAGTGCGGTCAGGGCGTACAGTGTAACTGTGTCTGCAGGCAGGGCAGCATGTTGCTCTAGGGCGGGAGTGAGCATCAGTAAGGCGAGGGCTTGGTTAGTGTGGGCGGACGAGTACCGCCGAGTAGGGCATGTAGGGCAGGAGGTAGTGCGGTCAGGGCGTACAGTGTAACTGTGTCTGCAGACAGGGCAGCGTGTTGCTCTAGGGCGGGAGTGAGCATCAGTAAGGCGAGGGCTTGGTTAGTGTGGGCGGACGAGAACCGCCGAGTAGGGCATGTAGGGCAGGAGGTAGTGCGGTCAGGGCGTACAGTGTAACTGTGTCTGCAGACAGGGCAGCGTGTTGCTCTAGGGCGGGAGTGAGCATGAGTGAGGCGAGGGCTTGGTGAGTGTGGGCGGACGAGTACCGCCGAGTAGGGCATGTAGGGCAGGAGGTAGTGCGGTCAGGGCGTACAGTGTAACTGTGTCTGCAGGCAGGGCAGCGTGTTGCTCTAGGGCGGGAGTGAGCATCAGTAAGGCGAGGGCTTGGTTAGTGTGGGCGGACGAGAACCGCCGAGTAGGGCATGTAGGGCAGGAGGTAGTGCGGTCAGGGCGTACAGTGTAACTGTGTCTGCAGACAGGGCAGCGTGTTGCTCTAGGGCGGGAGTGAGCATCAGTAAGGCGAGGGCTTGGTTAGTGTGGGCGGACGAGAACCGCCGAGTAGGGCATGTAGGGCAGGAGGTAGTGCGGTCAGGGCGTACAGTGTAACTGTGTCTGCAGACAGGGCAGCGTGTTGCTCTAGGGCGGGAGTGAGCATGAGTGAGGCGAGGGCTTGGTTAGTGTGGGCGGACGAGAACCGCCGAGTAGGGCATGTAGGGCAGGAGGTAGTGCGGTCAGGGCGTACAGTGTAACTGTGTCTGCAGACAGGGCAGCGTGTTGCTCTAGGGCGGGAGTGAGCATGAGTGAGGCGAGGGCTTGGTTAGTGTGGGCGGACGAGAACCGCCGAGTAGGGCATGTAGGGCAGGAGGTAGTGCGGTCAGGGCGTACAGTGTAACTGTGTCTGCAGACAGGGCAGCGTGTTGCTCTAGGGCGGGAGTGAGCATCAGTAAGGCGAGGGCTTGGTTAGTGTGGGCGGACGAGTACCGCCGAGTAGGGCATGTAGGGCAGGAGGTAGTGCGGTCAGGGCGTACAGTGTAACTGTGTCTGCAGGCAGGGCAGCGTGTTGCTCTAGGGCGGGAGTGAGCATCAGTAAGGCGAGGGCTTGGTTAGTGTGGGCGGACGAGAACCGCCGAGTAGGGCATGTAGGGCAGGAGGTAGTGCGGTCAGGGCGTACAGTGTAACTGTGTCTGCAGACAGGGCAGCGTGTTGCTCTAGGGCGGGAGTGAGCATCAGTAAGGCGAGGGCTTGGTTAGTGTGGGCGGACGAGAACCGCCGAGTAGGGCATGTAGGGCAGGAGGTAGTGCGGTCAGGGCGTACAGTGTAACTGTGTCTGCAGACAGGGCAGCGTGTTGCTCTAGGGCGGGAGTGAGCATGAGTGAGGCGAGGGCTTGGTTAGTGTGGGCGGACGAGAACCGCCGAGTAGGGCATGTAGGGCAGGAGGTAGTGCGGTCAGGGCGTACAGTGTAACTGTGTCTGCAGACAGGGCAGCGTGTTGCTCTAGGGCGGGAGTGAGCATGAGTGAGGCGAGGGCTTGGTTAGTGTGGGCGGACGAGAACCGCCGAGTAGGGCATGTAGGGCAGGAGGTAGTGCGGTCAGGGCGTACAGTGTAACTGTGTCTGCAGACAGGGCAGCGTGTTGCTCTAGGGCGGGAGTGAGCATCAGTAAGGCGAGGGCTTGGTTAGTGTGGGCGGACGAGTACCGCCGAGTAGGGCATGTAGGGCAGGAGGTAGTGCGGTCAGGGCGTACAGTGTAACTGTGTCTGCAGGCAGGGCAGCGTGTTGCTCTAGGGCGGGAGTGAGCATCAGTAAGGCGAGGGCTTGGTTAGTGTGGGCGGACGAGAACCGCCGAGTAGGGCATGTAGGGCAGGAGGTAGTGCGGTCAGGGCGTACAGTGTAACTGTGTCTGCAGACAGGGCAGCGTGTTGCTCTAGGGCGGGAGTGAGCATCAGTAAGGCGAGGGCTTGGTTAGTGTGGGCGGACGAGAACCGCCGAGTAGGGCATGTAGGGCAGGAGGTAGTGCGGTCAGGGCGTACAGTGTAACTGTGTCTGCAGACAGGGCAGCGTGTTGCTCTAGGGCGGGAGTGAGCATGAGTGAGGCGAGGGCTTGGTTAGTGTGGGCGGACGAGTACCGCCGAGTAGGGCATGTAGGGCAGGAGGTAGTGCGGTCAGGGCGTACAGTGTAACTGTGTCTGCAGGCAGGGCAGCGTGTTGCTCTAGGGCGGGAGTGAGCATCAGTAAGGCGAGGGCTTGGTTAGTGTGGGCGGACGAGAACCGCCGAGTAGGGCATGTAGGGCAGGAGGTAGTGCGGTCAGGGCGTACAGTGTAACTGTGTCTGCAGGCAGGGCAGCGTGTTGCTCTAGGGCGGGAGTGAGCATCAGTAAGGCGAGGGCTTGGTTAGTGTGGGCGGACGAGAACCGCCGAGTAGGGCATGTAGGGCAGGAGGTAGTGCGGTCAGGGCGTACAGTGTAACTGTGTCTGCAGACAGGGCAGCGTGTTGCTCTAGGGCGGGAGTGAGCATCAGTAAGGCGAGGGCTTGGTTAGTGTGGGCGGACGAGAACCGCCGAGTAGGGCATGTAGGGCAGGAGGTAGTGCGGTCAGGGCGTACAGTGTAACTGTGTCTGCAGACAGGGCAGCGTGTTGCTCTAGGGCGGGAGTGAGCATGAGTGAGGCGAGGGCTTGGTTAGTGTGGGCGGACGAGTACCGCCGAGTAGGGCATGTAGGGCAGGAGGTAGTGCGGTCAGGGCGTACAGTGTAACTGTGTCTGCAGGCAGGGCAGCGTGTTGCTCTAGGGCGGGAGTGAGCATCAGTAAGGCGAGGGCTTGGTTAGTGTGGGCGGACGAGAACCGCCGAGTAGGGCATGTAGGGCAGGAGGTAGTGCGGTCAGGGCGTACAGTGTAACTGTGTCTGCAGGCAGGGCAGCGTGTTGCTCTAGGGCGGGAGTGAGCATCAGTAAGGCGAGGGCTTGGTTAGTGTGGGCGGACGAGAACCGCCGAGTAGGGCATGTAGGGCAGGAGGTAGTGCGGTCAGGGCGTACAGTGTAACTGTGTCTGCAGACAGGGCAGCGTGTTGCTCTAGGGCGGGAGTGAGCATGAGTGAGGCGAGGGCTTGGTTAGTGTGGGCGGACGAGTACCGCCGAGTAGGGCATGTAGGGCAGGAGGTAGTGCGGTCAGGGCGTACAGTGTAACTGTGTCTGCAGACAGGGCAGCGTGTTGCGGGGCAGTGCTGTCATTTATAATGTTTGGTAAACTATTTCAATAAGTAGAAACATAAGCTGGAAATCAAAAGGATTATTTTAGCCATTTAAATGGTTTGAGTAATATTAATTTATTTTTCAGCCACAATGTGTGTGCCATTTTGACTTTTTTATTTGTCGTTACTTTTATTCATGGGCTTTTTTCTAAAATATTTACTTGATACCTCTCTTTCATTTTTTTTGTACTGCCACAAATATTTTCAACGAATATTCAATCAGTGTAATATAAGTGGTGTAAAAAGTTGCGCACTTCGTAATTATCATCTGGTGCGAATGTTTATATATATTACACTAAGTGAAGTTCTGTTCCAAATAATTTTGGCAAAAATCAATGGATAAGGGGATATCGAGTTAAAATTTTGGACATAGCCCTTAAAGAAGTGATGTAAAAATGTAAAATAAATAAAAAATCAATTGGTGTGTTAGACCGTACCTTAAATCAAAGGTACACGGTACCGCTGATGTAGAAGAAAGTGCTTGACAAGTTACACGGAAATGATGTTTTACAACTTGAATTATATCACTCTCTTAACCTATTTTCGGTTTCATTAGGATGGGTCTTTAATTGCACTAATTATTCGTTAATTCCTGTACATTTACACAATACATAAGTTATTTTTTTTATTTATCTCTTGTATGCTGCTGCTTAAATCCTGCGGCCATCTTTGTAGCTATGATTCGTTGACGGTAAACCAGCCAACCATAAGCCAAAATAGAAAACATATAATTGGCAAAACTCGTTAGTTTAAATTGGAAACGACCTCGATCGAAACATTGTTCATTATATTTTTAACCAGTTGCTGAGTTAAACGTAGTCCAATATGTAGTTGAATATTCTGTGTAATAGTGGTCCGAGTTATGGCAGTGTTAGGAAATCTAAGCTAACGTGTTTGATCACAAGTAACTCGTTCGCCGGTCAAGTAACGGCTTTTGGAAACTCGTCGCTCTTTCTCCCCCTGACGCCCGCGGCACAAAGCAATCTTTCCTCTTCGAGTCTCTTTCGACTCTCTTTCGACTCTCTTTCGACTCTCTTTCGCCTCTCTTTCGCCTCTCTTTCGCCTCGTCGCTCCAAGTCGTCAATCGCGTATGTCGCCAGTTCTGTCACGTCAGGCGGGAAGATGTCGCGTAATTCTGAGCATGGTGTTCCTAACCGCGCGACAAACAACCACATTCAAATAAGTATTCCCATTAAATTACTTCAAAAATACGAACACCATCTGTGTTTTGCACGTTTGTTTTACTGAGCCAGTTTAGAAAAATTTGTTTGATCCAGATTTAATATTTATTCTGTATGTGAACTTAACTTGACATGTTTCAAACTATTTATGTATACATCAATGATAAATTTATTGTCATTTAGAAGTGCGAGTGGAAAATATTTTCCGTTTTAAGATAACCACATTTTTTTTAATAATAAATATCCTTTTTTTTTCCTTTACGAACCTAGATTTGTATAATATAAGATAGGTTAATATACGTTATACAACAATTTCTTTTCTACAGAATTCTTGGTACAGTTAAATCAGCTTTTGTTCCTATCATTTGGTAGAAAGTAGCATGGGTCATACTTGATTCTCAAATTTTATGTGAGCCAGTAAGTAGTAAAGGAACGCTAGAAGGGGTTTTATATGGTGCTGTTTGTATAAAAACGTTGACATTATTTTTGTGTCTGTGAAAGTTCAACTCGTAAAAATATTTTTCCGGGTTTAAGAAACGTTTCTGGTAATTTACCGAAACATTTACCCAAAAATACTTTTCAATAAAATTTAAGCATGTCTATTGCCAATGCGCTAGTTAAAAATCAATAAATAACATTCTAAAACCAATGGTTCACGCTCATTTCAGTAACATGAAGAATGCGATGCAAAGGAATTACACTCTCTTGATTGGTTACTGCTCGTGATTGGCTGGAAACATATTTCGTTCGCACGTCCTGCTGTTGTGATTTCAGCATCATGACAATGAACATGGCGGGTTGGTTGGCGAGCTATTGTTTAGCCTGCTCGTGAAATACTGCTGTGCGCCACGGCCTTATAAATGCAACGCGTGAACTTTGTTTTTACGTAATCATACAGGATACATATTTAATCTCGGTTTATGGTACAATACATTTATATGCTTGATCGCATTTTGAATTTGTCGTTTGTACAATGAGTAGAGACCGGAAAAATTCGCGTATTAATTTCGTGATAGGCTGAAATCAAAACATGTTGAAAGCCTAATGCTTGGATACGAGGAGGGAGGCCATAGCATGGCAAGGATTGAGGAATGGTATTTGCTGACATAATAACATAATTATTTAAACGCTTGGCGTTTTATTAGGTCAAACACAAATTGATTAATGAACACGTTAACAGGAAAACCAATTAGGTTAACAATTAAATTGATAACAAACACAGCAAAATTTCAAGTGAACGAGCCATTATCAAGGCTACAAAATATAGAGAACAATTTACAAGTTACGAGTTACGCCGGCCCCGACGCTACAATGTGTACAATTCTGCTGGTTCTGCTATTGGCTCGCAGTTAAACTGGAGCTCTCTGGGCCAATGAGAGACTATCGACCAAAGAAGCGTCGAATCACAAGCTACCCAGTGGAGACGCCTCACAATTCATTACCCAATGATCACGCGTGTTTACTTGAGAAATTCAGAGGATAATGGAGGCTATCCTAGAGGTCATTGAATCCGCGAATTTTTCCGGTCCCTAACAATGAGTAATATACGAGGACCATTCTAAAAGTAAAGATGCGCCACCCTCCTCCCTCCCCACGGACCAGTCTGACGCCAAGGCGAGACGCAAGGGTCGTTCACTGTTGAGCGAGACCAGGGGCGAGGTTCGCAGTGCAATATGCCTTTTGGAATGCGGAGAAAGTCCGCCCCATGGAAATTTACAGACGTAACCTAGGTTTATGGTAATACGATGAATGAAGCTTTAGTTCGAAAATGGTGCGTCGTGTTTAAGGACGGAATATTAACGAATATTCGTGACGAACGCTGGGGCCGACCTTCAAAGAGCGTGAACCACTCTAGGGCCGCAGATGCGCATGTGCCAGACGATTGGGAATAAAAGAGGATCAAGCTAGAATTGTAGTTGCACTCGGAGGCATGATGTTTCGTTCAGATCGGGTAGCGACCAACAAGACACCATGTAGGATGCTGTGATTTGAGGCAAACATAATTGTATTTGCTTTAAACAACACACTTAAATGTTTGTACATATCAGCAGTACACGTGAATCATCCTGGTGAGACGGAACTTCTTGTATAGCATTAAGCAACCATTTCATGACAATTTCTTGTAGTCTTCTGTTCAATGTTTGCATTATTCGGCAGTGAATAAAGTATCTTGGTAGTTTTGTAAATGTTTATTGTGAAATAACGCAGGCATTACATAGATATCAGGACGAAACAGATGTAAATTTGTAACTATTAGAAACGGCTTTCGATAAAACTGAAAAAGACTTTAAACAATCCTAAACCCCGGCTTTAGACCTGATTTTCTAAAAGGTATTAAAAAAAATCCCTATCGTGTTAAAATTCACTAAACAACTGCACGCTGTAACAACTGCGTGTCTAAAATGGTTGAAATTTCGGGGTGTGTATTCCAAAGCATGAGGAAACACATACTGAAATTTTTGTTGATGCGTGCTGCCATCTTCATGTTGAGGTGGGAAACATTTCAGACAACCCTTGTATTTATACTGGGCCATTCACAGCCTCATGCACGGCGCAAATCTATAGGAATAACCCGTGTTGGGGGTTAGGCTAAAGGTTTACTCCTGTATGCATTCTGTAAGCGGAAAACTTTATGATAAAGAAAAAGGTTTCCTCAAAGGTTAGTTTGTTTCGCAAATACGACTGGTTCGACTGGCTCGGCAGCTGATGTTCGACAATGCCCCGGGACCAATCTCGGTTGTAACAAAAATTAAAACTGGCGGATTGCAAAATTAATTAGCAAGTGTTTGCCTTCGCACACAGTTTAACACCTTAACCTTCAATTCACGAAGGACCCTGGTTGCAGACCATCCAGGGATCTTCGTACATGTACGCTCACTGAGTTCACTTTTATCATGAATCCAAAAGAATATTCTTGGAATATTAACAAAACTTAACCCCCCCCCTTTGTTAAATTTACTGTAACAGCACTTTATTGTCAATGTGTTTACCTTTGTTTATAATTAAACATGCAACAAGGAAGTCCAAACACGGAGTAGTTTCTACGGAAGTTCAGTTGTTTGGAAGTACAAAGAACGCTTCATTTATTTGAGTTGAATTATTCGTTGGGTAGTCCGTAAACTGACAACTGACTGTAGTTTCCAACAGCTGACGTTCGGGCGGAGATGGACGGAGCGATGACTGGGGGGTGAGGATTGGGGTCCGAGGATTGGGGGTCCCGGAGGATTGGGGGCCCCCAGCTGACCAGGGAAGCGCAGAGCAGGAAGCCCTCACACGGCTGCAGGGCGGTAACTGCCGCCTGCCCGGTAAGGCAGTGGTTCGTGCCGCCGGCGGTAGAAAGCGCTGTTGGCGGCGGTAAAAGTGGTTTGTGTTTGCCGCCGCTTTTCCCCCCGGTCTGTCTCTGTCTGTCTCTGTGTCTCTGTCTCTGTCTCGGCGAGCGAGCGACTCCTCGTGTACTTTCCTTCCCGCGACCCGCAGGAACACTGACCTTGTCTTGAAAACAAATTGCGTGTGTCCATCTGCTCCTGGCCTTGAGTGCGCAGGACCACTCTGGTCGTAACGACCTTATTGCTGATCACTGACTCTCATCATGCTCTAGGGACGCCATACCTTTTTCTACAGCTCTCGTGCCGTAACGTAGCATTTGCCTTCGTGAGACAAAGATTACTCGAGATTTTTCAAAATAACCCTAACATTCGAGTCTATTGTCTATGGCCAGTATCGTAACAGTTGTATGCAACAGTCCCAAAACATGAATTTAATACTAACAAAAACGGTATTGTAGCAGCCAATCACTATTAACTTCAGTCATCCTTTTTAAATTTTGTATTGTGTGTTTGTGAAGGAACATCTTGAAAATTAAACTATGAAAATTGAATATCGCCTAAATACTGTTGAAGCCAAAATGGCGTATTTCGGGTTCTATCGCTTCCTCTTAAGCCCACTGGTAATCAATAATTCAGTGGAAATTCTTAAGATTGGTTTATTCTAATAATATTAAAATACATCATAACATTTTACTATAAATATTCGAAAATAAGATTAATGAAATAATAGTTTTAACAAACACTTATGTCTATAATAGCGTAAGTCGTACGATATCTAACATTCGTAACAATATTTCTAATTAATTAGGGATAGTTATCAGTTTGTATCTCGCCTGATTTTTTACTCACTATAATGTTTTTAAATTAATTACAGTTGTGTTAAAGGATGTTTATCTAATATTCAAACGACAAGGAGTACGAACACACATAATGCGTTTATAGAATTTTTTTTTAGGAGCGTGTGTAATGTAAGAGTAATTTGTAATATTTAAACATTCGACAAGTTATCATTATCGGATAATTAATTTAATATTCGTAAACGTAATACCTGTTGTAATTTTACTATGGAATTGTATCCTTTTTATAAACCACTAGTCGATGTACCCGCGCTTCGCTACGGCTGGCTGCAAGCAGAACACACTCGCACTGTATCCTTTGACATGGATACGCAGATGGAATCAACAATGCAAAATGCCGTTGCCATGGAGACGAAACAAACATCATCAATGCACGACGAAATTTTATTACAAATAATTAAATTCTGCTTCAAGGGGTGGTTTTCTCGAAATCTCTCCTAGATAGAAGTAGCTTGGCTTCTGGGTTGTAGCTGTGTCCTTGGAAAATTATTAACCGACGTTTCAATCGACATTGCAGTCGCCATCATCAGGTAACTGCTCCCTGATGATGGCGACTGCAATGTTGACCGAAACGTCGGTGAATTATTCGCCAAGGACGCGGCTACAACCCAGAAGCCAAGCTACTTCAGACAATGACCGTGAAAGCCTGCGAACTTTATTTCTCACCTAAATAGTGGCATTCCTTGTTTCGAAGGTCAAGTTTGCCGAAATTTCAATTCCACAGGATGAACGATGCGCGAACCCATAAAAGACGCAACACACAAACATAATTTTTTTATATATAAGATTTAAAACACAAACGACTTAAAACACACTAAATAATTAAACTATCGCTATTCAAAACTTTGAAACTTAAAAGTTGATATGTAGAACTATTTTTCAGTGTTTTAGCCATGCGTTGGGATGAGATTGCTGTCGACATTAATGTGAACGTATTTACCAGCTATTTCATATGTGAAGTTTTACTCTTTTGTTTGAGATGCGAGTGTGTTGAGCTATATTTGATCGTCGTTGAAAATGAACCGATCTTGTGATGTCTTCTAGGAGAAACAGCGCACAGGTGCTGAGGATAGCTGCTCAGGCAGAGATCTGCGCAAGTACTCGTTAGTCCGTCGTATCAGGCGGCTGATGAAGTGGCAACGAGCCACTCTGTTTGGCTTGAGCTTAAGGGTGTTATTGCCACGCTCCGTGGGCTTACTGCGCTTATGTGGCCTCCTTATCGCCCGTGCAAAGTGACGCAGGTTGTGGTTTAGTAACACTTACGGCGCAGCTGGGAGATTGGTATTGAAGTGTGGTGTTTTAGGTTTGGTTTACTAATCACGAAGGAAACTAAAAAAACGCGTGAGTCGCAATACGAAAAATGTTTGGTAACCACATTTAAGAATTCTCATTTATAATTAACGCAAAATGCAAAAACCGCAACACAAGATTGCTTTAATTTCAAACTGTTGTTTCAGCTTGCGTTTCCACCTTATATGTTTGAAGTGATGTGTATAAGGCTACGTTATTTATTTTTAATCGTATGTGTAACGTTTTCACTGACACAGTGAAAGCAAATCACAGGTTTGAATAAAATTGTTGAGAATTTCACACCTTTTCGTGATCATTAACTACACAAGAAGCCCGAAGAAGAACTTTCAGTTTTGCAATTTCAATTTGTGTTCGTGATGTAACGTAACTTACGTGCTTTGATGGACGATTTTTTTCCCCCCTTGCGTCCTTGCGTCCTTGCGTTTCTCGTGAAGTTTATAAACCCGGCGTTAGAAGCAAACCATTGCCATCACACGAGAAGAAATATTTACTGAGTATTTTTGCCAACTTTGTTACAATAAGAAACACTTAACTTTATAGTTTGGAATGTGGAAAACAATTGAAAGTCAGGGTTATTTA
Source organism: Bacillus rossius redtenbacheri (assembly GCF_032445375.1). NCBI lineage: Eukaryota > Metazoa > Arthropoda > Insecta > Phasmatodea > Bacillidae > Bacillus > Bacillus rossius. The sequence continues at coordinate 8,003,575 of NC_086345.1, forward strand.
CGCTACATTTGTGAAGTCACCAGATGCATGTCATCGGCTAGACGTGAGCTGTCCCCAGCCCGAGTGCTTTAATTACGTGGTTTTTAATTAAGTCTCACCTCTCGTCCCCTGCAAGGTAATATGAGACGGAAACACACATACCTAATCAGATCGGAATGATTGGAGTCTAAAATATTGAAGTACCTATCAAGAAACCGTTACAGAAATGTCGGGTGTTATTTCGGCAAAGCGCTAACAACAAGGAGTCGGCGTGTGTTGAGCAAGGGTGTGCTCGAATGCGAGGTACGTATGTTACCACTGCGTCACCTGGCACACGGGTGGATACACAGCTTTAACACAGCAACATGTCTCATCTTTTGAGAATCACTATCAAAAACTGATGTCGAAATTTATATCAAGTTCCAACCATTTTTTTTATCTGCCCTTCAAGTTCAAATTTATTTTCACAATATCTCATTAATATAATTTCAGATATACTATATTAAGATTAGGAAATTTATTTCATTTGCGAGATAAAAATACGTGAGATGCTGTCGTATGTAGGTACCTTACATATTTATATGCAGGGTGTCCTCACTAATCTGTGATCAAAATTCCTTGACTTTTCCACGACCAAAATTACGAATCACCCTTCTAAACGTTTTGGTTGATTTTATCTGTTTTGCAATTTTATTAAATAAATGAAGCAAATCCAGCCTTCACCATCACCTTAGCTGGCTTAGTTCAAAAAGAACCTTGTATACATTGTATATAGTATGTGTGACCTTGTACTAACTATAACAAAGAAAACCACGAGCTAGTCTATCAGTTACTAGCCAGTGATGTGTAAACATCTAACCTTGGTAACGATGTGATATCTTGTTGCAAATATACTTTCAACACGTGTGTCTACGTAGTTTATACACCCGGCCGTTGAAACACCACATGGCTGTTCAATGCCAAGCGTGATAAATATTTGCATTTCTCCACCCGCCACCGCTAGAATTCGCTGATTGAATCATAACCGTTGATTGTAACCAGTGGCGGATCCAGGACTTTGGTTTGGGAGGGGCTTGACCCAGCTGAGGCTAGGCTTTATATCAAGGCAAACACTGAAACAATAGTGGACCCAGATGCTTTTGGAGGGGGCTTGAGCCCCTTAGCCCCCCCTCCCTCTGGACCCGCTACTGATTGTAACCGTCAAGCGCAGATGGTAGCACGTAACAGAAGGAAATTTTTAACTATTAGAAACGGCTCCGATAAAATCGAAAAATACTCTAAAAAAAAAAAACTCTAAACCCCGGCCTTAGACCTGATTTTCAACAAGGCATTTTACTATAACATGACCCATCTTGTTAAAATTCATCTAACAATAATTTATATTATAAAGTTCCCGCACTTGTTAGATTAAAATAATTAAAAATCATATAAAAGGAAAGTTTTACTATGAAAACTTTTTACTTTTTAATACCTATGCGAATTTATGGACATTAATTTCCTAATCAACGTAACTTATTTAATTTTATGTTAAGTAGAACTAAAGAATGGGATAGGCCTGCTTAGTATGAAATAATCCATCAAAAGGACAGCTATGTAATTAATAAAAATATAGCAATAAGATAAAAAATTAATGTATTCATATCTATTTGTGTACGCACAGTTTGTATTATCTAGTAATTTGTTATTGAAAAGTAAAAAAAAAAAAGATCCAGTGACAAGGTTTGAACCACGTCGAAAATCATCCCTCGAGCTTATCATCCGCGCGCTCTACAACTGCGCTGTCAGAACTGTTGGGGTTTGGGAAGGAGACTGTGTATTATCAACATGTAGTGTCAATTTAATACTCAGACTAATTTAGTTTACCAGATACATTCCAGGGTAGTTACACTATCATAAAGTTTCATTTGGCACACCAATATATTTGGTACCTTTATCACCTGATGTTTACGAAAGTTACTATATACGGGTTTATGTTGCCGCGATCTTTTTGTCACATTTCCGTTAGTCGACGTCCGTTCCATTTTAAAGAAATTTCTTCTACTACACATCCAAGTTTTCACAGAGTGAATGCAAAGCAAACTGGAGGAGCATGAAATTTTCTCTTAAAATTATCAGCATGGGAGTCTTTTTCAGTAACCCTTTCCAAAATTTCAAGAGAATTAGTTGAGTTTCCTGGTCCAATTCCAACTCGGCTGCCTTTTCCCTGATGTCCTCGTCTCCCAGAGTGTGAACACTCGGCTCGGAAGTGTACACTTGTGACACACTAGGCCCCACGTGTGACATTCTGTTGCTCCGTCGCGGTGTAGTCAGCTCGAGCGAGGAAGCAGTTGGCGCAGGCGTCTTTCCTGCTGCGCCATTGAAGCTCCCGGGAAATAACACACCAGTTTCCTTCCAAGCGCTCAACGGAATTGATCTGCCCCTTGCCATAAGGATTGCAGTTATAAAAATAGGTTCCAGAACCTGGTACCCAATAGGATCTAGAAGATTTTCAACAATACTGAACGGGCCTGATATTGTGTATACTTGAGTAACAAACAAAAAAGTAGTTTTAGGTGGTTTGCTGTTACTGTAAAAGGACCCGAAATTGTGTTCTCTAAGGTAAAAAATAACTTTCAAACAGATACAAATGTTTTATGTGAAGGGCTTTATAGTTATGTTTAAGTTCCTCAAAGAGTTTTACCCTTCTGGTATAATTTTGGCCATAAACGATATCAACCTTCCGTGTGCGAATGCCGGAGTCAGTTGGCAGCGGTTGTTCTAATGTGGGTCGTGTACGGCTGTACTCGTCTGTCGACCATCCACGCCTTGCCCTGGCTCCCAGGCTCCGGCCTCGCAGGGTTGCTGTGGATGTAGAAAACAGGGATAAGTCAGACGATCAGGAAATACATATAGAAGTCAGAAAAAAAAACCCCACCAAATATTTGTGTTTTTTTTTCTTGTGACTGAAAAATAAACCGAAAATACCATTTCCGCCAACGTTCAGGCTCCTCAAAAAAAAATTGTTCAAACCTTTACTAATAACTAAATTTCGTTGATTTTCCTTTTCCTGAAACCCTGATCCTTTTACTGTAAACACTAAAGGGGTAAACTAATTTCCGGATGCTTACATACGAGTTCGATAGCTTACGTACGAAAGCTTTAGATGGACCCAGGGCTTTAATTTTGGAAGGTGACACATTTGAAAGCACATATGTATTCCCCCCTCCCCCCCCCCCAAATGCAACACCAAGTGGGCCACGGGATAATTTGTGTCTGGAAGGCGAGGGAGACTTGTCGAGTCAGTTGTGTAAAAGTTGTAATCGTCGTGTGAATGTTGTAAAGCCTGTAGCAGCGCCCAGGCGGGAGTTGGAACACTGTGTGTGGTGTTCTGAGCTGTACCTCTGATAACATGCGAGAAGGATCTTCATAGATGCTCGTTATCAACACACGACTTAGCTTTATTCAAAGAGAGGGTTGAGAGAGGCCAGGTGAGACCATACAGACTAATAGCTAACCAATGTGCCGGTGAAAGATTATATCCTGTAGAAATGTTATATGTGAACTTTGGACGTTATTATAAACATTAGGGTTCTCTTGTGGTGTTGTAAGTACTGTGCAAAGAATATTCAATGAATGTACTTTTTATATGTTAGGTATTTCCGAAAACAAAAAAAAAATGATTTGCTCATTTGAGGTTCTTTTATGAGTGATATTTTACTTCGACACAAACAGCATTTTAATATTGGAGAAATAAATAAGTTATTTAGTGATTTGCCTGGTTGGCTAGTTTATTCGGTTTATTTTTAACAATTTAATTATGCAAAACGTTTACACTTCGAACAAACACAGCCAATATTGAGGTCTCAGTAGATCCTCAACCTTGACGAAGCCGGCTGGAATGCAGAGCGAAACCTCGGTACTATTTACCCCTTATACTACGCTTCTAAAGCTAAGATAGTGTATTAGATCATTTCCTCGAAAGCCTGTAATAAGTTAGTTGTGGTGACACTCTTGTGATTACGAGACGTTGTGACGTGATATTAATTCCTTCAAACCGATTGTAAAAAAAAAACAAATCTTGTAGCCGTTCTTACCTGCCAAAGTTAAGGTTTGGATATGCAAACCAATAATAAATATGAACAGTTTGTGAATTAAACCTTAAGCAGTTTGTAAACTGGAAATAAGCAGTTTTACATCCCCCCCCCCCCCCCGGGTGACAGCTTGTAGCGACACTTGTCTCCAGAGGCAGGCCGCTTGTACCCGGGGGTTGTCCCAACACAATGCCACCTCGCTCGTGGCTGGTCACGTGTCTGGCAGCGCGTGTCCCGAGTGACAAGCAGCCAGTCCCTCTTCTCCCCTCCTGCTAGACACGGGCTGGCCAGTCCCCTCCGACTAGACACGGGCTGGCCAGTCCCCTCCGACTAGACACGGGCTGGCCAGTCCCCTCCGACTAGACACGGGCTGGCCAGTCCCCTCCGACTAGACACGGGCTGGCCAGTCCCCTCCGACTAGACACGGGCTGGCCAGTCCCCTCCGACTAGACACGGGCTGGCCAGTCCCCTCCGACTAGACACGGGCTGGCCAGTCCCCTCCGACTAGACACGGGCTGGCCAGTCCCCTCCGACTAGACACGGGCTGGCCAGTCCCCTCCGACTAGACACGGGCTGGCCAGTCCCCTCCGACTAGACACGGGCTGGCCAGTCCCCTCCGACTAGACACGGGCTGGCCAGTCCCCTCCGACTAGACACGGGCTGGCCAGTCCCCTCCGACTAGACACGGGCTGGCCAGTCCCCTCCGACTAGACACGGGCTGGCCAGTCCCCTCCGACTAGACACGGGCTGGCCAGTCCCCTCCGACTAGACACGGGCTGGCCAGTCCCCTCCGACTAGACACGGGCTGGCCAGTCCCCTCCGACTAGACACGGGCTGGCCAGTCCCCTCCGACTAGACACGGGCTGGCCAGTCCCCTCCGACTAGACACGGGCTGGCCAGTCCCCTCCGACTAGACACGGGCTGGCCAGTCCCCTCCGACTAGACACGGGCTGGCCAGTCCCCTCCGACTAGACACGGGCTGGCCAGTCCCCTCCGACTAGACACGGGCTGGCCAGTCCCCTCCGACTAGACACGGGCTGGCCAGTGTTCAAACATTGATGAGTAGGTCCGGAAAAAATACCAGTTATTTTCCAAGTTTTATCTATTATTTTGCAATTAGCATTTTAATTTTAACTTATGTAAAAATGTACATATTTACTTTCTAAATGTTGTAAACAATATATTAATACATAAAAATGGCTACAAATTACCCTGTAGTTCAGTTTTGTACAAAATACACAATTTTTTCTAGCCTCCCTACATTAAAACCACAAAAATAATTTAAATGTTTACGTTACTTGAAGAATGTTTAAGGGGTATCACAATTATGTTTATTACAGTTTTATTGTTAACTAATATTTACATTAATAATAAACAGTTATACTTAAAAATGACAAATCACTGACAAATAAAAATGTTTATTCTCAAGTACTGTAACCCCCTTCTCGAACCGACGAGAGCAGCTGTGACGAGTCGTGCAGTCCCGGGCCGACCCGACGCCCGAACAGTCCACAAAGGTGGCGTCAATTCATGCTGCTCCGCGCGGCGGTCCGCGGAATTCCCAAGGCCGCTCAGCGATAGATAACGGCGCCGAGGCAGGACGTTGCGCGGGGTGTGGAGGGAGAGGGGGTAGCGACGACCCTTGTAATCCGGCAAGGCGCGCGTGGCATGTCTTACGTCAGTGGAGGCATGTGACATGGCTATGCAGGGCCGCCAGCCAGCTCCGAACCCGGCATCGTGGTCTGGTCTCGTCTCTTGCGTTCGTAACAATGGTAATGTAACATTTTATAGTATTAGCCTATAAGAATTTTGCAATGGAGGATACACTATACACATGTGTATACTACAGAATAGAAAGATTGTACTGTTATAGCTTGCATTAATTCATTTAAATATATTTTGGTATTGGAAAAAAATGACAAATTCCCGGAAAAATGTAATAATTTTCCAGAAAATTTCTTGAACTGAAAATATTTCTTAAAGATCTCTGCAACTTGTGCTATAGTACGTCGAAACATTCGGGTCAAACCAACTCTAATTTAAGAATACAAACAAACTGCGGATTTGTTTGCATTAATTTTACGATCATAATTCATCGTTAAAACATAGGTTTCTGTAAAGTCGAGGATCATCCGACATACTAAATGAAAAAGCAAGCATAATGTACCTCAGGAATAAAGTGTACAGGATCACACCATCGGAATCAAGGGATACTCATGAATGAAGGAATACACGTGGATAATCTGTAAGCTGTTGGTGTTTGTTATTGAAAGAGAGGACTGTAGTATCGGGAGTTGATTGGTTATTGAAGGAGAGCATTGTAGTAGCGGGTGTTTTGTTGGTTATTGAAAGAGGACTGTTTTGTTGGTTATTGAAAGAGGACTATAGCAGCGGGTGTTGTGTTATTTAAATAAAGCATTGTTGCAGCGGGTGTTGTGTTGTTATTGAAGGAGAGGATTGTAGTAGCTGGTGTTATGTTGTGTTGTTATTGAAGGAGAGGACTGTATAAGCGGGTGTTGTGTTATTGAAGGAGAGACCTGCAGTAGCGGGTGTTGTGTTGTTATTGAAAGAGAGGACTGTAGTAGCGGGTGTTATGTTGTGTTGTGTTGTTATTGAAGGAGAGCACTGTAGTAGCGGGTGTTGTGTTGTTATTGAAGGAGAGCACTGTAGTAGCGGGTGTGTGTTGTTATTGAAGGAGAGCACTGTAGTAGCGGGTGTTGTGTTGTTATCGAAGGAGAGCACTGTAGCAGCGGGTGTTGTGTTATTGAAGGAGAGCCCTGTAGTAGCTTGTGTTGTGTCGTGTTGTGTTGTTATTGAAGGAGAGCACTGTAGTAGCGGGTGTTGTGTTGTTATTGAAGGAGAGCACTGTAGTAGCTTGTGTTGTGTCGTGTTGTGTTGTTATTGAAGGAGAGCACTGTAGTAGCGGGTGTTGTGTTGTTATCGAAGGAGAGCACTGTAGCAGCGGGTGTTTTGTTATTGAAGGAGAGCCCTGTAGTAGCTTGTGTTGTGTCGTGTTGTGTTGTTATTGAAGGAGTGCACTGTAGTAGCGGGTGTTGTGTTGTTATTGAAGGAGAGCACTGTAGTAGCGGGTGTTGTGTTGTTATCGAAGGCGAGCACTGTAGCAGCGGGTGTTGTGTTATTGAAGGAGAGGATTGTAGTAGCTGGTGTTATGTTGTGTTGTTATTGAAGGAGAGGACTGTATAAGCGGGTGTTGTGTTGTTATTGAAGGAGAGCACTAGTAGCGGGTGTTGTGTTGTTATTGAAGGAGAGCACTGTAGTAGCGGGTGTGTGTTGTTATTGAAGGAGAGCACTGTAGTTGCGGGTGTTGTGTTGTTATCGAAGGAGAGCACTGTAGCAGCGGTTGTTGTGTTATTGAAGGAGAGCCCTGTAGTAGCTTGTGTTGTGTCGTGTTGTGTTGTTATTGAAGGAGAGCACTGTAGTAGCAGGTGTGTGTTGCAGAGAAGAACGGCCTGAGCGCGACAGTGGCTGACATGAAGACTCCCCTGAGGAAGCCTGCGTCGCGGCGCGCGCCGTCCGCCGTCCACAAGCCGCCTACTCCGCTCAGGGGTGAGTAGACCCTTCAGCGAGTAGACCCTTCAGCGAGTAGACCCCTTGGCATATAAACTCCGCGGCGAGTAGACCCTTCAGCGAGTAGACCCTTCAGCGAGTAGACCCTTCAGCGAGTAGACCCTTCAGCGAGTAGATCCTTCAGCGAGTAGACCCCGCTGCGAGTAGACCCCGCAACTAACACTATAGATAACCCTAAACCACGGGTGTGTGGCCACCACGTACGTTGCAACTGAAACACAGCAGATAAGAGGGATAGACAATTTCAGGGAGGGTACTCTACTCAGACGTTGAAGATAGACCTCTCTGTACTCGGGCATGTATTTAATGGAATCTAAGAATTAATTAAAGAATTTTCGATAGCTAACTCTAATGAAAATGTATATTCAAATTATCACAATTATTCTAATGTTTACACTGGATCCAACTTCAAAGTCGAGGGTTCATAGTTGCGAATTGAGAGTTTTTGAAAGTAGACAAAAGTTTACTTAAGTTAAGAAACGTTTACACATTTTATTGGAATGTAAGTATACTAAGTCATGCGTTGCTGCCGCCATCTGTAATCTGTCGTAAAACTGTTTCAGTCAAGTACATTATTTTTTTTATTATTACCCGCATCATCGAACAATATTCTATACTTATGTGAAGGATAAGGGCTCGCCATCTTGCAATTTCAGCAATAAAGCTTATATGCTGAAGTTTTTGGGTTGCTGTGGCGTAGGACTTGGCTCTGGCTACTTGTTGAAGTCAACACTAGTGGACTGGTGTGGTTGTCGTGACAATTGTCGTTATTCCTTACGGCGCGGCGCTTACAGACTGGAGCCTGTTAGTGAATATGTGGTCGCAACAAAGTATAGAAGATCTGGGAGATAAGATTTAGGCATCAACGTAGGAAAAATTGGTATAAACCGTTCAAAATTGTAATTAATGCAAAGATATGGAACATCCTAAAAAGAACAAGAACCCGTGGCATAGTAATCAATTTTATATTCAGATCTTGTATTGAGCCTGATGCGAATGTGAAAAACCACGCATTTTATACTAGTAACGTGATCAATGCTCGGCCGCATACGCAACGTTTGTTTACTCTTTTTTTACTTATCATTACTGTAATTTGTAGTCTTGATAGCTCTCTTGTATTTTGTTTGATTTCAAATTTACTAAACGGGGGGTTTTTTTTTTGTAAATATTATCTAAAGCGGTCAAGAGTTCACGAAATATACTGATTCTAACTTGCGTGAACTTTTACAACTGGAAAACATCGTGACGAGAAAATTCAAGCGAGTTACCGTGATGGATACAGAAAATGGCCTTCAGACATCAGTACAGTGTGAGATAACGAAGCTTGATGCGTGTGACGGCGGATGGGGACTCGTGACTATCGCCGGCGATGAGACGGGACCAGGCTCGGTGCTGTGTGGAAACCAGCGGGAGGAAGTGCGTGTGAACCAGGCGGACAATGCCGCGCTGCAGATAGCATCTGTCTGCAGTCCGTTCCCTGCGGCGTGCTGGGCCCAGGCCTCGCAGCCGCTTTCCTTTGTCTTGTTATTGCTAGCAAGCTCTTGCATGTTTCCCGACTAACATCTACTAAACATTGTCTAATAGCGAGTCCACACGAGCATTTATAATTACGATCACTTGCGTGAAATTTTACAGCCAGAAAAACCAATCATCTGGAGAAATGTGTCCCGTCAACGAACGCAAGTGTTATCGCGATAAATGTACGGCACGAAAGAAAACATTGAGAAGAAAATTAAGACGTGTGACGTTTGATACGTCACTTGCTGATTCAACCTAAACCAGAGAACCCTTTAATATAAAAGCTGCGTTCAGTAAGTAAATAACTGCTCAACAAAAGATTGGAATAACATGGATATAACTATACTGTGTCAACCGTTTTGTGGATTTACATTAAATATTTTAACAGAATAAGCATATTTGCCTCTGAATCGAATATTTTTTACAACATATACCGAACAAGCAAACCAAAAGGCAACTTCTGAAATTAAGTCCAGACAACAGCACTTAAAACTCCCCTTCATGGCACGGCGCTAACATTCTTCAGTCGTGGGTATGGCCACCCTGCATACGTATGAATTCCCCCCCCCCCCCTCATTTTCTGTGCTGCATGCTTCCCATGAGGTCATCAAGTTTGTCTTGGGGCAAACCATCTCACTCCTCTATTTTTGCTACAGTGAGTTCCTGAAGATTGTCCGGTAGGTTTGGACGGTCTGAAATGGCCACTTTCAGCTTGCCCTATGCATTGCCTATTGCATCATGTCTGGAAACTGCAGGTCAGTTCATTCGAGTGATTTTTTTTTTTTTTTTTGAAATTCCGTAAAAACTTTACCATGACGGCGAGGTCTTGCATTGTCATCTGCTAGGATGAAATTATCTCCGAATGCAGTTGGGGAATGTCACTCAAATGGTTTAAACACATCATGCATGTATCGGGGGATATTCACTGCACCCTTAATGGTAAGAGTGGGGTCCGCCAGCTCAGCACACAACTGCCCAGAACATAAGACTGAACCTCCTGAGTGTGCCTAGTTTGCCGACTTCTTCCGTACTCTTGTACGTCATGTGTCAATCCTAGTCTCAACGGTAAACACGACATTGCACCATTCTGCAATTGTCTAATGTTGATGAGCAAGAGTCCAGTTCCTTGGTAAGCTTGGTTCCGTTGGTCAAGTGCAAAGCCTTTCACTGACCTGAACTGAGACCAACTCCATGCTTACTGCGCTCTGTTCAATATGCGGTACGAACCTGGAGAGGCCATTCCTCGCAGCCCTGGAGTCTGCGAGCCGACACTTGGTAGCGATCCTGGGCTGGTGTGACCCCGAGGACTGACACATATCCCGTCTCTCTGCCTGCTCCACGCCTCAGACCCGCAAGTAGAGCCACTGTCTGAATCCTGTGACACGTCTATTCGTCTGCGTGGCGTGTCTCAAACTGGCTCTAGTGTTTGGAGACATGCTACAGCACTCAGGGTGTGTTCCCGTTACTGGTATACGAGCACAAAGCATGCCTGAATTTCAGGGCTGTGATAGTCTAATGAATAACGTACATGTGGCATGGGATATCTCTGAATGCTAGTTTTAGCGGTATTCCAAACTTTTATGAGGGGCGTAGTTTGGAAAGGAGCATCAACAAATATCAACAAATAACAACAAATAACTCTTGTTTGTGTGTTTACAGATTCTTCGCGATTACATTCTGAGCTTTTTTTTTTTTTTTAACGTGTACGAGTTACGCGGAAGGCGGCATCGGCGATTCCTTACATGTCCTTTACGCTAAAGGGTCCTTTGAGAACGTATTTGTGCAATTTCTCTGATACCTTCATTGTTGTCACACTGTACGTACCTCACTACTTTTTTTTTTTAAACTATTCTTAAAACTGACTACCCGAGTTCGTACCCGGGACTAGCCATCTGATAATGATTCACCACGGTACCTCAGAATCACTGGAGCCAAGTACTGGGATAGTTGTTTACTGTACACCAGTTTCTTGATTTCTGTTGTTTCCAGCTCTAATGACCTCGCTCATAACGAGATGTTAAGCTCATTAAAGCAATAATCGAAAATAAATACGAACAGGAAATAATTTATAATGTTTTGGTTATAAGATAGTAAGGCGTTCCTCTCTGTAGAAATTCCGCCACGGACTAATGTTCACAGTTCTTTGCGCTCTGAAGGTAATGTATGTCCCTCGAGTCTAGGAGCACATTACGGAATGAAAAGAATCGGAATTGTACTCACGAGTAGTTTAAAAAAAAGTACTCATAAAGTATGGGATGAAAAGCAACAATGCCTTATATGTACTTAGCAATGATTTTTCACATTAAATAATAAATAAAAAAGTGATAATTCCAATTATTATTAAAATTTTCTGTTACGAAAACAATAAAACAGGATAAGAAATTATTATAGATTATCAGTGAAACTATTTTGAACTTACAGCCAAATTTTGGATTATATCACACTCATTTTACAAAAAAATATATATTATATATATAATATATAAATTCTATACGATACCTGAAAAAAAAAACCACATGGATAAAAGTACCTAAGAAAATTGTAGTATAAAAATGTGTTGGTAACGGAAGAAAACTATTCGATACCAAAAGTATTAACGGTTTTTATGCCATAGAAATTACCTTACATCTTTTTTTTTTAAATTTGACTTCGTTAAATCATAGTTTATAATTTAACGTAATGCCTGAAGACAACAGTGATTGCCTTTTACAAAATATTTTTTCCCTGTGAAATCATTATCATTTAGTATTGCGTTCAATTTTTTGTGGAATTACTACTACAGTTTTAATAATGTCATCAGTCACTATGTTGTGGTCCTTTTAGAATCCCTTCATGTAAAGTGCCCATGCGTACAGTCGCTAGTGCGGGATGTAACTCTGCAAGCAACTGTAGGAGGTTACGCAGCTATTACATTAGTTCTATAGTGTTAAACTACATGTATGCAACTGTCACACCTGTTACAATGTGATGGCGCAGCAGCTGAATTAAAATCCGCGAGCGCTTGAAAGTAATGAATGTTTGAACAGCGACTAACGGTAACAGTTATAACCGATGTTGCATTTGCCAGTCGTGATGGCGGGAGAGCAAGCACCAGGGGGGTGTCAGCAGGGAGGGGGGGGGGAGCGGAAGAAGGCCCTCGCTCGGTGGTCGTGTTTGTTGCCGCGCGGAGCGGGCGGCGGAAGAATATATTTGTCTTCGCCGCCGCCGGAGGACGTGTTTATTGCGCGCGGACTGCTTCCAGGAGGAGCGCCCTTGGAGCGGGAGGGGGAGGGGGAGGGGGGGGGGACAAACAAGCGAGCGTCTTCCGGCGCGGCCGGGCGCAGTCGCACCCGCAGGAAGTGGCCGCGCTCCGGAGGTATCGATGCACTTACTCGATACCGTAAAGTATCGATAACTACTCGATATCGTATGAAAAATTCGAGGTCTTATAACAAAACATTGAATAAGGACTCATTTAGTGTAAAAAAAAAGCCCGCTTGTTAACAACTTAATTTGGCTATTATTATGAATTTATTTAAAAATTCATGTACAAGGAACATGAATCGTAAGAATCAAATTAATTTAAGATATTTCCTCCTCCTCCTCCTCCCCCCCCCCCCAATCCCACAAGGTTCGGTTTCGTGATGGATTCTCTTAGTCACCTCGTCATTACTAACTATCCCGAAGGCTCTCTTGCATTGTTTTTTTTTTTTTTTTTTGTAAAACAAAGTTGCCTGTCTCCAGATAGTCATTAAAATTTATTTGCGAGCTGTAAAATATCTCGTAAGTGATGATATGTAAGGACACTTGCGTGGCGTTTTACCGCTATTGGTTGGCGCCGAGTGAACATCTGTTGGTACGGTCATGGATGAAACGCAAAATGCAAGGATGCTGTCGTTGATGGCAGTGCCAAGGAAATGCATCAGCGAAGACGACGTGTTTGACGGATGACGTGTTGGTTCATTGACGTGCAGGTGTTGTTGTGCATGTGTGTCACGTGACCCGCTGGTGTCTGGGCCATGTGCTCGCACACTCGCTGCAGACGGCAGTCAGAGTAGGACTCCGTGGAAGCTTGAGGATTCTATTATGATGATTAGAGTTATGAACAGAGACTGAACTACTTAAAAAAAAAAAAAAGTTGTCTGTAAAGTCGGTTTACGGACGATAGTTTAACGTGACAACGTCATAACAAAACATTGATGAAATGATTGCATACTTTTATGAATAAAATTGAATCATTTTGATTTTAATAATAATAGAAAAAATACTTGTAATTATACTAGTAATCAGATGTTTAAAATGCAAGAATAATTGACCTTTATTGCCGAAATTGTTGTTGTAATAAGCAATGAAAACCACATTAACTTTTCACTTCACTTTATAAACAGTCGACGAAACAGTTCACGTGTAGATGACTTGTAATTAATTTTAAAAACTGGCGTTTAGCTATAAAGTTTAAATATAATTATGAACAAGTTTTCATATAAATTAAGTGTAATCAAATATCTATCATCAATTATATGAATCACCATAATTTTTTTGTCAATTGTAACATAACCTGTTATTACTGCACTCGCCGACAGCGTAACGGGGCACAGCGTAACGGAACAATGAGCATAACGGGACACAGCGTAAAGGAACGATGTGCGTAAGGGGACACTTTTTCGTGCGTGCAGCCGGCGTTCATCGATTTATTAGACGTTGTCATGTCAAAAAAAAAATAGAGAAAAATAAAATATTATAGAATATTAAAGTATAAGTAGAAGAGGAACTAAAAGAAACAAGACAATACAAACTGTGAGGAATAAATTGGAAATGAAGAGGAATTATAACACTACTTTTTGGAGTTCTACAACCTGTCCATTGAGGAATAATGTGGCACTGGGGAAATGATTAACGACATGTTTAAGCTAATTTTATCTAGACTTCATGTAAAGTAAGAAACATATTGGACGAAATTTTCTGTTAGAAGAGTGAACCCCGATTGAGAAAAAAAAAACAAGGTTAATAACAGTCATCAGAAGATGAACCGATATATATATATATATATATATATATATATATATATATATATATATATATACAAACAGCCTTTAAGGATGAATGACACAAGAGAATCAGAATATTTTGAAGGCCAGAAACACACAACTTCTAGTATAAACTAACAGGTATTAGATCTAATTATGTTTTTTTTTAAGGATGTGCCATTAATTTGGAGTAATCTGGTTCCACGAGTCTTATCATGTGTGCTGTGCCGTGAACTGTTTCATAAACACGTAGGCTGACCCTTATGTGCGGCTTAGCCCATGTAGAATGGTGGGATGCCTCAGTAGGTCTTGCTCCTTCATTCTATGTAACGTCAACGATAACTTCTGGTCTGTCAGGCGCGCGCGCTAACACGCGCACACAGTGTCTGTGTGATCTGCCGCCGCCTCGTTATCTTGACTACATATTTGACGAGCTCTTGACTAGCCCTGCCCGAATCTGCTTTCTCTTTTAGAGGCTTTCGTAAGGTTTCCGACGATAAAAAAAGTGGTGTGGTAAACGTTTCCCCTAACGAAAGTTTGGAGAAACATTTCTCAGTCAGGCGAAATTTTGCTAGGGAAAATTTATTAAAAATAACTAGAGGATGTAGTAGTAGAAGTAGTAGTAGTAGTAGTAGTAGTAGTAGTAGTAGTAGTAGTAGTAGTAGTAGTAGTAGTAGGTCCTGCCGGGTATGGAACCGGATCCGGGTGTCCGCCATATTTGATTGAGACATCATGGCCGCCTTTAGAATTGTTTTAAAATTCGCTGAAACTGACTCAGAATTCACCATAATTGACCCAAAACGCTATGACAATGTCCCGTTTTTAGGAAAAACTTTTCCATCAGAACCAGTATCATGTAATGGTTGGTGGTCATATTGGATGCCGCCATATTGTTTTCGCTTGGTGGTGTTATGCCGCCATATTAGTTTCATTTATACCCGTCGCAGTGCACCAGACCGTTGTAGCATCCGCCATCACGTCGGCCATCTTGGCCGCCCCATTGAAAAATCGTAATTATTTAAAAAAAAATTCGAAAAAAATCAATCAAATAACTATTTACATATTAATATAATTTATTCGATCTATTTAGTCCGTGGTTCGATCCCAGGCAAAACACATTGGCAAAATATCAATTTTCTTAGTAGATATTGGTTTCAGGAGTACCATTCTAGGCAAAACTCATTACCCCGAAAAGTGCAATTATTTTGTTGTCGCACCATTTTTGTGCCATAATTATTTGTAAACAAATTGTACTGCTATGTATAAAGGTGTTTAGTGAATTCAGTATTATTTATTCGTTAAAAGGGTCATACAATAAAAAAGCTTATGGGAAAAGGGGGGGGGGGAGGAATTTCAAGAAATCATTAAATCGTTTTTCCTCGTTAAGCCAGTGATCATTCGGAGATTTTGGGAGGCCTTATAGAGTGTATTGAGTTCAGTCGTAAAGAAAATCACTATTGAACGCCATTGACTTCAGTAGGTAAGTTCTGTATTATGCTTTAAGGTAGCCAGATTTTGTCTACTGAACGGCGAACATTTTTTTGTGACCTGAAAAATTGTTGAAACTAAGATGGCATATTCAGAACGTGAGTTCAGTGCATTGTAACCGCGTCGTAATTTTTAATTAAAAAAAGTGCTTTAATAATTTAGGAGCCACTAATTTTAATACTCTTATTTAATTTTGCCTGGTTTATAGACTCTTTAGTATTTGTTTATAAAGTAGGCGATGCTGGTTCACACCCCTGGAAGTCGTGCACGCCGCAGTGTCCGAGCACTTTACGTGGCTAGTCCGGTTTAGTCTGCTGTAGTCTGTCACGTGACTGTCTCACGTTTAAAATAGGGTATCCGCATGTTGCAAACAACCGTAACGTTGGGCCGTAACGTAACCAAGATGTTGCAGCGTTGCGTGTCAAGATTTGACACGGAAGATACGCCACGGGCTCGACCCGTCATTTGTCGCCGTCACATCAAAGAAAGTCTTACGGCTCATAAAAAGAACCAGTGTGGACCAGCGGCGTATCATTCTTATTTTTTTTTTTTTTAGCTCTATTGGACACACACAATGAAATTCAAATTCCGTCGGATGCATGCTCGGAAGGTTCTTAAAAGTCCACTCACTCTATTGTTTGAAACTTAAAATCAGCCAACAAACTCTAACCGCCGTACTTGTAAATACTTCTGCATCCACCAACGAAGAGACCTTCCCTTCTTTTTTGTTTCTTCTTCCAAGCGAGAGGTGTATAAAAAGAAGGCGGCCACTGGAAATTAATCGGCGCTCATGGGTATTGATAAACTGCCCTTATGGTGTGTCTACGGGACGTAACATTTGTTCGTGAACGGATACGCCGTAACGGATGACTGGCACAGGGGGAATTCCAACATCGTCGCACCATGTCTTGTCACGGGGTTACACTTACCGGATAACCTGCAACATGTGGATACCCTAGCACCAACTGTCACTTGCAAAGCAACACCCGATGTTTATTACGAACACCGAAAACCACATAGTTGTTGTTGGGTTACTATCATAAGTTATTTTTCTCATAATTTTTGACGTGACAACATCTAATAAATCGATGAACGCCGGCTGCACGCACGAAAAAGTGTCCCGTTACGCACATTGTTCCGTTACGCTGTGTCCTGTTACGCACATTGTTCCGTTACGCTGTGTCCTGTTACGCACATTGTTCCGTTACGCTTTGTCCCGTTACGCTCATTGTACGCTTGCGCCGCATCTATATCTCTTCCACTCGATTGGCCTATGCGTCCGAGGAGAAGAAAGACAGCGGCAGCACACAACTTACATCTACACGTGAACTGTTTCGTTGACTGTTTATAAAGTGAAGTGAAAAGTTAATGTGGTTTTCATTGCTTATTACAACAACAATTTCGGCAATAAAGGTTAATTATTCTTGCATTTTAAAAATCTGATTACTAGTATGATTTCAAGTATTTATTCTTTTATTATTAACATAAAAAAGATTCAATTTTATTCATTAAATTATGCAATCATTTCATAAATGTTTTATGACGTTGTCATGTTAAACTATCGTCCGTAAACCGACTTTACAGACAACCAATTTTTTTAAACATTTTCTTAAGTTCGTGATATGACCATATTTAATAATTTTTTAATGATTTATCCACTAAAAAGTACTTATTTAATGGGTTTTGTGAATATAAAAGCAACATTTTGTCTTTCTGAGCATTAAATAGTGTGTTATAATTTTTTTAATTAACCGTTCAAATTAACCGTTAAAACCGTTTAATTGACCGTTGGTTTTAAAATATTGTTACGGTTTATAATGTGGGGAGAACTGGGTTCGTAAGGGATAGCCCAATTTAGTTTTATTACAGTTTTATTAATTACTAATATTTACATGAATAATAATTAATTGTACTTAAAAATATTTATTCTCAAGTAACTCAATGTCTGTCCAGTCCACAGTCAGCACTCCTCACTGGAGCTAGGCACGACATTTGTCCGCCCCTCACCTCGCACCTGTCCACACACAGTCTCGCGTCACTCAGTCGCACTCTCTCGATCCCCTCGCTCTGCGTCGCGCCACTAAGGGCGATGTCGCACTTCTCTTCGCTCGCGGAACAAAGGAACTGTCGCGGGACTCACGCGGAATCCTCGCCGAACTCTCCGGAGGCCGGCGTCGCTGCTTAAGTACCTGAAGCGCCCTTCTCGAACCGACGAGAGCGGTTGTGACCCGACGCCCGAAACATCGAGAATGGCGACGCTGGTTCACGCCACTCCGCGTCGCGGTCCGTGGAATTCCCAAGGTCGCTCAACGATAGATAACAACGCCGAGGCATGACGAACTTGGTGATGGGGTGTGGGAGGAAGCTATCGATGACTCTTGTGATTCGGCTAGGCACGTGTGGCATGCGTCTTACGTCAGTGGACGGCGCGTGACGCCAGTGGCCGTGCAGGGCCGCCAGCTAGTACCGAACCTGACATGGCGGTCTGGTCTCTCGCGTTCGTAACAGTATTTTCTTTGTGATACAGTAATTAAGTATTTAAATTATTTATTCACGCATTTTAATGTTGGAACGCACAGGCTATATTAACCAGTTTATTCCGTAGGAAACACCAGCCTTGAGGTGCTCGCTTCTGTGAACACCTTACAGTGAAATTTTTGAGGAAAATTTAGGGGGGTGTGGTGGCCGGCGAGATTTCGCAGTGAGTTCATAAACAAATGAGCGTTTGAGTATATTTTCAAAATAGCTATTTAACATAAATGGCAATGGACCATTTTAGCAATGTAAACTTTTTTTTTTGCTATGTTGAACATATTTTTTGCTAGTTCCATGATTGTATAAAGCAATTGTACAAAATATTAATTTGATTTACGTTGTAAGTACTACCCATCTGTGGAATTGCGGAAAATTAAGTACTATTGAATGAAATTACAATGACAGAGTAACTCATTCTTGGTGTAAAGTTCCAAATAATTATAGGCAATGCTCGTGTAGTGAAACTTTGGTATGAATTGTTCTGGAACGAAAATGGAATGAAATGCAATAACTAAGGTGAATGCAGATCTACAAACGGGGGTGGACAGGCATGCATTAGTACTGCATGGATAACATGCGAAGCCTCTTTGTCCAGCTTATGGTCTGCACCATGTTTGTAGGACTTCCAAAACACTGTCTAAGTGTGGCGTTTGCATTGTATGTTGGTAGTGTGTTCAACGATGGATATTCCAAATTTTACTTCTTGAAAGTCCCCGCCTACCTGGGAACACACATGTACGGTATGTAGAATTTCAGAAGACATCGATTTTAAAGCTGTTAAAGTATCAAAGTGGTGTCTGTTCACGAAAAACATTTAAGAACAATACACTGAGGGCAGATTAGTTAGTCCCGTTTCCGTACTTAGATTTTAAACTTTGTTTTTAGGAGAGTGAAAATGGCTGAAAAGCGTGTTTTCAGAATAAGTTTTAGACATTAAACATTCGGTACAGATTCTTGAAAGCTTTCCAGGAACTTGCATTACACCATATTTATTTATGCGCCGTCTAATGTTATGTTTACTACTGCAAAAAAATCATATTTTTCCTATGTACGACGAGAGGCGTCATCAAGCAGCAGTTCCAACTTTGTTCTGTGTGGTTTCAAAATGGCGATGATGTAAGACGTGACTGGCCTGTTCGTCAGCTCGCCGTGGACACGATGGTTTCCATCCTCAACACACTCTTCAATCTCTCCCCTCCTAGGGTCTCCCAGAGGTTCCGCAGTCCCTCCTCCCCTCCACCCCCCACCCGTATGTTTTGCTCTCTTCGCAGCGACGCGACGGCTCTCCCGTGATGTAGACATATTCGCAGCGTCCAGCGCCGAGACGGACAGGGTGGGGGGATAGCAACAGAGGCCATGCTGGTTTCAACACAGATGTACACATTATGGAAAGACAGGGAATTTGAATTTGGCCAAGAAAAGTCGGGGAATTCACTTGAAATTATGAGGGAATTTTTTTTTTTTTTTCATTCTTCAGTGTGCCATTACCAACACAGAGATATTTTTTTAAGAGAGTTTTTAAGTTAGCATATGCGAGGTTCTCTTAAAATTTTTATTGTTATACTAGCTGCCCGACCCGGCTTCGCACGGCTATACTAATGGAAAAAAATTAAGCCACATCTCCCATTTACAGTAATGGTAAATAAAAAAAATCAGTGAAAATTTATTACAATGCTGTATAATGTACCGGAGAGAAAATGAATAGCACCGATGGTTTCCCGACTCGTGCACGCAACGTACAACTGATGTACCCGTACTTCGCTACGGCAGTCTACAGGCAGATCACTCTTGCGCCGCTCATTATACATGCCCCTCCTTGTGGGTACGCCACTGCCGCGCGATGCCCGTTGCCATGGAGACGCAGAAGGCATGAACAATGCAAAATCCTGTTCTCATGCAGACAAAGTACCCACTGTTGCCTGGTTTTAACCACCCATGGGAACTAATTTTCGGAAAATGTCATCCTGCGTAACATAAGGAACATTACTGTGAAGTTTCAAGTCTGTAAAATATATATACTTGAAAAAAGGGGCAATAAGAAACAAATTAAACACACAGAGAGGAAAAAAAAACAATAGTTTAGGTTTGCGATTTAACGTGATAAAAAGTATTTAAATACTAATTGAACTCTTATGAGGGTACTGATTGCTTCGTTGTTACTATCACACGGGTGTTTTTCACTTGTATGGGAAAATTAAGAATGATAAGGCATCTAGTGCGTGGCAACAATGTTAATAGGCAATAGGAAATAAACTTCTAGCGCCTGCGGCATTGTCAATACACACTTCGTACGTGTACTGCATGTTGTATCTAACCCCCTCCAACGCATATTGATTCTAAATTGGACTTTTAGTAAGGATCCCTAATGTTATTGATAATATAATATAGCCTATAGCCTTCCTCGATAAATGTACTATCCAACATTGAAAGAATTTTTCAAATCGGACCAGTGGTTCCTGAGATTAGCGCGTTCAAACAAACAAACAAACAAACAAACTCTTCAGCTTTATAATATTAGTATAGATAATTCTAGGCCAGTAATAGGAATAGTAGGACCAGAATTTTCTTTATTTCAGATAATCGCAATAGTTAAATTATTTTAAAAAAATACTACATATGTATAAATTTGGCAAGGGAGAGTCGGGGGAAAAAGCCAGGGAAATTTTATTCTGATTTTTGTGGACATCCTGGAACTGTATCTATGCCTCAGAATTTTTTTTTAAAGTTAAATGTCGTAAACTTGTTTTCGTTAAGTCAGAGATTTACCAAGCTCATGACATAAGTGCATATTTACACAGACTTATTAGATCTGATTTCATGCCGAAAAAATAATTAAATACTAAATGCCAGTGACTTTACAGGATAAGCTATTTGTAGCAAGGAGTCCTTATTAACTTAACGCATTCCACTGCATGGTTTAATTTTATTTAACGAAGCCAAATTAAGATAATTTATCGATAGAATATTGTGTTGTCGCACTGTTGAAACCAAGAAGACGTCTCTCGGTTCCTTTTTTCTCTCGTACATATCTCGTACCAATCTGTGACACAAACCACTGTCCCTCCACTGTGCTGCTATTGTGGGTAAGAGTTTTTTAAAATTACTTTTGTAAGGTCAGTGGTAGACTTTTATAAGCCTTTCTCTTTGGCTCAATGGAGAGATTATCATCTCTGATAGAGCTAATAAATTCTCTGCGAAGGCTTTTTTTTTTTTTTTCATTTGAACTAAACCAAGTTGTACAAACACCGCAGCACTAGTCGCTGTCATAAACTTATGTCAAGGATATAATCGGGAGTATCATTATTTCCCAAATATTTTTGTGACTTGGTGCGGTTTCCAATTATTCAGTGAAAATAATTTTTTAACAGTGACTATTCGGCTAATTAATAACCATCCAGACGCCTAGTGTTCCCCCTTGTCCCCTTTCCTCCGCTACGGAGTAAAAGGAGACAACTCCCACATGCGGCCCGGGTTTGCGTCAGTTTTGCTCAACGTTGCTGATACCAACAATTATTAAAATCGATCAAAAATTCTGACTTTAAACCCATCATATCAGGGTGTAAGCAAAATTCATAAAAACACATACCATTTAAAATTACTTAAAGAATGTACTTTCAAAAAAAAGGCAAGATAGTTGTTTTTGAAGTAACAGTCCACAAAAGATTAACGACTTTTTTGCACTTTATTTTTAGACTAATTTCTTATATTTTTTTACAAACTCTTAACTGTATAGAAAAACTTGTTTTCAAATGCAGAAATAACAGACTGTGAGGCATATTTCCTGATATATATATATATATATATATGTTAACAATCATAAAAAGTAAATATAAAAATATATAAATGGTAAATAAAGACTACAATTTAAGTCTCGCAGCATGTAAAATATGATTTTCTACTTTCACGCAAATACTATTACAACTTGGCCACGCTTCCATTTCATACTAAATTAATATTACGATAAGATACAATATTTATAAATATGCGTGTTAAACAAGTATAATGAAAAATCTCATATTCTGGGAGTTCCCTACTTTACTACCGCAATACTTCTTGCTACTTAACTTAATTAACTTAATTTACAAAGGGTGGTGGATCATTGTGAGTTCAGCCAAATAATGGGGAAAACTCGTGAGAAATACGTGAGACAAGTTATTGCAGCGAACTTAGCGTGGAGTACACCTACGTTTTTAAGTGCGTAAAACGAATAATGTTCGCAGGCTTTCGCGGCCATTGTATGAAGAAGTTTGGCTTCTGAGTTGTAGCCGCGTCCTTGGCGAACAATTCACCGACGTTTCGGTTGACATTGCAGTCGCCATCATCAGGTAGGTAACAATATATAAACTGCTCACTGATGATGGCGACTGCAATGTCGACCGAAACATCGGTGAATTGTTCGCCAAGGACGCGGCTACAACCCAGAAGCCAAGCTAACTGCGTGAAACAAGTTAACAGTGGTGACATCTAGCGGCGTGGAGTGTAAACTAGCTTGAAAGCAATGGCAGTAAAGTGTCTTGCGCTTCGCCTATGCTGTTGGGTCAGAGTTTCCCATGTCGATGGTTTCCCAGGGGAGAGGATAGTCCCTGCTCGGCGCTGATCGGCAGAACTCGGGTAGTTCCGCCTCTGCGGGTCGCTCACGCTAACCCGGACCCCTCCAAAATACACTTAGTTTTAGTTAGGTTAGGAATTTTTTTTTTGACCCCGAGTCCAGACTCCAAACGATACGCTTTTCTGTTGCCTAGGTAAAATAGAGTAAATGTTAGAATAAATAAAATTATCACAATAATTATCACTCAATTTGTAGAGACAGGAAAAATTCGCGGGTTCAATGACCTCCAGGATAGACTCCAATATCCTCTACACACTCGGGAAAATGCCAACTGTTCATTGGCTGCTGACTTGTGAGTCGTCTCGACTGGGTGGCCTGTGATTCGACACTTCTATGAGTGAGGGTCTCTAATTGGCCCTCAATCCTCTAGATTAACAGTGAACCAATGACAGAAGCAGCACTAAGGTATAATTATTTGAATTTTAGCATAACACAAAATGAACCCGCGAATTTTTCAGGTCTCTATCAATTTCTATTTATTGCGGGTAGGTCAGTTTTCGAAATGAAAATAATTTTTTGGGGTTAGGTGAGCGACATTTAAAAGCCAGTTGGATGGTGTAGATGTGGTTACTACAGCGAGCGAGTAGGGCTCGGGTGACTGGCTGTGGCTCAGTGAGTGTCTTGGAGGAGGGGGGCGTGTCGCGGTCATTGTCTCCGGCTTGGTTGGCAGTCTCGCCGCCCGCCGCGCCACTGTCGTGAACAGTCGGCAGTCTCGCCGCCCGCCGCGCCACTGTCGTGAACAGTCGGCAGTCTCGCCGCCCGCCGCGCCACTGTCGTGAACAGTCGGCAGTCTCGCCGCCCGCCGCGCCACTGTCGTGAACAGTCGGCAGTCTCGCCGCCCGCCGCGCCACTGTCGTGAACAGTCGGCAGTCTCGCCGCCCGCCGCGCCACTGTCGTGAACAGTCGGCAGACCTCGCCGCCCGCCGCGCCACTGTCGTGAACAGTCGGCAGACCTCGCCGCCCGCCGCGCCACTGTCGTGAACAGTCGGCAGACCTCGCCACCCGCCGCGCCACTGTCGTGAACAGTCGGCAGTCTCGCCACCCGCCGCGCCACTGTCGTGAACAGTCGGCAGTCTCGCCGCCCGCCGCGCCACTGTCGTGAACAGTCGGCAGACCTCGCCGCCCGCCGCGCCACTGTCGTGAACAGTCGGCAGACCTCGCCGCCCGCCGCGCCACTGTCGTGAACAGTCGGCAGACCTCGCCGCCCGCCGCGCCACTGTCGTGAACAGTCGGCAGTCTCGCCGCCCGCCGCGCCACTGTCGTGAACAGTCGGCAGACCTCGCCGCCCGCCGCGCCACTGTCGTGAACAGTCGGCAGACCTCGCCGCCCGCCGCGCCACTGTCGTGAACAGTCGGCAGACCTCGCCGCCCGCCGCGCCACTGTCGTGAACAGTCGGCAGACCTCGCCGCCCGCCGCGCCACTGTCGTGAACAGTCGGCAGACCTCGCCGCCCGCCGCGCCACTGTCGTGAACAGTCGGCAGTCTCGCCGCCCGCCGCGCCACTGTCGTGAACAGTCGGCAGACCTCGCCGCCCGCCGCGCCACTGTCGTGAACAGTCGGCAGACCTCGCCGCCCGCCGCGCCACTGTCGTGAACAGTCGGCAGTCTCGCCACCCGCCGCGCCACTGTCGTGAACAGTCGGCAGTCTCGCCGCCCGCCGCGCCACTGTCGTGAACAGTCGGCAGTCTCGCCGCCCGCCGCGCCACTGTCGTGAACAGTCGGCAGACCTCGCCGCCCGCCGCGCCACTGTCGTGAACAGTCGGCAGACCTCGCCGCCCGCCGCGCCACTGTCGTGAACAGTCGGCAGACCTCGCCGCCCGCCGCGCCACTGTCATGAACAGTCGGCAGACCTCGCCGCCCGCCGCGCCACTGTCGTGAACAGTCGGCAGACCTCGCCGCCCGCCGCGCCACTGTCGTGAACAGTCGGCAGACCTCGCCGCCCGCCGCGCCACTGTCGTGAACAGTCGGCAGACCTCGCCGCCCGCCGCGCCACTGTCGTGAACAGTCGGCAGACCTCGCCGCCCGCCGCGCCACTGTCGTGAACAGTCGGCAGACCTCGCCGCCCGCCGCGCCACTGTCGTGAACAGTCGGCAGACCTCGCCGCCCGCCGCGCCACTGTCGTGAACAGTCGGCAGACCTCGCCGCCCGCCGCGCCACTGTCGTGAACAGTCGGCAGACCTCGCCGCCCGCCGCGCCACTGTCGTGAACAGTCGGCAGACCTCGCCGCCCGCCGCGCCACTGTCGTGAACAGTCGGCAGTCTCGCCGCCCGCCGCGCCACTGTCGTGAACAGTCGGCAGACCTCGCCGCCCGCCGCGCCACTGTCGTGAACAGTCGGCAGACCTCGCCGCCCGCCGCGCCACTGTCGTGAACAGTCGGCAGACCTCGCCACCCGCCGCGCCACTGTCGTGAACAGTCGGCAGTCTCGCCGCCCGCCGCGCCACTGTCGTGAACAGTCGGCAGTCTCGCCGCCCGCCGCGCCACTGTCGTGAACAGTCGGCAGTCTCGCCGCCCGCCGCGCCACTGTCGTGAACAGTCGGCAGACCTCGCCGCCCGCCGCGCCACTGTCGTGAACAGTCGGCAGACCTCGCCGCCCGCCGCGCCACTGTCGTGAACAGTCGGCAGACCTCGCCGCCCGCCGCGCCACTGTCGTGAACAGTCGGCAGACCTCGCCGCCCGCCGCGCCACTGTCGTGAACAGTCGGCAGACCTCGCCGCCCGCCGCGCCACTGTCGTGAACAGTCGGCAGACCTCGCCGCCCGCCGCGCCACTGTCGTGAACAGTCGGCAGACCTCGCCGCCCGCCGCGCCACTGTCGTGAACAGTCGGCAGTCTCGCCGCCCGCCGCGCCACTGTCGTGAACAGTCGGCAGTCTCGCCGCCCGCCGCGCCACTGTCGTGAACAGTCGGCAGTCTCGCCGCCCGCCGCGCCACTGTCGTGAACAGTCGGCAGACCTCGGCAGATTGCAGCCTGGTACTGCTCTCGCAGTTCACTTCCAGCGAATATTTTTAATAGTCTTAGCATGAATGCACATAATTATTTAAATTGCATTGTGTAACATTAACATTTACGCTGATTATATATATATATATTTTTTTTCTGGGTAATGCTTTACTTATGTTAAAATATCTTTCTCAAATTATTTCCTAAACAAATTTTCTCAAAATTAAACATTTATGTTCCCACCATTATGTGCCTTCGCAAAATACCCTGCACCTTGAAATCAAAAATTTCTCCGGGATGACCTTTTATTTATTTGTGAGCTTTGTGTTCCCCAGTTATGAAGTTAAATATGTTTGCTAGATTACTTACGATTCGAATTCCCCCCCCCCCCCTCCTCAACTCCATCCTACCCCAAAATGAAATTTTGCTTACGCCCAGCAGAACTGAATAAATCTGGAGACGCCTGCAGATACATGCGCGCTTGTTTGCAAATGGCAACAGATACGTGTTTACTAATATTTTAAAGTTGAATGTATTGTCATGTATATGTAACCAAATATCACTGCTTTGTACCTGGACATACAAAGGGACGAACGTTTTCGCACAAATTATATTTGATAATTATAAATAAAGCAGAAAAAAATTATAATTTGCTTTAATTTTTCTTAAACCTAACACCAGATAAAATCCTGGACGAAATATTCCAACAATAAACAAAACTAAATCTCAAGCATAGAACATAGATGCGACAAACTGAATTTTTTCTTGACCATTGGCGGTTAGAGAGTGGTCTCTACAGTCCGACAGCTCTATGGGGCGGGCGAGCGAGTGCTGTCGCAGGGCCGCGCGCATCAGCCAATCAGCGGTCAGCTTGCTTGCTGACGTGGCCAGCGGTTTGGCAACATCGCAGATACAACAACGCTCATGGCGCGCGAAACCAAAACAATAATGAAACACACGGAACTCTGTTATCATAAATTCGAACTTAATAGTAAATCACTTCACTGTGCAGACTTCACAGGCCACCTGCACTGATAATAATTCAACGAATACCAAACACTATTTTTGAATTATTGAATTTTAAACATTTACGTAGGTACACAGTATATTCTCCATAAGTTTGACCGAACGCATAACGTTTCAAGCCGAAGCTTCTCGGCTACCCGGGCCAGTGTCCTTAGCAAATGCATTGTTAGAGACCGGAAAAATTCGCGATTTCAATGACCTGTAGTATATACTTCACGATCCTATATGCACGCGGGAAAATTACATTTGCTCATTGGCTACTGACTCGTGACACCTGTTAACTGGGACGCCAGTGAATCGATACTTCTTTTGTTGAAGGTTTTTCATTGGCCGAGTATCATGCAGATAAACTGTGGCCCGCAATCACTGATTCAGTAAAAAGGCAAACGTTTTTGGATTCTAGACTCACGAAATGAATCCGCCAAAATTTCCGGTCTCTATGCATTGTTTAACCTCCGAGCCGGCGGTTAGGGGCGGGATTCGCGCGTCTGCGCGGCGCGCGGCAGCTGTGGGTAGGCCTTACAGCCCGCTGCGGCGAGCCTGCTTGCAGCAGATGTGACAGTGCTTCCTGAGGTCAGGCGGGACTGTGGACTGGCTCGCAGAAACTACTGCCTCCCTGCATAATTAGCTGCCAAAGTTACATTGCTAACGTTTTTTAGGTTGTACAAATAAGGATAATTTAATTTATCGCAGAACTGAAACTTTTTAGGTTTAACTGCAATGCCACTAGCTATTTCAAGAAATGGTTTCGATTTCTTTGAGAAAATATTAATTAATTGTTACCTGGCATTTCAAAATTCTCATTCGTTACGATTTTGACAGCCAAGAAACATGAAATGAGTTTTATATTATATATATATGTATATCTTTTTCTCTATCTGCATCTATATATCTATGTATCTCTCTATCTATATTTATCTCTCTATATATACATATATATACATATATACATATATACATACATACCTCCCACCATCTCTTCTCTTCTATATACCAATATCCGTATAGCTCTATACATATATACAGCTCTTTATCTAACTCCATTTCGTTTCCTATACCTATCTCTCTCTCTCTCTCTCTCCTCTCAATCTCACTCTCTCTCCTCTCAATCTCACTCTATATCTATCACTCTATCTCTGTTTCTCTTTCATATTTAATTAAATTATCTAATGCGTGCGCACTTATACAACAAAAACAGACGAATTGCCGCTATATAATATGAAATAAACACATTTATTGAAACGACTCTCGGGCTACCTATTAACTCACCAAAATTTCATCGCAATCGGATGAATGGTATATAGGAACGCATACGGCACAAACAAAAGAAAATTCAAGACATGACAAACGCATCAAACGATCTTGAGTTTAAAATTCAAGGCAACTCTATCTATTGACGAAGTTAAGAACAAAACTGTTATTAGCGCCTTTATTTTGCTTGCCGCTGCTAGCTCCACTAAGCGCACTGGTCTCACCAAGGAGAAGGATATTAATTTTCCAGACCTTACTATGTGTATGATCGTGTGACAGACATAGAGAAATGAAACTCACTATTTGTATGTCTATGACCTATGATTTTTTTTCTGTTATAAAATGAAAATTATCACACTTTCACTTCCTTAGGGATGATGGAATTTCACATGAATATGTGGGCTATGTGTTAATCCAGGTTATAAACTATCTTGTGTGCCAAATTTCAATCAAATCCGTTCAGCCGTTTTTGCGAGATTGAGTAACAAACATCCATCCACTGTCGCGTGTATAATATTAGTAGGGCTGCTTGTATGGTGTAGGACCCGGGGCTGGCTAGTGGCTTTGAATATATATATATATATATATATATATATATATATATATATATACTGTATAGAAGTCGCCAGCCCAGGTTAAAATTTCTAATACGGTGTTGAGGTGGTTGGTTAATTCACCGCCGCAATCGCCACCATCTCTAGGGCATCGACTTGTGGTGGTCCCTAGCGGACAAGTGTCGAACTCTTCAAACACCCCTTCCCCCTCCCGTTGAACGAACTTGAGCTGCAGTGAATGATGGATGGGGGGTGCGAGGAATGACAGCGGGCGACAGCGCTGCGCTCTAACGTGTAAATGACAACTAAGACGATACAGGGCGTTACGGCAGCGCACTGCAGCGGTGAAGTTCCCAAGCTGCTCATCATACGCTTCTGAAAAACGTGTAGTAAATCCTATCCACTCGCGACTTCTATACAGTATATATGTTCAAAGCTAGTGGCTAGAGGAGAAGGGCTGGGGGCTGGGGGCTGGGGGCTGGGGGCTGGGGGCTGGGGGCTGGGGGCGGCCCCAGAAGACAAGTGGAGTGTGCGGGCCGGGAGAGCGTCTCGCTCCAGATGGCGGCGGGGAAAGTGGCGGCGCGGGCTCCCTGGGACAGGCAGTCGCCGGGCATGGGGCGTCTGGACAGGATAGCGGCGCTGTTCGCCGACCAGAGCCGGCCCAAGGGCTCCTGCTGGGCGCCGCGACGCCACAGGGGTGAGTCGCCGCTCCGCTCCCGGCCAACCTCGCCTTCATCCAGACTGCAGCTGTGCTAGCCTAACCGACCAGGGGGGACACGTCCCCTCCAATCATATATTTACTTTCGTACTTATATTAGTAATATGATTTCTGTGATACAACCCGTATGTTGCGCATGGTGCATTTAGTCCAATCCTTGTAATGTGAGCACTGTGTTTTTACTAATTTGTTCTCTGAAAATATTTTTTTTATAAAAAAATAAATTATATATTGCAACCAACTATAATTAGAATATTTAGGAAAGAAAAATGTCTAAAAACCACCTTTTTGCACCTTCCAACCCCAAATTTTCCCGGGTAGGACCCCCGGACCTCCCTTTTTTCCCCCAGCGGATCCATATTCCTCAACAACTAAATCAATTGCAGTCCCCCCCCAAAAATATATATCCTTGCGACGCCCATCTACCGTCCATAGTGTTTTAAAGTGTTTTGATGTAACTAACATAACCGACCACTTTTAATATTTGAATTCATTTTTCCCTGCAAAAAAATGAAACAAATCCCGAAGTTGGCCGAAGGTGGATTGTTCGGGTGTAATCGGGAATGGCAGAACTCTATGCGCATCTTAGGTCTCCCAGTCGCACTGCTGCCCGGTAGCAGTCGACCACGTTCTATGGTCAAAGTGTGTCAACATTGGGGGGTTGTCTGTTAAGTCGGTTTACGGACGATAATTTTCGTGATAACGTCATAAGAACACATTGATGAAAAATTTCATACTTTATAATTTTCAAATATTATTTACAGCTTTTTTTGCAAATTTAATTTTAAATAATTTGTTTAAATATTATCACGAACAATTAGTTAAAAAAAACCTGCCTTAACCTGTTTGATATTACAGATGATTTTCTCGCACGGTGTGGTTGGCCGGTTCTTGCACGCTCGGCTCAGGCGGAACGTGACAAATTTAGTTATGTATCATTAAAAATAAAACAAAATGGATTATTATCAGGTCTTGATGAAATACAAGAAAATATGTGTCGAAAATTCTCACAGTCAAAATGTTCTTTTTAAATATAAATTTTAAGTAGATAATAAAATATTTCATTGCATTATAAAGTTGGTCAATAATTTTTTTTTTCACTTTGGGTATATCTGCAACGGAATACAGCCCTTGCAGCTGACCGTGCATTGGAAAGAGCGAGAGTAAATGCTCATTAAAATGCCCACTACAAACTAAGACTGAAACTGTACTGATCTATGAAACAATTTGGATGAAATCCAGTTTATATTTATTTTAACCTTAAAAATCAAGCCGATGTTGTATCTGAACAAAAATGTCTTGAATCCAAAGTTTTTACTTAGGAATTCATGCATGCGCTTATTCTATCGTAAGTTCTAAAGGGGTCCATCGTTTTTGTAACGCAGACAATACCAATATGAACTGTTGGTCCTTAGAGTGTTGATGTGCAGTGGTCGGCAGGATATTCCAAAGGGTTCTGATAGGCTATCCATATGAAATAACCCAGAAAGGAAACGTGCAAACACTTTCTGCGTGGCTGCTCGAGAATACAGATTGCTGCGAGATCCAATATCTGACGTCACACCGGCTGTCCTGGGGGCGGAGTCCTGCGTTCTCCTTAAGGCCCGTCTACAATAGTCCGAACCTGTGCGTGGTCCGTGTCATCCGAATGTGAGTGACGTCACATTGTCTCACCGAAAACTGCACTGTCCACAATTGCGATGTCCGAATAAAGTTGTTAGCAGAGCGCAGTAAATGTGCCAAAACAAATGTTTTTGTTTATTGTTTTGATGCTTTGTAGTTTGAGATTGAACTTATGAAAGTTGTGGGAGTTCAATATTATATATTTATTCAGTAAGGCAAAGTGGCAAATGTAAATGCTAAAAAATGAACTCATATCACAGCAATCGAACAGCACTAATTTAAATGTCGTCTTGCTCTTCTTGAATTACAACACCTTCCATTTCCTTCAAAAACAAACACCACGTTTTCAAACGGGAACCGGAAATTCAAATATCGTGAGTGTTCTGTTCTTTTTCTGTGTCCGAAGTACACAGGTTGGGACAAAAAGTTCAAATTGACGAATGTCTTCGGACCAGGTAGGTTCGGACCTTCGCCCACTTGACGCATGACGTCAGACGGTCACGTGGACCAATCAGCGTAGGGCGTCCTTCGGACACAGTTTAGGACATTGCTATTATAGACGGGCCTTTAACCACGCAGAAAACCGGCGGGGGAAAAGAAATACGCTACGTCCGCCCCTTACCTTTGAAGTCGTTTCAACTTTTTTTTCTTACTGCTACTGTATTGTATTTATTTTTAGCTCGAGTTCTCTTAAAAAAATTAAAACAAGACAAGACTTTATATTTACTTTGAAGACATTCGAAATGCGTTAAAAACAGCGTTTTAAACGGTGCATTTGACATTTTTTCCGAAATTCCGTACTTGCCATTCAGCTGCCGTTCACCGAAACCCTCTGGTCGTACGCTCGAGGTCTCGAAACTTGGTCCGTCACTGGTGCATCACTGGTGCATCACGCCTGCCGAGCAGTGAGCATCACTTTCACCCTTTCCCCGCACTATCCGTGAGCTACATCTCTCATGCCCTGCATCTCGCCCCAGGCCGAACACTAGTCGGTCAGCAGATGCGCTACACTCCAGCTCATACTGTTCCATGCTACTGGCGTGAAAACAGCATCACAGCATCACAGCTAAACCGTACTTCAACTTGTGCAACATTTGTTAAGTTGTGAGGTGAAAATAGGAGCTACGGTAAAAAAAAAATTATGGTTATTATATTTTTTTACTTATGTGTGTGGTTTTTATTTATGATAGTTATACACTAGACTAATAATAAAATAAAATAAAATATTTTTTATAATGCTAAGGTCGTACCAAATGATTAAGGAAGGTTTTTTTTTGTCATTCTATTTTAATTAGGGGCTTTTTTATTTACTATCTGTGGTCGCAGAGTTAAATAAGATTTCTGTATCGTCGCAAAGCATTGCGATGCACTCGGCTCTGTAAATACTTGATGTAAATAGCTAATACACGCAGTATAATCACCATCAAGTGATAAGCAAAATATAAAATATTTGATTTTCAAACTAAAAAAAAATTAACCAAAATAATAATGCAAACGGAATGTTTATAGAAACTTCACACATAGTATAGTTAAGAATATTGTGAAAGCTGTAAATTGAGTAGGTGGTAGGGAATGCTAAAACAAGCAATTTTTTATGAACCATGTTTGGAAAATATACCCTGCAAAGTTACAGACGTTTATAGTAGCCTGGTTTTCTAAAGAGAAAAAACTTTGTGAATGTTATTCCTGCTCATTTCCTTACCTTCGCCCTTAGTAGTTTCGTGTTATATTTACCTATGTTGCAGACCTACTCCATTTTTACTCCCTTATGGGTGTAATTTTGAGAGAAAAAAAAGTGAGAAATGTTTATAGTTTATGTATTTATTATTAATACCATATATTAGTACATATAAGAAACATGGAGTTGATTATTAGAACCCTCTTTCAGTCAAAATGTCAAAAAATAGAAAAATACATTACATACATGTCAGTTTACGTATGTTATCTTGCATTATTTTCTTACCTTCAGGTTGGTTTGTTTCATAAATATTTTATTTCATAAAATATGTATTTTTTACTGTCATAGTGGTTCAAATGTCGAAGAATTGAAAAATCACATTGCGCAGATTTCATACAAGTTATTCTTGCCTAGTGTCTTATCTCGTGCTAAACTAGATCTGAATATATATATACACTTCGTAAAACCAATTATTCCTTTCGCTAAATGGCGAAACGGAGTTGGCAATTTTTAAGCAGTTATTATTTACCGACAATATCTTAAATTTTGCTTAATTAACTTCGAAGTTAATTTTTTAAATCTTAAAACAATGTTTATTTATTTTACACATACAGGAGTCAATATCTTTATTATATATACAGCCTAGAGTTTAAGTTAGTCATTACCGATAAAATATTTCATTTAAATCCGTTCAGATGTTAGATAACAGTGTTGCATTTTAATGGACACTTTTGAGTGGTATTGGGCTATAATTTTTAGTGTCTATTCACACTATTGTTACAGTTAGTCATTTGAAAGAAAAATAATTCAATACCAAACACCAATTATTATTTCACAGGAGGAACGAATTGTAGTAGTCTGTCACTATTAATAACAATGCATTTCATAACATTAATTTGATATGCTTAAAAAAACTAATTAAAAAGAATATTAAATAATATATATAAACATTTAGACAAAAAATTATAACATTCGTAGGAATAACAAATTATCAAATGATGCTCTAGATGAAATACAAGATAGTGTATTTTAAAAATTCTAATTCTAAATATTTCTTGAAAAAAAAAAGTAATTTTTCATAATTAGCCTTACTGTGTCTAGTCAGTGCTGTATAGCCTGTGTCCGACAGCGGAGCGCACTGGAATGTCGGCGCTATTGGCATGAAGCGTGCATCGCAAGGAGAGAGTAGACGCTCGCGTTGCGGTCACCCATGCGTGAGCTGTGAGAGTGAGTGAGAGAGTTCCGAATGGTGGTTCCGAGAGTGGATGCTGAGAGAGATGGGGCCGTGCTAGCTCTGTGTGTGTCGACGAAACCCCGGTCGACGCCACAGACTATAAACTGAAATCCGATTTCAATGCTGCTATGTGGTGTTTTTGTTTTACCAGTGGTCATATTTGATTGCCTGTTTCACAGACGTTCTGTAGTGTAATGTACGGTTAACCCATTTGTAAGTTTAAGTGAGTATATGGCAGTAAATGAAATAATTTTATGTAGTATTTAAGACATCGATATTCGTTGAATTAAAAATTTGTAACAGTATAACTTTCTGGAGTTAAAACTTTTTATTCGACATAGTGTTACGAGTGGGCCAAAACTGGTTTGTAAGGATAGATCAAATTAATTTTTATACATTTTTATTTACTACTATTTACATTACTGATTAAATCACCAACCTTAACGTATGTTCACAAATCACTAAGTATCTGTCAAGTTCCAGAGTCCACACTACTCACTGGAGCTAGGCTCGACAGTGGTTCGCCCCTCACCTCGCGCCGGTCCACACACAGTCTCGCGCCACTCTCGCGGGAGGTCTCTCGTCTTCCTCGCCGAACTCGCACTTCACTGCACTTCA
Organism: Bacillus rossius redtenbacheri; assembly: GCF_032445375.1. Lineage (NCBI taxonomy): Eukaryota > Metazoa > Arthropoda > Insecta > Phasmatodea > Bacillidae > Bacillus > Bacillus rossius. The sequence continues at coordinate 8,038,007 of NC_086345.1, forward strand.
CTCCACTCGCCTGTTGGAACTCGCGCGGAGGCCGGCGTCGCCGCTTTTATACCCGTGGCAGTATTTCTGGAACCGACTAGTGTGTAAAGAATACCAAATCTATATTTTAAAATAATTCAGAACACGTACATGTTATTCAAATGAACAAATTTAAGGACAATAAAAAAAGTAATTGTTACCATTAGTTACAAAAAAATATATTGCAGAATAAAAAGTTTAAATAACAAAAAGTATACATAAGTAAAAAAAAAGTTGTTTTTATCTAACCTCGGTAACTAGCAAATTCATGTATTCTCATGTTGCAAATAAAATTATTATACGAAATTCGGACCAGATATTTAACGTAGAATGATTTAAAAAAATGCTGAGCATGATAAGAGTACATGAAAATTGTTAAGTTTAGGGAAAGACCGTGAAAAATTCTTCCCTTTTTAAAACATAACTATAAGTCTGTTTAACAAGATGGTACTATCGGTTTGGAGGTTATAATTCTTAGGTGCGTTGATAGTAAAATTTAAGTATGCGACAGAAATGCAATTAAGCGCTCATTACACAACGTAAATTCAACAGGTTGACGTGCAGAAACTGCTATAGCCACGAGCCGAAGTTGTCTAGATGGTGAACCCACGGAGGATGTACTAAGTGTAATGGTGGGCCAAAGTAAACGTTATGGTAGTGAAACTATCCTGGGATACATTTGTAAACTTGAATAGTCAAAACAAAATGTAATTGAAACTTCAAAAAATTCATTTATTAGCCAGGAAAATTGTTAGGACGAAAATGGCGTCAACATATTTCACATTTTGTTGGTTCTCTAAAGCATTTCGATTTATGCAGTGTTAAATTTCACGAAGTATGCCCTATTCTTAGTGTTACGAAACACCAAAATCATTTTGCATTGAAAATTACACGTACTTGACCAAGTTCTTTGAGACTGTAAAATTCAACAATGTGCAATTTTACACCTTGGAACTTTTATTTTTACAGTACTCAAGTGCAAGTCCATACCTTACAGCAGCATCTACAGCTTAGGCGCTTGTACATGCACGTGAAATTAGTCTCTCACAACCGTGATAGCAACACGATTCTGTGCCCAAGCTTCTTCGTTACTACCTTGAACCACTGGTCTTTCTTTACCATAGCTTACAGTGCTGAGTCTTTGAAAATCTACACCAAGCTCTTTTAGATACTTCTTATCTGTTAACCAAAAATTTGTTGCGACACAGTTTACACGTGGGGTTTATTCCATATTATTTAATGGCAGGAACTAACCGAGGGAGCATTTTAGGTCCAACCTGTTGCAACGAAAATGTTAAAACCACGTGTCAAGTCGTGTATAGTTGGCGGATTGTCATTGGTTGTAAAATCTCTTGGCTCTTTAAATGTCTGGGTTGTATTTCGTGATGAGAACATTCATACTTACGCCGCATCAGACTAAGCGTAACATAACATTTGTGTGAGTTTGTGTGCGTACTATTATTTTATAAAAAAAAACCGCTTGGGTAAGGGACGCTGAGAAGAAGTCATAGACATAAAATAAGTAAAGTAAAAAAGGGAGTCGTCTGTAGTCGGTTTACGGACGATAATTTTACGTGATAACGTCATAAGAAAACATTGATGAACAATTGCATACTTTTTAATTTTCAAATATTATTTACAGTTTTTGCAAATTTTATTTAAATAATTTGTTTAAATATAGGCCTAATCACGAACAATAATTTATAGAAATAAACTGAAATCAAATCAATGTCAATAAATAATTAATTTGAAATGACGAAATTGTACAAATAAATAAATTTTTTTAAAAAGCCCGCCTTAACCTGTTTGATATTATAGAAGATTTTCTGGCACGGTGGTTGGCAGGTTCTTGCACGCTCGGCTCAGGCGGAACGTGACAATGTCATGCTTTTTCGTGCGTGCAGCCGGCGTTCAGCGATTTATAAGACGTTATCACGTCAAAAATAATTTAGCATTGTTTAATATGGCAGATTGGGGCAGTTACGGTGGCAGATTGTTCGCGTATTTGCGCGCCTCAGCCGAGGGCGGACACGGCCCGTGTTGCAGCTGCTCGTCGTTGTTTCCTGCCGCGGCCGTTAGGAACGCGACCGCAATCCGCACGGCTGTCTGTCTACCTGGCGCTACAGTTGCCGCGTCGTCCGCGCGCCGCGCTGCAATCGCCTTCTCGCTGCGCCCGCTTTTCCGCCTCTTCGTGCTCGTCGTCTGTGGGACGGTTATTGTTGACGCTTCTTTCTTGCCGGCGCCGGCCTAGTGCAATTTAATATTCTTTTATGCCTTCGAGCCCCCTCCAAGGTGCTGTAAAGTGTTCGCGATTTTTAATTAGTAACCTGCACGCGGTATTACTTGTATATACACAAGGAAATATTTTGCGATCAGGATGTAGACACTGTTATGCGTTGTGAGCGGTGTTGACGTAATTTTTTAAAAATTGTGTTGACACAAATGTATCGCTAGAGATTTAAGATTTTTTTTCCCGTGTGCAAGTGAAATCAAAAATGATGTTTTAATTTCTACGTGATATGGATGCATATAATTTTTTTTTTCCTCAAGAGTTGATTGTTGGAAGCAAACTGACGGTTAGTTGTGTGCGCTCACGCACGAAGCGCTGAACACAGCCGCAGCTTTCAAAAGATCCAGTTACTGGTCTGCATGCAATAAATATCTCTTGTCTGTGTGCGATGGCCGAGTGTGTTTTACGAGTATTTTAATCGTAACGGTTACCATGAATATTGTTTTTAACTGGCTGCGGATATTTTATGTTCAAGTTGAAGTGGTTGCTCGGGGAATCTTCACGTCGAAAGATTCGTCAGGTAGGACAGTTTCTTATTAATACTAGACGTTCATTTAGTAGGTATTGTTGGCTTGTCTATTTAGTTTGGTATATGGGAGAACTCAATCTGAAAGAAGGGAGTAACGAACTTATGGCAAGAATTTCAGGTAACGATGTAATTACCTATATCTTGTATGAGCGAAATATTTCATTAACAAACAAATCTAGGTTATCTATTTTATTCTATAACATAGATTTAGCAAGCTAGTTAATTTACACTACTCAGCTACAAAGCTATCTTAACTATTGCACAACTTTAAAGTATATGTTCTCATTAAATTAATGTTGTTTGTAAAAACATATATAGACGTCTGGTTTTGTTTTCATATAAATCGAAAGTTTTACTTAGAGCTTGATGAATTTTCGCACACTGAACCTCTGAATAAGATTTTGAAAAATTACCCTCGTTCTACTTTCCCTCCACTTAAAGCAGAATTTTGGTAAATGATCCGTTTTGAATAACTGATCTTTAAATTAAGAGGGAAATGACTATCTACTTCTGATTTCAGGAAAAAATACCCCCCCCCCCCCTTCCCTAATATGTAATCTAGTGTATTCTCTCTTCCATAAGGCTCGGGCAACGCCAGGTAGGTCTACTTCAGCTAGTAGTCTACATAGGTTACTGCAGCTCGTCTACGAATTTTTGTTCGTGTTATTTATTTAGTATTCACATTAAAAATATACTTTTTTTTCTCTTCTGAATTCACATAATTGTATAGACGGGTATTTGAAAAGCTTTGTGCAGCATATAGCTTATCGGATAATATTAAACTAGCAATTGTTATTCCGTACTGGCTTTCTCTAAATTTACCGAATAGCCGTTTCTAAATGCTAGAAATGCGTCTATTATGGTTAAAACTGTAGATCAAAGAGTTGTATTTTAATTTCATAAAAAATATTATACGTAAACGCAACAATAAACATATATTTCACAATGTAGAGATTCGATATCATGGAAGTGTCGAATAAATAACGCCAGTTACCAGTGCAATTTCGTATTATTGTTCTTGTAAACAAAGTTCCGCTTATTTATAGAAAAGGTCTGACATTGCAATCCTAATAAATTGTAGCTAATGGGAAGTGTAAGAGACTGTGAGCTACACAGAAATATGTACTTTTAGTTGTTTAACAATAACATTAATTCTATAACTAGTTGTATGATAATGTTGTTTCACACACCGAAGTAGAATTTTGAAAAAGGTTGGCCAAGATGTGCGGGGGTTATTGTGTGCACCAGGCTGCACGAGACCCAGCGCATAGTTCTGTGGTGTTATGGAAGAGAGGGTTAAGTCAAAAACATCAAATTTTATGGAAGAAAGTCAAGGATTATTTGTACGCCTTTTGACACTTTATATGGTTTGTAGTTTTGTGTTGCCTGTATAAAATATCAATAATTAATAATATAACGACTAATATTTGATCGTGAAAATATTAGACTTTCTTCCACCTCTCTTAAAATTTGATTTTTTTGACTTAACCCTCTCTTCCATAACACCACAGAGTTCATCGCCGTGAAGCGTGAAATGCCAGCGAAATGCCAGCGACGCCTTCACTGCCTTTATGGCTGCAGGCGAGGCGGTCCGCTTTTATTCCTTGGCTTGCGGCTCCAGCTGCACGTTACTTGTGTTCAATATGTGTGGCTTGTGTATTAGACGAGACAGTGGTGAATGTTAGTGTGACCCGGAGAACAGGGATAGTGCGCTAACAGTTCAAGACTGTTGTTCGCTAAGCTGCTAGACGCCATATCGCACACGGGACAACTATTGCCAATTCGTACGGTAAATGTGAGGGACATACGATAATATAGGTGTGTGTACGGTAAGGCTTGTGAAGTAGTCGCTACAAATACGGTGAATTTGACATAACTATTATTTTACGTAATTTCATAATTCATTTTTTCTTTCAAAATGTAAAAGTAAAAAAACCAAAGTTCTATTCTTTACAGAACTAGATTTCAAAGTGTTCTTGCGTTTTAGTGGTTGTGTCCATTGCTGAGATTTTGTAATTTCCGGGATGGCAATGGGCAAGTAGAAAAAATATCATTGGTTCTAGAGTTGGTATAAAAATAGTTTGAGAAATTATGGAAAGGAATACTAGTGGATGGACTTCATTATTTGTTTGTTTTCTGCATAAAAATAAAGATCAGAAGAATTACCGATTCTTGAGCATTTGACGTACAATTGTCCTGAGAAGCATTATTTTTCTAAATTCAAACCGACAACTTGCCAAGATTACCCTTGCGCTTTGTTGATGGTAATAGCGAAAGCAAGGCGTTTGGGAAATTGAAGTCGTTTGAACTCAAACGTTATGTCGGTCAGAATGAGTGGTATTCGTGGAAGTAGAACATTTAGTGGTAATTGTCTGGCAATTTCTTGACGACGGGTTGAGATTTTTTTATTTTGACCACACATGTTGGCAAGCTTGGTCAGGGACACCTGCCCGCACCAGCTGCCCTTCGACGCCTCGTGGTCCGATGCCTTGCCTCTGTTGATGCATAACGTCCAGTTTATTATTCGCGGTGATAAATACCAGGCGTCAGTTGGAGCAACGATGCGTGTGGGTTGGAGTCAGCTGCGCCTATTGGCCACTGGCAGGTGGTGCGGTGCTCTGGTGTCGCAGCTGCGTGGATGCGAGACCCTCGGTCGAGCCACAGCCACAGTCGCCGTCGTACAGGTTTATCACGTGCCACTCGAGACCTAGTGCTTACCAAGTTGTAGTTCAACACCTGCTCTATTGCGAACGGAGTATATAAGCTGCAATATTAAGCGTCTGTATATTGTTTAGTCAAACAATAATTCTGCAACCATTGCAAAAGTTAATTCTGTTGTAAAATGATTTCATAGAAGTAGTTGAGCGAGACACTATTATTTCCCATACATTTTTTGCGACTTGTTTACCGAAATAGATATAACAATTTAATATTTTTACTACCTTTTTTCTTCGAATTTTTAGTATTTTTTTGTTGTTGATAGTGTTAAGAACTGTGAAGCAGAACGAGCTCTCAAGCTGTAGTCTGACCCGGGCCTTTTACACAGTCATTGACGTCATGCGCGCATTAGCGCGGCTAGACCTCCCTTCCCCTCCCCTCACCCTTCCTCGGCGCTGTTAGCTGTCGCTGAGCGGCCTTGGTAATTCCGTGGGCCGCCGCGCGGAGCGGCGTGAATAAACACCGGCTTTCTGGAATTTTCGGGCGTCGGGTCGGCCCGGGGTGACGCGACATGTCGCAGTCGCTACCGTCCATTCAGAAAATATGACCCACTAGTGTAGAAGGCGACGCCGGCCTCCGCGTGAGGGCCGGTCAGTTCCGAGCGAGTTCAGAGAGTTTGGAGAGTTCGGAGAGTTCCGTGAGTGAAGGGAAGTGCGACGCGGAGCGATGGGACCGTGCGAGAGTGTGACCGAGTGACGCGAGACTGTGTGTGTGGACAGGCGCGAGGTAAGGGGCTAACGACTGTAGTCAAGCTCCAGTGAGGAGTGCGAACTGTAGAACTTGACTGACATTGAGTAACTTACGAATAAACATTTTTAAGCGCGAGTGATTGGTGAAAATACATTTTTTTAAGTAATTTATTAGTAAAGTACATTTTAGTAATTAATAAAATTGTAATAAAAATTAATTGGGCTATCCCTTACGATATCAGTTCTCCCTACATTGTTTCTTAACAATATATATGTATTTTCAAGGTGATCGTTGATATGATGTCGGACAATGGTAGTTTAATCAAATAAATAACAAGTGAAGTAAAATGGCGAAGGATCCCGTGGTATTCTCTAGCAGACAAGAGAATTCCATATGGCCGTTTCGATGTCACAACAGGCATGCGGTGGGTATGTTAGATGAAGTTACGTGATGAATCGTTTTCACTCACAAGTGCATCCACCTGGATTGGAACCGAGTAAAGTTTGCGATATCTGCATTATTTAATAAAAATAATATATATGTACTATACATTAAAAACTTTTTATACGTAAATTGCTGTGTACAGTAGTTTTACTTTTAATTAAAAAAAAAACAAGTTCATATCTATAATTATTTTAAATTTTTGAATGAAAATAAATTTGTAAGTAGAGGTGTAAAATATCACTTTTGGTTTGATATTTAAGTCGACTATTGTATTTCATGGTCACACTCTCTGAACACAGCTCTCGAACCGCCTATAACTATAGCAAACTACCTTTGACAATTCACTTTTGTTTACAATTGGCAACTTCAAACACACGCGTGCTTTTTTCGCAACAATTTGTAACTTGTACAATTGCAATTTGACCCAGTTGTGATAGTATCACACACACGCTGCTTTGGAGCCCAGAGACCAGTGGCCCCGTGGATGTTCCCCGCCCTGTCTCCTGTCTCGTATCTGGCGTCTCGCACGCACGCAGCAAGCCCGCTCCTTATTGGCTCAATTGGCGCTCGCCCGACACGTCGCTTCGTCCCACTGCGGCTCCTCACAGCTTTCTTCAAGCGTGGATTCTGCAACTGTGAGGAGACTGCACCATTGTTACTTAGTTCCACTGATAGGTTCTGTGAGCGAATTAACCATTTTTAGTTTAAAAGGTCAGATAAATCCTCTAATTTTCCTATCGGCAACCACTCATTTACATACTGTTAAGAATTTTTGATTTGGGGAGTACTGGGTACGCAAGGGATAGCCCAATTTAATTTTATTACAGTTTTATTAACTACTAATATTTACATTAATAATAAATAACTGTACTTAAAAATGTCCGAAAACAAATCACTGGCACTTAAAAATGTTTATTCGCAAGTCACTCAACGTCTGTCAAGTCCCACAGTTCGCACTCCTCACTGGAGCTAGGCTTAACAGTGGTTCGCCCCTTACCTCGCGCCTGTCTCCACACACAGTCTCGCGCCACTCAGTCACCGCACTCTCTCGATCCAGTCGAACTCCACGTCGCGCCACTCTCTGGGGAGGGGGTTCTCTCACTCTCTTCGCCGATGTCGCACTTCCTTCGCTCGCGGAACTCTCCGAACTCTCGGAAGTGTCTCGGGACTCGCTAGGAACTCGGCACTCACTCTGCACTCACTCTGCACTCACTCTGCACTCACTCTGCACTCACTCTGCACTCACTCTGCACTCACTCTGCACTCACTCGGCACTCACTCGGCACTCACTCTGCACTCACTCTGCACTCACTCTGCACTCACTCTGCACTCACTCTGCACTCACTCTGCACTCACTCTGCACTCACTCTGCACTCACTCTGCACTCACTCTGCACTCACTCTGCACTCACTCTGCACTCACTCTGCACTCACTCTGCACTCACTCGGCACTCACTCGGCACTCACTCTGCACTCACTCTGCACTCACTCTGCACTCACTCTGCACTCACTCTGCACTCACTCTGCACTCACTCTGCACTCACTCTGCACTCACTCTGCACTCACTCTGCACTCACTCTGCACTCACTCTGCACTCACTCGGCACTCACTCGGCACTCACTCTGCACTCACTCGGCACTCACTCGGCACTCACTCTGCACTCACTCTGCACTCACTCTGCACTCACTCTGCACTCACTCTGCACTCACTCTGCACTCACTCTGCACTCACTCTGCACTCACTCTGCACTCACTCGGCACTCACTCGGCACTCACTCGGCACTCACTCGGCACTCACTCGGCACTCACTCGGCACTCACTCTGCACTCACTCAGCACTCACTCTGCACTCACTCTGCACTCACTCTGCACTCACTCTGCACTCACTCTGCACTCACTCTGCACTCACTCTGCACTCACTCTGCACTCACTCTGCACTCACTCTGCACTCACTCTGCACTCACTCGGCACTCACTCGGCACTCACTCTGCACTCACTCGGCACTCACTCTGCACTCACTCGGCACTCACTCGGCACTCACTCGGCACTCACTCGGCACTCACTCGGCACTCACTCGGCACTCACTCGGCACTCACTCGGCACTCACTCGGCACTCACTCTGCACTCACTCTGCACTCACTCTGCACTCACTCTGCACTCACTCGGCACTCACTCGGCACTCACTCGGCACTCACTCGGCACTCACTCGGCACTCACTCGGCACTCACTCGGCACTCACTCGGCACTCACTCGGCACTCACTCGGCACTCACTCGGCACTCACTCGGCACTCACTCGGCACTCACTCGGCACTCACTCGGCACTCACTCGGCACTCACTCGGCACTCACTCGGCACTCACTCGGCACTCACTCGGCACTCACTCGGCACTCACTCGGCACTCACTCGGCACTCACTCGGCACTCACTCGGCACTCACTCGGCACTCACTCGGCACTCACTCGGCACTCACTCGGCACTCACTCGGCACTCACTCGGCACTCACTCGGCACTCACTCGGCACTCACTCGGCACTCACTCGGCACTCACTCGGAACTCACTCGGCACTCACTCGGCACTCACTCGGCACTCACTCGGCACTCACTCGGCACTCACTCGGCACTCACTCGGCACTCACTCGGCACTCACTCGGCACTCACTCGGCACTCACTCGGCACTCACTCGGCACTCACTCGGCACTCACTCGGCACTCACTCGGCACTCACTCGGCACTCACTCGGCACTCACTCGGCACTCACTCGGCACTCACTCGGCACTCACTCGGCACTCACTCGGCACTCACTCTGCACTCACTCTGCACTCACTCTGCACTCACTCTGCACTCACTCTGCACTCCGCGGAGGCCGACATCGCTTCTTAAGTACCGGTAGAACGTCTTTCCAGAACCGACGAGAGCGGCTGTGACGAGTCGCATCATCCCGGGCCGACACGATGCCCGAAACGTCAAGAATAGCTTCGCTTGTTCACGCCACTTCGCGCGGCGGCCGCCAGAATTCCCCAAGACCGCTCAGCGATATATAACTGCGCTGAGGAATGACTATGCGTGGGGTGCGGAGGGGAAGGGAGGTAGCGACGGCCCTAGTAATCTGGCCTGGCATGCCTTCCGTCAGTGAAGGGCGCGTGATGCCAGTGGCCGTGCAGGGCTGCCAACCAGCTCCCGACCTGGCGCGTGTCGTAACAATACTTATTGTAGCTCGGCTACATGGTACAGCTTAATTAGTTAAGAGAATATGTTAAGTTATTAGTATTTTAAAACATTTACTTTATTGAGAAGAAAGTGCTTGTCGGGTTACACGGGAATCAATTGATTGTACCTAGAATCGATCGGAATGTTAACGTTTGTGTTACGGAGTTTAGTAGAATGTTTCTTTAGTTTCATAATCAAAGCTATTTTAACACACAATTATTCTCCATCGCATTTCACTTAACACAAATTAAATCAGTTTGAATGTTTTAGTTGTAGATTATTCTGCTGCTGAACGAGCGTCAGGTCATCTTTTATAGAAATGGTTTTTATGACGTTAATCCAGCCAATCACAAGTACGAGTAGAATATATGTCGTTCTGAAGTACTTGCAAAACCTGTATGGTTTGAATGGGCAATCACGACCGGACTGTGATGAAACCAGTTTCTGAGGTGATGTATGTAGCATCTTCCAGACACATTGTAAGCAACCCAGTGTATGATTGATACACAGACTCACGGCGATAGGCGTGACATTGCTGAAGGCAGATTGTCGCAGTACGCGCTTGTTACTGTTTGGGCGGACTTGTAGCATTATGATGTAACCATGTCACTAGAGAGTAGATCAGACACTTAAGATCTAACTGGTTGTTTGAACTTGTTATAAAATAACTTTAAATTTCTCTCTAACTTAGCCTAACTCTCTTATTCCCGGTATAGCCTAATTCTTATTCCCGGTATAGGAGTTTGAAAACATTTAAGGCTACGTTGGTTACCTCTTGATCTTGTCATTTTGGTGTCAATGTTTTACGATAGTTCTGTCTGATTATTGGTTCGGTTTCAAGTTTTTTCACCAGACGTTTACTAACTTGCTGGCTTTAAAATGTCACGTAAATATTTGATAATAATTATGAACAATTCCTTGAATATCCGTTAATTGAACTTGAGACGAATATAAAATGCAAGAGAGCTACCGTGATAAAATTTACTGGAATAGCCCCCCTCTAATAGTGTTTGTGAGGAGGAAATGTAAATAAAATACTGGTTTGGCGTGTGAAATCTAGCCTTTTCATGTTCATTATATATATTTTTTGTTATTGAATGGTAACATAAACTTGCCAAAAGTCTGTACAATTTAAGGAGCGACTCCAACTAAACTTTTCGGCAGGGACGATCATTAAAATAAAAAGATGCAATTGTAAAAATGACAGTAAGTAGTATGGGAATATTGACAAATGCATGGTCTCAAGTACCGAGTCTTCGATGACGAAATAAAAGTTTAACACATGAATGAAAGTATTGATAAATCATGTATATTCCCTCTGAGCACGAGGCAGCTGCAGGACGGAGTCTGCAGAGGCGCTGCTTGCACGCGCTCTGAACCTTGGTTCCGGGACGGAAGTCTCGGTTCCCAGGGCCGCGCAACCTCCTGGGACACCCGGTGTTCCCACGGTTAGCGCTGCGTTAGGGGCTGAGAACCTGTTTGTCCTCTTCCACAATGGCACGGAAAGATAATAAATGGCAACAAAATAGTCATTAAAACTTATTGAATAACAATCATAAGTCACCTGGGTTAATAAAAAATCAAGTTTCTTTTGCAAACTTAGTTTTACTGTAAAATAAAATGTGCGTATATGTCAAGTTTAAAAATCGGGATTCTATTTTTTGTTTTCAACTAAAAAACCTATATATTTAGTTTTCAGCTGTTCGGGAGGAAGACATGTAGTTCATTAATTACAAGCTACTATATTATCTTCATTAGAACAGCGTGGTGAAATAATCAAGTGGTAAAACATATACGGACTAATAGTTGAAATGTTTGTGATAGTATTTATAGAATCTAACAAATAATTAATTACAAAGTAAAAATCACATAAAAATATAAATAATTTTTATTTACTAATATAAATAATTGGATGAAGTTTAAAGCATCAGTTTTACAAAGAGTTTGACTAAATAAAAATTTCTATTAAGCAACTTCCAGAATTTAAAACAATTGTCGGTAGTAGTTGAAAAACCTCATCATGGTTTGTAGAAATACATTAACTGCTACTAAGTGCTTACCACAATTCGGCAAATAAGTGGGTGTTAGTGCGTTACTCGGCAGGTAATGAAACCTACCATGGCTGACAATACAAAAAAAATATATGGATTAAATCGTTGGCACAAGGAAACACAAACCATTCAGTAAACCGCGCGGACAGTGCCAATAGTACTCTCAAGTTGGCGGTTCATTAATGTAAGTGCGTGAGGCCATAAGCTGGTTGCATGCTTGGCGGGGAGAGGGTGAGGTGGTGGAGCAAGTGTTCCTGGATGTCCTCATTGAATTCTGGACACTAGGCGGGCTGATGGAGGAGGAGGTGTGGCGGCTGCTCATGGATGTCGCAGTTGACCGCTCGGATGGTGCTACGCGCGCTCGGATCAGTGTGTGTGAGTGCGTGAAGCTAGCAGGTGGGGCGAGCTGTGCTGGTTGAATACTAGGCGGGCAGATGGAGGAGGAGGAGGTGGGGCGAGCTGTGCTGGTTGAATACTAGGCGGGCAGATGGAGGAGGAGGAGGTGGGGCGGGCGCTCATGGATGTCGCAGTTGACCGCTCGGATGGTGCTACGCGCGCTCGGATCAGTGCGTGTGAGTGCGTGAAGCTAGCAGGTGGGGCGAGCTGTGCTGGTTGAATACTAGGCGGGCAGATGGAGGAGGAGGAGGTGGGGCGGGCGCTCATGGATGTCGCAGTTGACCGCTCGGATGGTGATACGCGCGCTCGGATCAGTGCGTGTGAGTGCGTGAAGCTAGCAGGTGGGGCGAGCTGTGCTGGTTGAATACTAGGCGGGCAGATGGAGGAGGAGGAGGTGGGGCGGGCGCTCATGGATGTCGCAGTTGACCGCTCGGATGGTGATACGCGCGCTCGGATCAGTGCGTGTGAGTGCGTGAAGCTAGCAGGTGGGGCGAGCTGTGCTGGTTGAATACTAGGCGGGCAGATGGAGGAGGAGGAGGTGGGGCGGGCGCTCATGGATGTCGCAGTTGACCGCTCGGATGGTGATACGCGCGCTCGGATCAGTGCGTGTGAGTGCGTGAAGCTAGCAGGTGGGGCGAGCTGTGCTGGTTGAATACTAGGCGGGCAGATGGAGGAGGAGGATGTGGGGCGGGCGCTCATGGATGTCGCAGTTTTCCGCTCGGATGGTGATACGCGCGCTCGGATCAGTGCGTGTGAGTGCGTGAAGCTAGCAGGTGGGGCGAGCTGTGCTGGTTGGATACTAGGCGGGCAGATGGAGGAGGAGGAGGTGGGGCGGCTGCTCATGGATGTCGCAGTTGACTGCTCGGATGGTGCGAAGCGCGCTCGGATCAGTGCGTGTGAATACGTGAAGCTAGCGGGTGGGGCGAGCTGTGCTGGTTGGATACTAGGCGGGCTGATGGAGGAGGAGGTGGGGCGGCTGCTCATGGATGTCGCAGTTGACTGCTCGGATGGTGCGAAGCGCGCTCGGATCAGTGCGTGTGAATACGTGAAGCTAGCGGGTGGGGCGAGCTGTGCTGGTTGGATACTAGGCGGGCTGATGGAGGAGGAGGAGGTGGGGCGGCTGCTCATGGATGTCGCAGTTGACTGCTCGGATGGTGCGAAGCGCGCTCGGATCAGTGCGTGTGAATACGTGAAGCTAGCGGGTGGGGCGAGCTGTGCTGGTTGGATACTAGGCGGGCTGATGGAGGAGGAGGTGGGGCGGCTGCTCATGGATGTCGCAGTTGACCGCTCGGATGGTGCGAAGCGCGCTCGGATCAGTGCGTGTGAATACGTGAAGCTAGCGGGTGGGGCGAGCTGTGCTGGTTGGACACTAGGCGGGCTGATGGAGGAGGAGGTGGGGCGGCTGCTCATGGATGTCGCAGTCGACCGCTCGGATGGTGCGAAGCGCGCTCGGATCAGTGCGTGTGAGTGCGTGAAGCTAGCGGGTGGGACGAGCTGTGCTGGTTGGATACTAGGCGGGCTGATGGAGGAGGAGGTGGGGCGGCTGCTCATGGATGTCGCAGTTGACCGCTCGGATGGTGCGAAGCGCGCTCGGATCAGTGCATGTGAATACGTGAAGCTAGCGGGTGGGGCGAGCTGTGCTGGTTGGATACTAGGCGGGCTGATGGAGGAGGAGGTGGGGCGGCTGCTCATGGATGTCGCAGTTGACCGCTCGGATGGTGCGAAGCGCGCTCGGATCAGTGCGTGTGAATACGTGAAGCTAGCGGGTGGGGCGAGCTGTGCTGGTTGGACACTAGGCGGGCTGATGGAGGAGGAGGTGGGGCGGCTGCTCATGGATGTCGCAGTTGACCGCTCGGATGGTGCGAAGCGCGCTCGGATCAGTGCGTGTGAGTGCGTGAAGCTAGCGGGTGGGGCGAGCTGTGCTGGTTGGACACTAGGCGGGCTGATGGAGGAGGAGGTGGGGCGGCTGCTCATGGATGTCGCAGTTGACCGCTCGGATGGTGCTACGCGCGCTCGGATCAGTGTGTGTGAGTGCGTGAAGCTAGCAGGTGGGGCGAGCTGTGCTGGTTGAATACTAGGCGGGCAGATGGAGGAGGAGGAGGTGGGGCGAGCTGTGCTGGTTGAATACTAGGCGGGCAGATGGAGGAGGAGGAGGTGGGGCGGGCGCTCATGGATGTCGCAGTTGACCGCTCGGATGGTGCTACGCGCGCTCGGATCAGTGCGTGTGAGTGCGTGAAGCTAGCAGGTGGGGCGAGCTGTGCTGGTTGAATACTAGGCGGGCAGATGGAGGAGGAGGAGGTAGGGCGGGCGCTCATGGATGTCGCAGTTGACCGCTCGGATGGTGATACGCGCGCTCGGATCAGTGCGTGTGAGTGCGTGAAGCTAGCAGGTGGGGCGAGCTGTGCTGGTTGAATACTAGGCGGGCAGATGGAGGAGGAGGAGGTGGGGCGGGCGCTCATGGATGTCGCAGTTGACCGCTCGGATGGTGATACGCGCGCTCGGATCAGTGCGTGTGAGTGCGTGAAGCTAGCAGGTGGGGCGAGCTGTGCTGGTTGAATACTAGGCGGGCAGATGGAGGAGGAGGTGGGGCGGGCGCTCATGGATGTCGCAGTTGACCGCTCGGATGGTGATACGCGCGCTCGGATCAGTGCGTGTGAGTGCGTGAAGCTAGCAGGTGGGGCGAGCTGTGCTGGTTGAATACTAGGCGGGCAGATGGAGGAGGAGGATGTGGGGCGGGCGCTCATGGATGTCGCAGTTTTCCGCTCGGATGGTGATACGCGCGCTCGGATCAGTGCGTGTGAGTGCGTGAAGCTAGCAGGTGGGGCGAGCTGTGCTGGTTGGACACTAGGCGGGCAGATGGAGGAGGAGGAGGTGGGGCGGCTGCTCATGGATGTCGCAGTTGACTGCTCGGATGGTGCGAAGCGCGCTCGGATCAGTGCGTGTGAGTGCGTGAAGCTAGCAGGTGGGGCGAGCTGTGCTGGTTGGATACTAGGCGGGCAGATGGAGGAGGAGGAGGTGGGGCGGCTGCTCATGGATGTCGCAGTTGACCGCTCGGATGGTGCGAAGCGCGCTCGGATCAGTGCGTGTGAATACGTGAAGCTATCGGGTGGGGCGAGCTGTGCTGGTTGGATACTAGGCGGGCTGATGGAGGAGGAGGTGGGGCGGCTGCTCATGGATGTCGCAGTTGACCGCTCGGATGGTGCGAAGCGCGCTCGGATCAGTGCGTGTGAGTGCGTGAAGCTAGCGGGTGGGGCGAGCTGTGCTGGTTGGATACTAGGCGGGCTGATGGAGGAGGAGGTGGGGCGGCTGCTCATGGATGTCGCAGTTGACTGCTCGGATGGTGCGAAGCGCGCTCGGATCAGTGCGTGTGAGTGCGTGAAGCTAGCGGGTGGGGCGAGCTGTGCTGGTTGGACACTAGGCGGGCTGATGGAGGAGGAGGTGGGGCGGCTGCTCATGGATGTCGCAGTTGACCGCTCGGATGGTGCGAAGCGCGCTCGGATCAGTGCGTGTGAGTGCGTGAAGCTAGCGGGTGGGGCGAGCTGTGCTGGTTGGATACTAGGCGGGCTGATGGAGGAGGAGGTGGGGCGGCTGCTCATGGATGTCGCAGTTGACCGCTCGGATGGTGCGAAGCGCGCTCGGATCAGTGCGTGTGAATACGTGAAGCTAGCGGGTGGGACGAGCTGTGCTGGTTGGATACTAGGCGGGCTGATGGAGGAGGAGGTGGGGCGGCTGCTCATGGATGTCGCAGTTGACCGCTCGGATGGTGCGAAGCGCGCTCGGATCAGTGCATGTGAATACGTGAAGCTAGCGGGTGGGGCGAGCTGTGCTGGTTGGATACTAGGCGGGCTGATGGAGGAGGAGGTGGGGCGGCTGCTCATGGATGTCGCAGTTGACCGCTCGGATGGTGCGAAGCGCGCTCGGATCAGTGCGTGTGAGTGCGTGAAGCTAGCGGGTGGGGCGAGCTGTGCTGGTTGGACACTAGGCGGGCAGATGGAGGATGAGGAGGAGGTGGGGCGGGCGCTCATGGATGTCGCAGTTGACCGCTCGGATGGTGCGAAGCGCGCTCGGATCAGTGCGTGTGAATACGTGAAGCTATCGGGTGGGGCGAGCTGTGCTGGTTGGATACTAGGCGGGCTGATGGAGGAGGAGGTGGGGCGGCTGCTCATGGATGTCGCAGTTGACTGCTCGGATGGTGCGAAGCGCGCTCGGATCAGTGCGTGTGAATACGTGAAGCTAGCGGGTGGGGCGAGCTGTGCTGGTTGGATACTAGGCGGGCTGATGGAGGAGGAGGTGGGGCGGCTGCTCATGGATGTCGCAGTTGACCGCTCGGATGGTGCGAAGCGCGCTCGGATCAGTGCGTGTGAGTGCGTGAAGCTAGCGGGTGGGGCGAGCTGTGCTGGTTGGATACTAGGCGGGCTGATGGAGGAGGAGGTGGGGCGGCTGCTCATGGATGTCGCAGTTGACTGCTCGGATGGTGCGAAGCGCGCTCGGATCAGTGCGTGTGAGTGCGTGAAGCTAGCAGGTGGGGCGAGCTGTGCTGGTTGGATACTAGGCGGGCAGATGGAGGAGGAGGAGGTGGGGCGGCTGCTCATGGATGTCGCAGTTGACTGCTCGGATGGTGCGAAGCGCGCTCGGATCAGTGCGTGTGAATACGTGAAGCTAGCGGGTGGGGCGAGCTGTGCTGGTTGGATACTAGGCGGGCTGATGGAGGAGGAGGTGGGGCGGCTGCTCATGGATGTCGCAGTTGACCGCTCGGATGGTGCGAAGCGCGCTCGGATCAGTGCGTGTGAGTGCGTGAAGCTAGCGGGTGGGGCGAGCTGTGCTGGTTGGACACTAGGCGGGCAGATTGGCGATGAGGAGGAGGTGGGGCGGGCGCTCATGGATGTCGCAGTTGACCGCTCGGATGGTGCCAAGCGCGCTCGGCCCAGTTCGGCGGCGCAGTGCGTGTGGGTGCGTGGAGCCAGTGGGATGTGTGTAGTGCTAGTGCGTGCTGCGTGCGCGTCTTGGACCCGGTCTGTGCCGGGATGTGCACCATGACTGTCGGTGGCCCGCGTGAGTCTCTTTTGTTTTGGTTTTTATAATGATTCTTAATATCTGGCAACATTTTTTAGATAGAATTTCCGTACTGTGTTTAATTATTAATTATACCTTTTAGAATTCAATAAATATGATTAAATTTATCCAATGTTATTGTTTTTAAAATTTAATTTTGCATATTTTTGTGTCTACTATTTTCTGAAATACATTTGTAATGAGTTATGATATATTTGCTACAGACTAGGACTTCGAATACTGTTAAGAGATATTAGTGTTATCGGACCTAATTTGTCAGTGTTCTAAGGCAATGGATAAAATATAATGTATATAATTATTATAATAGAAAACAAATGTCCCCAAAAAAACTTCATGCTAGCAATAAAATTATGAGCCCACATAATTTGGTTTAGGTGGTCTGCATTATAAAATAAATTATTAGCTTGGATATTAGATTTTTTTTTTAGCTCTACAATTATAAAAAATACCAGCTGTACTAATATTCATTTTATAATTATTATATTATGTAATTAGCAAGTTACATTATGATTTCAGAATATTGTAATATAGCCTGTAATTTTTAATGGTTGTTAAGTGCCTTTTTTATTTTAAAGCATATTAATTTAATACATTTTTGTGGGTTTGATGAACAAATTTAATCGATGTGACAGGTTAGATAAATTCAAAGATATAGTATTGAAACTGTTCATAGCTCTTTATACTTTATATCCTTTTTCGGCGGTCATGGATTTTATTTCCTGTGCTACTGTAGGGAATAAGGTGATTTTAAGAGTAATCAAAATAAGTTTGTAGTCTCTTAGTTTTTTTTTTTTTGGCATCTTATTCTGTAAACGTGGAAATTCAGATTCCAGGATAAGTACTGCACATCTGCTTGGTTGCGGTTATATTATCTATTCGTACACAAGTTTTGGAAACCGCTCATTGTTTTTTTTTATCAGTTTATTGCTCGTGGATGAACAGGCCTAGAGTTGCCGAAATGGACCGGCGGTAACTGCTAAGTTTAGAGCGGCGGGGAAGTCGTAGCGCGGGGTTAATAGGACGTAGCGGCGGTGGGGGGATGACGTCACTCGCCCTGCTGGGACCACTGGGACCATCACGTGGCATCTGAAGGACCGCGAACTGCTGGTATCTCTGATGTTCGCCTTCGCCTTCTTCCAGGCATGTAAACGTTGCCGATTTGAAAAGCGTTCCGTGGGTTACATATTGGACACAATTCAGCAATTTCAAAAACCCTAATAATGTTCGCTGGCTTTCGTGGCCATTGTCTGAAGTGGCTTGAATTCTGGGTTGTAGCCGCGTCCTGGGCGAATAATTCAACGACGTTTCGGTCGACATTGCAGTCGCCGTCATCAGGGAGCAGTTACCTACTAAGTCGCAATGTCGACCGAAACTTCGTCGAATTATTCGCCCAGGAAGGGCTACGACCCAGAAGCCAAGCTACTTAAATTTCAAAACACATTTATAAATGTACACTATTAACGTATTAAATATCGAAAATGGTTTATTAGGAAGTGTCAACAAATAAATGCAAGTACGTGCGGCTGTAAGTACATAGATGCAATAGAACTCTTGACACGGCCGTACATTCTGCTGCAGCACTGGCTTCGAAAAGGTATTTAAGAAACTCCTTTATAGCCGTTTATGTATGTGATTTCCTGCAAGTTATTGCTTTCGAGATAGTTGAAACGTTTACTTTTGTGTTCGCTAAATTTTAACAAACACCAACTTTTCCTTTGTCATTTTTTTAGACGTTAAAAAATAAATAAGCTTGTTCCTATTATGGTTTGAACGGAAAGGCGTGTATTCTAGATCACGTGTAGCAGTGTGTGAGGTGCTATCGAACAGCATGTCCGAACTCAGGACCGTAGACCTCCAACTGCGGCAGTGGCGTGGAAACCGTTATGCCACTCGTAGTGGGAAACGTGGTGGGTGCTGCAGTGACCCGTATAACAACATATTATCTGACGTGCGCCGTTAGAACCTGACAGTAATGTGGGTCTGCGAAGTAAACCTTTTACACGTGTTTCGTGGAACTGACGGGAGTTGTCTGTAGGTATCGGAGTGTCCGCGATGAAAGTCAGTTTGGATCGACCTCTGTGTAGTGTCTTATACGACCGTCGCCGACAAGAATGGAAAAGACGTCATATTACACTGAACAGAAAGAACGCGGGGAAGGTTTACAACTGTGGTTTTAGTTGTAATGACGGGAGTTTAGTACTAACAGTCCTGCCTACCTACAGAAGACGTGGACGTAATTCAGCAATCGCACTGGAAATTCTTTCAAACAAAAAAAAAAAAAACCTGACTGTGCATGACAAAGATAACATTTACGTGTTAGTAAATGTACGAATATGCCTTTTCAGATGTTATAGAGATTTAACTTTTTAATAAATAAAATTTGTAAAACTAACTTAGTGTTCTTACTTTCGCCATGCACAATGTAGATAATGTGAACTCCCCTCTCAGTGCGTGGCGAGGAATATTCTGAGCTGTGCAGGTGAACTTGTTGTGAGGATGGGCTTGTTGTGAGGTGTGCTGTTGCTGGGTTCTGGCAAACAGGCAAGTGACGTCACGCTGTTGCCTGGCGACGCGCCCGGCAGCCTGATGCATTGTGGGTCATTGCCGTGCCAAGTCGGGCCTCGGTGAGCCAATGGCTGTCTGTCCTCTGGGATTGTCATGCGGCAGTGGACGCATCCTGACACCCTTTTGAGGACGAGTACACTCCGCTCCTGCGGCCTGTGGACACCGCGGTACAGTCCTGTCTTCTCCCGCGTACCTCCGTACATGTTTCCGTATAGTCCTTGCACAATCGCCGATTCACGTTATCCTGAGAGGCAGAGTCCATGCATCCTGGTGGCCTATTGAGGGCTCGTGGCAAACACTGGTGAGGCGTGGAGAGACTATCTCTGGCCCGGACTTCAAACCACACAAGGCTAGAGAATCCACGTCCATGTTTTGTCAAACAATTGAAATAGGTCAAGAGACAAAAACAGAAATATAACATCCTGGTTTTGACAGTTTTTAGGCCATAACTATTTTCTATAGTTTAATTTGGCTTCGTTAAAACGTATACAATTCAAATGCATGTTTAAAGTTAGTAGTGACTAATATATCTAATAGAATAGTTTTCCCTGTAAAGTAATTGATGTGTAGTATTAATTTATTATGGAATACAAACTGTTATGGGGTTTATTTTAGTTCCGAACTCTACCCCATAAATTAACTTCGGATGTGCTGACTAGTTATTCGCCTGTCCGGAAGATGTGTGTACAAGATAGTTGTTAGCACTAGACTGGACACCTCGTGGACTGGCGGTAATGAACTGTCCTGCGTCTACGTTTCCAGTAGCACAATGGCGCCCAGCCAGAAGGCTTGTTATTTAAGGCCCCATAAACGCGTCTGAATATCTTCAGCACTAAACTAAACTTACACCCGAGAAAGACTAAAACTTTCGATACAATCACGCTAATATCGGAACGTTTTAAAATCAACTTTCGAACCAATCCTTGGATGTTATTGCCAATAAACGACATTTAACAACCTTAGTGTATGCGCTGTTGCTAACGAACTAAGAGAAGTAGCTTCAGGCTGTAAACGCCTGCAAAAAGGGTAATGTTAGTTTTGCGTCTACTGAAATCTATAACATGTTATTTCACGACAGTATCAATTTCTATATCGGTATTGATTTGCTTATTGTATGAATAGATCCAGTTTGACTAATGAGTATGATAAACTGCGTCACATGAGTTACATGGTTCTGACAATTTTCTTCTCAGTTTATGGTTTTATATCCCGAAGTATTTTTTTATATAATAAACACTAAATCAGGAATGTACGTAATTTAATTATACTTTGTAACAATTCCTCAGTAGTCAGTGGTCGTAGGTTTCAACGTTCGGCCAAAGGATTGACAAGAAGTGGACACGGATTTGTTTGTTTGGTCGAACTCTGACGGCGAGCTCACGTGACTGCGACGGTGAGAGGAACCAGAGGACTGCTTGCAGCCTGGTTCGCTACACTTGGTGGAGTAACTAATAACAAGTCTTCTAAAACAATGAATAGACTACATAAATATACACCCTATTTTTGAGTGTGTCTGTGAGAACACTGTACTAACGTATATGCACGGACTGCTGATGCTCGGTATAGGGCCTACTTGATGTTGTGCAGGCGGGCCAAGTGGTCGGACTGGCGATGTATAGCAAGCACGACCTCATTGGCCAGTCCCATGTTCTTACACGGCGTCGCTTTGTCAGCTTGGAAATTAATTTCAAAGAGTAGTACTCTAAAAAAAAAAAAAAATATGCACATTTGAACTCGGGACAGATCAGAAACCTTTTGAAGTGGCACTATAATTAAAATTATGATAAAAAAACGAAATAGATTTGTGATCACTTGGAAAGTGTACAAAATATACCGACAGATGGTCTTGTGCGCATGACTTGTCTTGTCAGTTGACCATTGGCCAATAGAACCGGCTGATTCAGCCGATGCAAACGTTGTCTCGTGTTTGTTTGCACTCGCGCACACGGTGTTGGACTCTATGACCCGGATTTAGGGCCGGGCGCTCTGGCAATAAGCCTTGCTGCGGCGTCCCGGGCACCTCTGCTGTGTGCTGAGAGCATGTACACACACACACACACAGCCTTGTAACCCGTGTTCTTGTAGCTTTTTTTTTTTTTTTTTTTTTTTTTTGCTGGTTTGAAAATATAACGTGGTTAGGTCTGTTATATAAGTAAAATTCTCGTAAAAATTTGTAACTAATTATTATTATTATTTTTTTTTTGAAAAGGAGGGTGATTAGTTTTTCACACGTTAAGTAATCGTAGATATATTGGAAGGTTGGTAACGTTAGGTAACTTAACATAAATAACGTGAAATTGTTCTTAAAAGTATTAAAATTATTGCAAAAATACAGTTTTTGTTTAAATTTTATTTTGGAGAGTAGTTTTTCGCTCGTCTATACGATCGTTAAATAACATGAAAGGTTGGTTGTGTAAGGTGATCTATATATTTTAATACTCTCATCGTGAAAATGAAATCTCTCAACTTTGAGTTTTTTTTATTCGGACCGCGAAGTTGTAGCAGCGAGAGGCGAACTGCCGGTGTGTTCGAGAAGGATCGGCTGTTCAGCACAGGCCGCCTCGGGAGTGGCTGCCGGGTCACGTGGGCGGAGGAAGCGCGCCGATTGGCCAGTTGCGGGATGTCTAGTGCTGGCCAGGGGTGGCCAGTCCCTGACGTCCTGACGTCCTCGCGTTCCGAGCCGAGGAACACGTTACATGTGCTGTTTGTTATGAAACCATAATTCAAAAATAAAATAAAGCCTTTCTTATTTCCATCTGGAAAAATAAAGCTTTATAACAGTGATGTCTATATATTTATATATAAATATCGTTCCAGTAGTTTTCGATTTTAACCAATCCAAAAAACCACTAACTATCTAACTTTATAATGTGATAATATCATGGATGTTAAACGTAAATTGCTTATTTTTATTTCATATAGATATGTTGGCTGCACTTCTTTGAATGTGTGTTGAAGTTATAAAAGGAGCATTCAGGGTAATTGTAAACTACCTCACGCTCTGTATTAAAATAATTAGTGCTTAGTACTTGTTCAGTAAGTATGCCTTGAATTTTAATTTTCGTTTGTAAAAACTTTGAAGAGATTAAAGAGATAGTATAGGGACCCTTTTTTGATGGTTACTTCCTGTGTGTTTCCCCGTCTCCGTGCGTGAAGTGCCGTTCTGTAAGCAGCCAGCCCAGTGAAATCGCGAAAAACATATCGTTTTAATATGCGAGCCATACAATGGAGTAGCGATGGCTCGGACAGTTGGCAGTAATTTGGACATCAGCTTTGTAAAGTAATTCTTTAAAGAAAACCTGCTGTGCCAATACTGTATCTGCCACAGCTAGTAGTGTGCTTCACAAAGTTGCGGCACGTACTAGCTCAGTGTAATCATGCCCTCTTCTGCAGCGAGTCGAGCTGAAGACCGGCGAACTCCACGTAGCGACTCGTGTCGGCTGTGTTTCGAGTTGTGGAGGAAGGCACTGTCAGGAGATGGCATGTTCTTGTGGCGTACATACTGTTACGAACGTGAGCAAAGGCCGCGGCACGCGCAGATTCGGAGCTGGCTGGCGGCCCAGCACAGCCACTGACGTCACGTGGCCGCCGCAACGTGAGACGTGCCGCGCGCGCCTGACGGATTACAAGGGTTGTCGCTTCCCCCCTCCTTCCTCCCCGCTCCCCGCGCGGTTCCGTTAACTTGACACCTGGCAGCTGTGGGAATTCCGCCTGCGGTCGCGCGAGCTCCCGACGCCTTTCTCGGTAAATCTGGCGTCGGGTCGGCGCGGGATGACGCGACTGGCTCCAGCCGCGCTCGTGACTTCTATAAGTGGCGCCTGGGCCTATATAAGCCCAGGACGCCGGCCTCCGAGAGTTCAGTTGAGAGTTTTCCCTCTGCGACAGTGCCAGTGTCGCGGTGCGGCGGAGTTCCTCGGCGAGAGAGAGATTTGAGAGACGAAGAGTCTGGGTGATAGTGCCGCGGGTGCGGCGAGAGTCCCGAGCGAAGTTTCAAGCGAGGCGTTGAGTTGAACCTCGGCGAAGGGAAGTGCGGCGGCGGAGTGCGGCGACGGAGGTCCACGAGGGGTGATGCGGCGAGAGTTGTGCCAGAAGTGCGGCCCAGCGAGGTGTGTGGTGTGTAAAAACAAAGTGACTGGGGAATAAACATTTTCAATTGTAATTGATTATTAGGCATTTTTAGAAGATTATTTGTATGTAAATACTGGCAATTAATAAAACTGTGTAGTGGTCGAATCTTCAATTCGGCTATCCATTCACGAACACAGTAGTTTTCCCACGACGATTTATTATTTTAATTTTAATAAATCATAACAATACATTGAAAGAATTGTAACAATAATGGGAGTAAATTTTGGTGACACTAAATTTGTTTTCTAGAAGGAAAGAAACAGTCCTGGTGTGTCTAGAGAGTTTATTAAAACTACTATGCACCAAATCAGTATCCACCAATGAGGAAAATTTCCCTCCCACAGTATAGTGGTGTATACAGGATTTTTTTCGGGAAGGGGAGGTAATTCAAGATTCACTGGAGCTAGGCTCAACAGTGGTTCGCCCCTTACCTCACGCCTGTCCACACACAGTCTCGCGCCACGGTCCCGTCGCTCCTCGTTACGCCGCTATCGAGAGGGTCTCTCACCCTCTTCGCCGATGTCGCACTTCCCTTCACTCGCGAAACTGTCGCGGCACTCCCGCGGAGGCCGGCGTCGCTGCTTAAGTACCTGGGACGCCCTTCTCGAACCGACGAGAGCGGCTGTGACGAGTCGTTTCATCCCGGGCCAACCCGACACCCGAAAAGTCCAGAAAGGCGGTGCTCATTCGCGCCACTCCGCGCGGGGGCCCACGGAATTCCCAAGGCCGCTCAGCGATAGATAACGATTCTGAGGAAGGATAATGCGTGGCGAGCGATGACCCTTTTAATCTGGCCAGGCGCGCATGGCATGCCTTATGTCAGTGGACGGCATGTGACACGGCCGTGCAAGGCCGCCAGCCAGCTCTGAACCTGACATAGTGGTCTGGTCTCTCGCATTCGTAACGGTATTGCAATAAAATTACTTGTCGAAAATCAGCTTCAGAGCCGGGGTTTAGTATTTTTTTTAAATGTCTTTTTCGCTTTTATGGGAGTCGTTTCATTATATTAAGTTTGTCCGCTAAGCAAATAATTCAATAGTCGACTTAGCTGCTCCTGCAGCGTATTCTAGCGGCGGGTGCGAAAATCCGTTTGATTCTCGTTCAGAAATATAGTTGAAAACACAATTTACGTATATTTACCACCTTCGGCTTTATTTTAAATAATTCCACGTTCCTTCCTCAGCATCGTTATCTATCGCTGAGCGGCCTTGGGAATTCCGTGGGCCGCCGCGCGGAGTGGCGCGAATGAGGACCGCCTTTCTGGACTTTTCGGGTGTCGGGTTGGCCCGGGATGACGCGGCTCTTCACGGCCGCTCTAGTCGGTTCGAGAAGTGTATTATAAGTGTATTTGCAAGATGAGAACACGCGGATGTGCTCCTTGCCGAGGTTAGATGGTGAGTGCTGAAAGACTTGGCTCACATTGAGTCGAGAATGGAGCGACTCGCCATGCACAGTGACAGTAGCACTGCACAGGGACATGATGCCAAATGGCAGGACACGGCTGTACGGCTGCAGAGGACAGCGAGAGGCGAGGTAACGAGGCGCGCGGTCGGCCAGCGGCGAGGACTATATTTACGGAGTGGACGGCGGGGCCTGTGGCAAATATAGCCTCGCGGCCCAGCGACCCCGCGCGCGGCGCCCCATTCAGTGACCACCCCCTCCCCTCCTCCCCCTCCCCGCAAGGTCGCCGTCAAGGTGCGAGGTGTTTGGAACAAACATGGCGACTTGCTCGCTACTTTATTCCTTGCCTGCCCGGCGCCGGTTCTGTACGAGCCAGCTGCTACCACCTGTGGCGCCGCGGCGAGCCTTCTGGCAACTGCCAGGACATTGTTCATGGCACATCACTTAGACACGGTCGAGTGATCCCAGGGCTTCAGTGTGAGTGACTGTTTGGCCGGCGAGGTGGCCACTACTTCTACCAGGCTTGTTTTCAATACTATTATTATTTTCTGATACCCTAAAATATTGCCAATTAACAGTATTATTACAGTTGTTCACATTCTGAAAGAAACATCGCTACCAAACACCAATTATTATCTTACAGTAGAAACTATCTGTATCAGTTGGTCACTATTCATGACAAAGCATCGCAATAATTATGTGATACCGCCAAACAGATACAAACTTGTGGGTAGTTATCAACCATTGTAATCTACTTTCCTGTTCGGCTAAAAAAAAAAATCACATGAAATATGGATGAGAAAAAAAAAGACAATTACAGCTGAAAAAATTGTCAGTCTACTTTAAAGTGTTTTGTAGCTATGGAATGGAAAAATTTGCGAGTTCTGTATTGTTTAGGATGGACCTAAGTCCTGTACATAGGCCTACTCAGAAAATCTCCCCTGCACACTTGCGAGATGTCCGTGATTCAGTCGTTTTGTCCATGTTTTATCGGCCACTGTTCCTTCAGATGTGCTGCGACTTAATGGCTGAACAAGCTCGTTTAGGTGAAAGTATTGTCAATCATCGCCTGTCGGGAAATCAATCCGCCAATTTTTCCGTTCTCTGTCAGTGAAAAGTATTAAATAAAACATTTGTTATTAGAAGCGGAATGTCGCTGGCGGAGTTTAGTTGGATTTAGCATATGGGAACTTAGTGACAATAAACACACTGGACGTTTATGTCCCTCGGCCAGCTAATGGAAGTTGTGACCACGTGGAAGAGGCGTTCATCTTATTTTTTGTTTACGATTTAATCTGCGAAAGAGAGAACAAGTTAGGTTTTGTTAAGGCACGCATGATGAACGACAATACGGCGTTAAGGGGCTGGCCTCGTCAGGGGTGTATCTGTGTTAGTGAGGTGGAACGATAAGCGCGACGCTTGCTGGTGCTTCTAGCGTGGTATCGCCTCTAAGCGCAAGGCTCTGAACTGGCGCGCAGTCTTCTAGTCGTCACAGGATAACTGTGAAATTTGAGCGGTGACCGTAACGTTATGTGGTATAAAAATGAAGATAAAGGTGTAATGCAATTCCCTTGAGTGCTTTTAAGAATCTGTACCGGATGTTTTATGCCTAAAAATTACTCTGAAAACATGCGTTTTAGCCATTTTAACTCTTCTAAAAATATAGTTTAAAAACTTAATCCAAAATCAAAAGTACTTTTCGGCCCTCAGGGAACTCTTAAATGCAGACCCCACTGGGATATCTTGAGTAGTTTGGAAATCGCGGTGTTTTTCCTGAAGCTATGCGCACCGTGTGTGTGCCCGGGTGGGCGGGGGCCTTAAGGGGCCCGCCTACCTGGTCACACAGACGGTGTGCAGAGCTTCAGGAAAAACAACGCGATTTCAAAACTACTCAAGATATCCGAGTGGGGTATGTCTACGAAAATCATTTAAGAGTTCGCTGAGGCCCGAAAAGTACTTTTAATTTTGGATCATGTTTTTAAACTGTATTTCTAGAAGAGTTAAAATGGCTAAAACGCATGTCTTGAGAGTAATTTTTAGGCGTAAAACAACCAGTACAGATTATTAAAAGCACTTAAGGGACTTGCATTACACCTTTATCTTCATTTATCGGCCATATAATGTTGCGGTCACCGCTCAAATTTCACAGTTATCCTGTGACGACGAGAAGACTACGCGTCAATTCAGAGCCTTGCGCTTAGAAGCGATACCGCGCTAGAAATACCATTGAGAGTCGCATTTATCATCCCGCCTCACTAACAAACATACACCCCTGACGAGGCGGGCCCCTTAACTGGGTTCAGCTCGTCTCCACGGGGTTTAGCGCGGCCTATGAGAGACATTGTTTGTCCGGCGCTCGCCTCTACTGTTGAAACCAATATGGCGTCTTTCAGTTCCAGAGCGTACTGCCGACTAAATAGCCTAGGATACCACAGCAGTAAGCACAGATTATTTCTGGCCGAACTAACGGCTGCAGACAGAGCGCTTATTCGTGGAACACGCTGCTCGCCCTTATTGTGACGTAGTCGGGGAAGGTTCCGTGACGTGTTGTGGTTATGACTGGCGCGGCGATCTGTAGCCACAACACGGCGCTATTCGCGGCGCGATGGTGGCCTGCCTATAAATACTGCGTGCATGCACCCGTCGACCATAACCTCGCTGCAGCGGCAACAGAGCACTTGTTGTGGCGCTGTGGCTACTTCTTCCCCGCGCCCATGGTGTAAGGAAAGGCAGGTGAAACCGTCCGGCCGCCCAAACTCGTCCTCCACTGCGCACTACGTTACCTTGGTCGCACCGCCCGGTCCACACGGGAATACCACGCACAGACAGTTCATTTACAGTCGTTTGAATAGTGAGAGTTACCACGAAGCGTAAAAATACTTTGCTATGTGCATTGTATAACATGCATTTAGAACATACAGTTTAAATAAATATAGTAGTATCAAAACACGGGGTTTATATTAATAATAAAATTAATGAAGCAATATTCTTTCCGCTGTTTCATCACTTCAAAATGTTGACTGGGTCTTTTATTTATCTAGATACCGCAATGGCCATAAATGTCAGCACTGTCGAAAAATTTTTTTACATAAAACGACACAGAATTGTAGTGGTAATTCGAATGAATACACTTCGAAAATATTTATTATGAATATTAATAAAATAGAGATAATAAACATTCAGGATGTCGGCGGCAAAGAATAATACACACATATTATAAAAAAAATCTGACACAAAATAAAGTTTTTAAAATACTTATTTGTAATTTACGCAACCATAAGCGC
The DNA here is from genome assembly GCF_032445375.1 of Bacillus rossius redtenbacheri. Lineage (NCBI taxonomy): Eukaryota > Metazoa > Arthropoda > Insecta > Phasmatodea > Bacillidae > Bacillus > Bacillus rossius. The sequence goes on from NC_086345.1 coordinate 8,066,796, forward strand.
TTTTGATTTATTTACTAATTTAAAATTTATTTAGTTACAAACAATAAACAAAATGATAAATAATTACCAAAAATATATTTAAAAAATATATTTAAAACATATTATTAAACCAAATAGCTCTACGATATTCAGCAAAAAACAGCTTGCAGGCATTACGCTGAGAATGTACTGAACGATGGTCCCTGCAAACTTTATTTTTAAGTATTTAAAACCGAAGTTTTTTAAACGAGTTAAATGCTATTTAAGGCATAAAACACAAACTCTTAAACAAAATTGTACCATTATCTAAACGCTTGAATGGAAAAAAATTGACAAAATCAAAAGTTGATAATGAATTCATTTACGTTAATTTTCATTATTGTGTGTAAACTAACAAAATAACACAACACAAGCAGATTGTAATGCCGAAATCTTAAAATACCTTTAGGTAACTAACATATTATTTAAGTCAGTATGATCACATGTAACTAGAGAAGTAGGCTAATTCACTTTCACGCACCGCATTTTAAGCGGTATTTTGCTTTAACATTATTATGTTAAATACATATGAATAGTAATGAAATAAAAATTAACTTCTTCCAAAGCCTATACGAATTCATTTAAAACAAACATATTAGACGTCGAATTTCAAAAGTGATTGTATGTAAGCCTGTTTCGTTTTTATATATTTTATAATTAATATCTCACAGTTTTGCGTGTATATTTAAATATATTTAAACGTAATGATATAATACGTCCTACCCATTCCATTAAAGAGAACATTTTGAACAATAGAAAAAATGCGCATGTTTCTTTTTGATGTATAGGGGGTTCACATTCCTACTTTTATTCGATTTGTTTACATGCATTGATGAAATATTTTTTCCCCTTTATTAATACCACATAACCTAGTGTTTAGGTTAGTACTATAACAAACAAGAAAAAAAAAATTGAAATAAATTCTCTAGTTCTCGCTGATGCCCAAACACACTAACATTTTAAAAACCATTGATTTGAGTTTTATTAATGTATATATATATATACATTTAAATATAATTTAATAAATTTATTCAATAAATAACCTTTTTACTGTGAAAGACTTTATTATTATAGATAATATCTCAGTATTTAGCACGAAATATATTCCTTGACCTAATATTAACCTTCAGTTAATCATACAAAAAAATTAAAAATAAATACTCGTGTTATAAAACAAGTGAAATTTCTACTTAAAATAACGTTTGTTTAAACTTAAATCTGCTAACACAGAAATTTTCCTTCCTTTTGCATACGTTCACCCACTTATTGCAAAGATGTTAATTTTTTTGGAAAAGAAAAATATTTTATGCCAGAATCTCGAGTCTTTTTGAGCACTGCACAGCTACATAAAAGCACTCAGGATTATGTAAGCACCAGCAATAACAAAGGATCGCACGAGACGCAGATGAAATGGATGGGAAGCGCTGGAAGAAGACCGCTGGCTACAACCAAGGTGACGTAGCGAGGGAGCGCGTGGAGGGGGAAAACCTGCGCACGGTTTCACCTCCTCTTCTTTACACCATGCCCGCTCCCGTGCTGTGAGACTACCAGGTGCAGGCGGTCTGCTGTGGAGGCGACCTTGGTGAATGCCACCGCACACCATCTCTGCCAACACTGCGCTAGTCTCCCAGATACGCCAACAGTGCAAGTGCATAGACACGACAATGAAACAGAAATACAGATACTTATACAGTCTTTACGTAGACAAAAAAAAATGTTACACTCCTCAGTCATAACAGAGCAAACCAAAGTTATGTTATAACTTTGTTACAATTTACTCTCCTGATGACTGGGGGGCAACTAGTGGATCTTTTGGTTTCAGACTGCAGAATAATGATTTCGTCTAGATGTTAGTACCTACCTCTGCTTTATTTTACTTTTGATTATTTTCACATTGGATATTTTATAAGTTGATTAACTCTTTGAAGCATGGTGGTCAGTGGTGGTGACCACATAAATTTTGGTCATACAAGCATGGTGGTTAGCAGCGATAACCACTTGAACTTATTTCTGCCTGCTCCGAATGCACGGTGGTATCCGCCGCTAACCACCTTTACTAGTTCCGTGAAATGCCGCTAGATCGCATGCAAATGCACTTCTGACCCTCGCGAGGTTACTGTTCAGTTCTTCGTGGTTTCGAATATTAGTGACGATATATTTTGTTACGCTGTGTTTAGATACAAGTTATTGTGGTAATAGTGTTACAATTGTTCAGTATAAAACAATTGTACTAGTAAATAGTCTTTATAAAGCTATTTTATTAATTTACATGCAATCTTGATTGACTAATTTATATTTTATAACTTATTTTTTGGTGGTTAGCAACAGTGACCACCGTGCCAATGATACAGTAAGTCAGCCCATATATACATTTTACAGTATTTCTTTTCGCACTGTTCTATAATGCGTCCAAAGAGAAAAAGTTCTAGAAGGAGAAAACAATGTTATCTAGAAAAACCTTCTAATTCAGAAAGTGATATAAGTAATGATGATTCTGACGCAGATCCATCCTTTAGTATAGAAAAAGAAAAGACATTTCAAATATCAGCGTCATCGTCATCCTCGGAGATTAGTTCAGATAATGATTCATATGATATTCCTGCAGCAGTGAAAACTAGTAATCAAACTCTTACAGCGCAACAATCAAATGCAAAAAGTTTTGTTCATGTTTCTGCTAGCACATCTATGCCATGTTCTAGTAAATCATGGTCGAGAAAGTCTTCTGTAGTAACTCCACCTGTTTGGGATCAAGCTGAGAGGAATTTTGATACGCTTCCTAGTTTTACAGAGAGGCAAGGACCCTCAGATAAGATATTACATCTCCCAGAACACGACCCCGTAACAATATTTTCACAATTTATTGATAGTGAATTATATGAACATATTGCATTTCAAACTAACTTATATGCCACACAGGCAGGGAAAACTTTCAAACTAACAAATTCCGATGAAATAAGGGCTTTTATTGGAATAAATATATACATGGGCATGAAAGTTTTACCTAGTTACCGCGATTACTGGTCGTCAAAACCAGACTTTCATGACTACTATATTTCAGATGTCATGACAGTAAACAGGTTTGTCTGGCTACTAAGCCATGTACATTTCAATGACAACACAGTGCAACCAAAGTTTGGTCAGCAAGATTATGATCGGCTGTACAAAATTAGGCCCATCCTAAACTCTATCCAAAAGGCTTTTTCAGAAAACTACCATGCTCATCAAAAACTCGTGGTTGACGAAGCAATGGTGAAGTTTAAGGGTAGATCAACCTTGAAACAGTATATGAGGGACAAACCTATAAAAAGAGGTTTCAAGATATGGATGTTATGTGATTCATCTGGATACAACCTCAGATTCCAAGTGTACACTGGCAAAAGTGTGAATCAAGTTGAACATGGCTTAGCAGCTCGTGTAGTTCTTTAGCTTTGTGAAGATTTTGGTGGCAAGGGCCACCATCTGTACATCGATAATTATTTCAGCAGTTTTGACTTGATGGTCTCACTAAAAGAAAGTCAAATATTTTGTTGTGGTACTGTAAATCAATCACGAAAAAATTTGCCATCCTTGAAAGAAGATAAAGAGTTGAAGAGAGGGGACTTTGACTGGAAACAAACTGAAAAGGGCATTGTAATGTTTAGGTGGAAGGATAAAAGGGTAGTAAATTTGATTTCTAATTACCATGATCCGAACAATGTGACTGCTGTGCAACGAAAGGAAAGGGATGGATCTGTCTCAGAGGTGAATTGTCCACAAATCTTGAAATATGAACTACGTTGACAACTTTGACCGTCTCAAGAATGATTATCAGGTAGATAGAAAAAGTAAAAAATGGTATATGAGGCTATTTTTTCACTTTGTTGATGCAGCTATCACCAATGCATTTATCATTCACAAACAAACCTGCCAAGAAAAGCTGAGTAACAAGAATTTTCGAAGGTCACTATATGACTCGCTGATTTTGAAATCAACTATATGCTCACCAAAAGATAGGGGACAGAAGCGTATCATCGAGATAAAGGGCCACAAACCGACAGTCGACAAGTGTATACGACTACAGAGTGCCGACCATCAACCACAGCGTTCATCATCTAAACGATGTGCAAAGTGCAGCACGAAGAAGCATCCAGTAAGGACAATTTGGATGTGCAATTCCTGCAAGGTTCCATTGTGTTTGAGGAAAGACAAAAATTGCTTCCAAGACTTTCACATAAATTAGTGCTGATGTAAGCTCAACATGCAGTGTACGTTTTTCAGGTCAATTTTATGTGCCTACCCAGATGTAGCTGCTTCACTTTCCAGTTTAGAACACCACGTCCTAATACATATACATGTTTATTTTTAAAATACTGTGAAGTAAATGTTATTTAGGTAATGTAAAGTACTTGATAGATCTCATTCTATGTTACAAAGGGCAAGTGTATTATTTTTAAGTTAAGTAATTTTTTAAATTTTTGTTTAGCACAACAATTATTTAATTCCAGCTAATCTATGTGTTGCACATATATGTTTAACAAATTCTAATGAATTATAAGTTTATAAGTACATAACTGATTAAACTGTGCACAAATTGGTTTATTTGGGCGTAAGTGGTTACCATTGATAACCACCATGACAAAGTCCCCTAATGCATGGTGGTTATCTACAATAACCACAATATTTTATTAAAAATAGTGTCAAATAAAACACCAAAAATTTTTTTTAATGTATTTGTAATTGATATAACTGTGAATAAGTGCTCAAATTTTCAGAAAGGGAAAAAAGTTTTTGCAAAAAATATTCTGTGCATAGGTAGTCAATAAAATTAGATTTTAGGTATGCTGCAAAGAGTTAACAAAAATATATATTTATAACATGGATTTATAATCACATTATCCAAAGAATGGGCCGGCCCTTATTAGACAATTATATGGTTCATTAACACAATTTAAATTCAATTCGTAAAAATAAACATGTTAAGGAGTCGCAGTCCCAGATTATGGTGGATCTTTTAAGTCCTAAAGAAATATTCTGGCTGTCTGAGCTGAGCAACGTAAAAAAAAAAAGTCTTACAGATAATATACAAATGTTCACGGATAAAAATACAACCGTATTACAGATTTTAATCTGAGATTGTACAAGTCATATGCTAATTACTTAATTACAAACATGAAACTAATATTGAAAGGAAAAAAAAGTGTTTAATTCACCAGTAATTGTAACTTTGCAGAATTTCCTTTCCGAAAATATCTCAACAAAAGTTTCTTTTTTTTTGGAACTTAACTTCCATCCATTAAATTGATGCCCCGTAATTTGCGAACACCATGAACCTATGTTAACAACTTTCAATACATGTTATAAAAGTAAAAAAAAAAATGTTTTACAGCTTTGTATTACAGACACTCCTATTTCGATTTGGATTTGTTACGCTGGCGAGATATAAAAATGCAGTTTTAGGCAATTTCTGTTGCATTTTAAATAATTTTGTTTAAGTATTACTTTGGTGCAACTCGAGGTAGGTTTGTAGAATGCAGACGACTCTACAGAGATATTTGGGATTGAACTTTCCCGGCCCTGTAAATCTAAGCCTCAAGTATGCATATATCCTGATATGGGTTCTCGGAGGCAAGTGCCTGATAGTTCCTTGTTGCACAGCCTGGCAGCCTGGCCGATATCCCCGCCTATACTGACCTCGCTGTCTAGACCTGACTATCCTAACTCACTTCGCTTCTGATATTTCTTGTTTTTGCACATGATTCTAAATACATATATAATATAACCATCTAATTGTTAACACAAGACTTTTCTATTAAAAATAGTTCGTATTAAATAGTTTTTATGAATTCAAAGGCACATTTTAGTCTGCCCGAGCGTTACTGAATGCATGGAATCATGTTTTATACAGATTAGAAATAACCGTTCATATCTGTACCGTTCGCATGTAGCCTTCGCCTTAATCACATTTCAAGCTGTATTACTATATATTATTCATGCTTTTAGTACATACTACGACTGACATAATTAGTTTTTAAGGTAATAAAAATGTTAAGTACTTGTTTAGTGGAACATACACTTTTATAAACTATTAAATATTTAAATGATTATTTATTATAATTCATGAACCAAAAACGAAATATTATAAGCAAAATAATTAAGAATACTACCGTCCTAAGACCTAGATTGTGTGATACATTTTGGGCTCTAAAGAACTTTCCGACACGACTTCTTTCCTCCCAAGCGTGTTATGGCGAGCGCAGCTACACTTCAAACACAAATTTGACTTTCAGTTACTATACTAGTTATAAATTATCCAGGGATCTTCGTAAAATTTGAGATGTTTTCGTTAACTTCCGCGTCCTGAGTTTACTGATTCCAGACATGGAATTGGAATAATCACGTCTTCATCGTTAGAAAACAACACAGCTACAGAAACACTGCATGTTTTTTTTATCTTGTTTGCCCCTTAAGGGGCCCGCCTCGTCAGGGGTGTATGTGTGTTAGTGAGGCGGGATGATAAGCGCGACGCTCGCTGGTATTTCCAGCGCGGTATAGCCTCTAAGCGCAAGTCTCTGAACTGGCGCGCATTCGTCTCGTCGTCACAGGATAACTGTGCAATTTGAGCGGTGACCGTAACATTATATAGCGGAGAAATGAAGATAAAGGTGTTATGCAAGTCCCTTAAGTGCTTTCAAGAATCTGTACTGATTGTTTTATTCCTAAAAATTACTCTGAAAATACGCGTTTTAGCCATTTTAACGCTTCTAAAAATACAATTTAAAAACTTAATCCGAAATTAAAAGTACTTTTCGGTCCTCAGCGAACTCTTAAATGCTATTCGTAAATAGGCCCCACTCGGATATCTTGAGTAGTTTTGAAATCGCGTTGTTTTTCCTGAAGCTCTGCACACCGTATGTGTGCCCAGGTAGGCGGGGCCCTTAAGAAAGAACTGTGAAGTGGAGATGCGGCGTGCTTTCTACGTAGGTCCCGCTATCTGGAATGACGTGAGACGCGATCTTGTTGAAAAGCGGGAAGCCATATTTTCACAGACGAGAGAGTCAAAACCCGAAGTTCCCCGAAGTTCATGCTTTTTTTTTTTCCGTATCTTTAATGTAGCTATCCTAACCAAATCAACCGTCCACAATGTTTTAAAGTATTTATAATGTAGCTAACCTAACCTAATTAGTATCCTTTTATCAACACCGCCATATTTATTTACAATGAACAAAAAAATACCGAAGATGCACGATCGGGCGTTTGGCTCTCTCGTCTGTGAAAAGAAGGCTTCCCTTGAAAAGTGTGACGCCTGTAATTGTCGACATGCGCGGGTAAAGTGGTAGCGGGGTAGCTACTCTGGGAGGTGACGCGATCTGCTGTCTCGTGTGACGTGTATCAGATTTGACATCAGTAGTAGCAGTGGCAACTGTCACTTGCAAAGCAACCACCGACAACCACAAGTTGTTTACAAACGCAGTTTGGAGAGCAACATTAGTCGGAAGAGGACATGGACCATTGGACCCTGTTAGAGGCCCGCAGTTTAGCTGCTAAACTTCGAAGAAGAAATAATTACGTTTCCTCCATTCGCACAGCAGTGCAATTAAATTGTTACTGTTCCACTCTCTGTCCGAGCGCCTAAAGCAACTGCAGGCTGTTTGAAATGACTCGAAATTGGCTGTCGCGCATATCTGAATGTTTGACCGTAAACTTGTATTGAATATGAGCTGTGGAGTGCGACATGTCCTGTCGCCAGCTCAAGGACAATGTGGAATGTTTTTGTATGCCGCTTTCGTGCAAGAGGTGACTATCATCAAACTGCATCATTAATTATTGCATTCCAGTAGAGACATTAAAATACATTTTATTGCGCTATGTATATATGTATGTATATTAGTTTTTGATCCAACTATAGAAATCAGGTTTCCAAAAATATTTACAAACAAACCTTAACCTTATTGCTCTTATTCAATAGTATTATATAATATATTATAATATTAAAAATATCCCTTTGACGAGAGTTGAACCACGGCCCTTGAGTTTATCAACTGCGCGTTCTACCACTGCGCTATTTGGGAAACTGAAGTTAGGGCTGGAGACTGTGGTAATAACGAATGTAATGCTAGTTTTATTGGGTATTTTAAAACTTCAGATCACCTTTTACTTTGATTATTTTAGTGTACCAAATGTATTCCAGGGTGGTTTCACTGTCGTAAAGTTTCATTTGGCACACCAAAACGTTTGCAGTGTACCCCAATGTTTACAAAAGTGACCATGCTACGCGTGGATGCGCCATATTTGTGTCATATTTCCGTTTTGACACTTCCGTTCCTTTTCACGAAATCACTCCTATCAAATGCCGTATACAATGTTCACACATTCACACATGAAGATTCCGTTGTGCAGGCATGCATTACAGGAGCTAGACGTGAGGTTCTCGGATTGCCACTCGGTTCCTCTGGGCGAATGGAAGTAATCGATTGCGACCTGGCCGGCCGATAGGCGAGGTCGACCTTTGAGCGCGCCGCCTAGATAAGCTCTATAAATACACTAGGAGGCTGTGGGCCGCCGTCTGACGTCACACCGCTCAGGGAGCGGGCTGGAGTCTGTGCTGTCGTTCGCCTGTTCGTCTTACTGTCCTCCTCGTGGTCCGTCTCTGCTGTGATTCATTCCATGGAATATTGTGTGCTTGTTCATGTTTTACATTTCTTTTACTTCGGCTGATTTTTAGCTTGTTTTCTGTGTATCTGCAAGTTCATTTTTTGTGTGTATTCATTTGTTTGTTCGTTTTTGAGGTTTTTTTTGACATACAGTGTAACTAGCAATGGCGTATGACCAAAATAACAGTTTTAATATATTTTCTCCATTGCAAAAATAAAATTCAAAAAACAGATGTTAGTTTTCCTTAAAAGTATTTTTTTTTTTTGGGAATTTTTTTTAACGAGTCATACTTCCACTTGAAAACTACGTTTTTATGCGAACAACTTCCTATTTGCTCACTCGAGATTCAGAGAGTTCATAGAAACCCATGCCACCCTCCACCAACATATAACACAAAGAACATGCTGTTTGATCAGTGGCTACCAATCTGCAGGAAATAAATTATTGTAAAACGCATTTCAGTTCAACCTTAATTGTGTAAATCTATGTTGGTAATGAGTAGGGACTGGAAAAGTTGGCGGGTTCAATGACCTCTAGGATAGACTCCACGATCCTCTATGTACTTGTGCAGATTACACCTGCTGAATTGGATACTAATCCGTGACACCTGTCAACTGGAATGCTTGTGATTCGCTGTTTCTTTTGCTGAGGATTTTTCATTGGCTTAGTCATTAAGGTAATCTGTGGTCCAATCACTGAAGCAGCAAGAAGTTGAACTAGTTTGGATTCTAGCCTATCGCAAAATGAATCCGCGAATTTTCCCGGTCTCTAGTGATGAGAAAAAGTAGAATATTCGGGAAAAATGTGGTAATGTTTTTTCCGAATGTAAACACGTCTCTAGCCCTTGGAAGTGCGTGGAACGAGTTGACCAGAGCGCGCACTGGCGGACCTGTGTTGCGTAGTTCCTGAACATGCGTGCAGTTGCCATCGACTACTTTACCAACACCTTAGTCGGGTCCCCTTGTTCTGATCACATTGGATTTGTACAGCATGATTCGGATATTCTGTGGGTAAAAAGTATTACTGAAACACCCAATCATTTGGTTCAGTTTTCGATTCATTCGGATGTCTGTGGTTTTCCTTCTTGTGAAGTACCACTTACGTCCTTATTGTTGATCTCTTTGGTTTTCATTGTTTGATTTCACTACCGGCTTACATGGGTTTACGCGGCACAATTACATTGTGGGGATTAAGTAGGTTTTAATTAGATGATACATTACAGGATTACATATATTAAAATTGCGATGCATCTGTTGCACTACAATTTTACTTGGTTTGGCTCAATGAATTGTTTGTCAATAATTGATTATTCATTGCATTACCCTTGATTTATGTTTTATAGTAGTGTGTACGTATTGCGACGTGGTACAATTATTGTCTTATTTATTCGGTTACTATTTGAGAGTATTGCAGTATAAAAATTGTACTTTAAGCAAAAATGATTTAATAATTGCTGTAATAACTTTAATACATATCTCAGTCAGTTGTTTTAGTATTTTTGTACTGCATAACCTGTATTTCTTATTGTAAAAAGAAATATAAGAACAATAACATTAAACAATAAAATAACTCTAAAATTGAACACTTCTACGTGTTTCCATATAATGTTCATGAATAATCAAATTATTAAGAGGAACTGCAGCTCTGTTAAATGGAAAAACAAAACCTAGCTGGTTTTATTTAACTAAGAATTTAATGATTATGATCATTAAAAAAGTTATTAATAATCCAACTTAACAAAAATTAACTCGGTAGCGTTTTTAACTCTTGCAGTTAAATGAGTACAATTATTGCTATGAATTATTGTCATGACGTGACTAATTGCATGCTAATGTTATGGTTACATAATTAAATCACACTCCAATACCCTTTAATCCTAGATTTTCAAAATAGCTTAGCATGAAAAATAAATGTTATGTCAAAAATGGCACAATATTTTTTTTTATATATCAAGACTTGTTTTTTTTTTTTAATGTGAACTACAGAAGATAACATAACGATAGTTAATCTCCTGAAATGTTTGTGTCTTTTCAGAAAACATATTGTTTAATGTTTATATACATTTTATTTTTCCCTTGGTGAATTTGTTTTTCCATAGCAGTTGACTAAAAATACACATGATGCTGTCAATTGAACCAAACACTAAAAATAACCAAAGATATGCAAGCCATTGATTCTGAAGGAATATTACCATGTAACTGATCTTTCATATTTTTCTTATACTCTTCTCGTACACAAAACTATGAAACATTTCTGTCCACTCGGTCGCGCTACTCGGTCGCGCCACTCGGTGGCGCGTGTGAACGAGCAGGATGCAGAGAAGCCAAAGAAGCGCCACAGGGGAAAGTAGTTTGGCCACAAAACAACTCAATGCTATAACTAACTCCCTCATTTTCTTTGGAAATCAGCCAACCGTGCGGTATTTATAAGCAACCTAACAACTCAAAAAGTCGTTAAATTTTCGACTATAACTTATCGTGACCTTGATTTATTTTGTGGGTTTTTACGTTTCTGGGACTATTAAATATATATTTTTTTAAGATTAAATATTTTGCATTTATATATTGTATTTATAAATTAAAATTGATTAAGTTTTACTTTACCAAGCCTATTTATAATGTCACTAGTCCTTTGTATGATTTTATTTCTATAAATTTTTTCATGCAAAATTAGTTTTTTACTACATAAGTACATGCACCAATTTGTTTTTTTTTTATCTAACATGAACTTTTATTCGTACAAAAGTTGAGCTTTACTTAATGGATATAATATTTTTATACGTTTTAAATTATAATTCTCATGCAGAAATACTTGCTTTGTTCTTTCTGGCAGCATCCGCGACGATACAATCTGGATCGAGGACTGCATGTGTCATTCACCGATACCAGCACTTTACCGTGGTGCTGCGGACCCTAGTTTAACCACGACTTCTTAAAGTTGTGATTATTTCGTGTTACAGTTATTTAAGTTTGCAAAACAAAATTCCACGGTAGTTTCACCATGCCAGTTTCTTCTGACACTTAAATTTTTGGAACTTATCCCTTGCCACACGCGAGGCCCCGTCGTCACATGGAGAGAGCATAGGGCAGTAGTGATGCCTCCTGGTGGACAGTAGAATGTTACCTACCCGTGTTGTTTTTAGGGGGAGGGGGGGTGCTGAATTGTATCCCCTTGGAAAGGGTACCTTTCCTACTTTTGGTGGCGGTAGAGTAGGTACTGGGTAGTTATCCCCTTGGTTAGGTAAGTATGGTGCCAGGGCCGGTGCAAGGTAAATTGGCGCCCTAGGCGAAAAACCTTAATGCCCCCCCCCCCCCTCCCGGGCCGGACACCCCAAAAAAATTTTCCTTGCCTCAAAATACATCACGTAAGCCTAAGATTTTGTCAACAATCAAATGTAAGCAGGCTTGTGTTATTTTTTACTTTTTTACTTATTACAATTCATAAACAGGTCACCGTGGACTTTAAATAATTACTTATATCAATATAATAATTCCAAACTGTTACAAAAAAACCCATTTTCATCTAGTTTCAATAATCGTTACATATTACATCAGCTGTTATGTGTCGTGCTGCGCCGCCCCCAGCTACTTGGCGCCCTCGGCGGTTGCCTAGTTCGCCACAGACAATACACGTGATAAGAATTTTCATCCGATCATATGTTCTGATCGAAGTAGTGTTTACACGCAGAACAAAAAGACAAAAGAGAAGCCATTTTCAAATGTTTCGCTACATAGGCGGTTATTTTGCTAAGGTATTCTGTGGACACTCCCTACCAGCGCTACCTAGTAAGAAACTGAGGAACTAGGTGCTGGTGGCAGCCATTTTGGGATATGTTTCCAGAGGGGATAACTTTTACGATTTTTAAGCAGATAATAACATGCGTTTTAAGAAATCGGAAAGGCTACCTTTTCAGTTTCTACCCAGCTACTCTACCGCCACCAATAGTATGAAAGGTACCCTTTTCAAGGGGATACAATTCTATCGCCCCGTGTTTTACACATGAGACTATCCACGGTGACCTGTTTATGATTTGTAATAAAAAAAAAAGCCTGCTTACATTTGATTGTTAACAAAATCTTAGGCTTACGTGATGTATTTTGAGGCAAGGAAATTTTTTTTGGGGGTGTTGGGTGGGGGGAGGGGGGCATTAAGGTTTTTCACCTAGTAGGTTAATGGTTGGTATATTTTGGTGTTGCGTCATTTACGAAGGGGTCGTAGTGAAACACGTGGCCTGGGAACGAGGTCGGCGTGGCTGAGCTTGCCCAGGCTTGGGACATGGGTGCATCCGGCCCCTTCGGGGCGAGAAAAGGGGGGCGAGGAGAGAAGAGTTCCGGCGGCGCGGGGCGACCTTGGCGCACTCGTGACCCTCTTGTGCTCCACGTGCTCCCCTCCCCTCTCCTCTCCACCCCCTCTGCCAGACGGCTCGGGTTCTCTTTTTATAGTCTGCATTACTCCCGGTCACATGACGTGCGATATGCATATCAACAGTGGCGTAGCAGGCGGGTGGCAGGGAGGGGGGGGGGGGGGCACCGCTGTGACGGTTTCGTGGTTACTGAACCCTACCCCCTCTCTTTTAATCCATGATGAGGGGGCGCCAGTCACCCTTAGCTACACCACTGCATTTCAATAGCCCTTTTAATGGCCCAAGTATTATTTAGTAAAAAAATTTGGGACTTTGGATTTAAGAGCAACGCGTTGCTCGGCGAGTGGAGCCAGGCAGTGCCGGCTATAAGCTTTGAATATATATACTGTATAGAAGTCGCGAGTGGATAGGATTTACTCTACGTTTTTCAGGAGCGTATGATGAGCACCTTGGGAACTTCACCGCTGCAGTGCGCTGCCGTAACGCCCTGTATCGTCTTAGTTGTTATTTACACGTTAGAGCGCAGCACTGTCGCCCGCTGTCATTCCCCGCACCCCTCATCCATCATTCACTGCAGCTCAGCGTCGTTCAACGGGAGGGGAAGGGGGTGTTTGAAGAGTTCGAGACTTGTCCGCTAGGGACCACCACAAGTCGATGCCCTAGAGATGGTGGCGATTGCGGCGGTGAATTAACCAACTACCTCAAAACCGTATTAGAAATTTTAACCTGGGCTGGCGACTTCTATACAGTATATATATTCAAAGCTACAAGTGAGGTGTGTGGAGTCCAGTCAGGACGGCCCGCTAGTGCTGGCGCGCAGTCTTCAATCAGATCTCAGCGTTCACCGTCATCTTGCAAGGTGGAGAAATGTAGACGAAGGTTTAATACAAGAACCCTCGACTGCCATCAAGTGTCTGTATGTGTGTATCGTGCCTTGACGGGGTCTAGCAATTTTCACTACCCTAAAATTACTGTTTGAAGAACGAAGTGCTCATCCCACTGGGATATGTTGTGTTGCAGAGCACAACCGCCGACAGCAGCCGGCGGCGGGGCCCGGCAAGCCCCCGGAGGCGGCGCCCGCCCCCAGGCCGGCCCCCGAGGAGCGTCTGCTGCCCCAGCTGAGGCACAACTCCGCGGGCTTCGAGGCGCTCGGCGTGCTCGTGCACTACCTCGTGTTCGACGTGAGTCCCCCTCCCTCGCCTTGCCTTCTCTTCATCGGATAGCTATGTTTGACGTGACAACGTCTAGTAAATCGATGAACGCCGGCTGCACGCACTAAAAAGTGTCCCGTTACGCTCATTGTCCCGTTACGCTCATTGTGCGCTTGCGCCGCATCTATCTCTCTTCCACTCGATTGGAACAACCATCGATTTGACTTTTTCGAGGCACATTAAACTTGAAACACTCCCATTAGTTTCCTACTTTTCCTATCATCGTCCTATCCTTAACAGAATATCACAGATTGGAAGAAGTTAAATAGCAAACATGTATAAAAGTTGTAGTTAAAATAATCTCTTCCATAAAGTAATAAACATATTTGAATTAATGAGTGCAAATAAAAGTAAATTTATCAATTAAATTGTAGATTTCATTTCACTCCTCCTTTGTATCCATAAAAAATAGTGATAATTCAATAAAAATGATTCAATTTTATTCACAAAAGTATGCAATCATTTCATCAATGTTTTGTTATGACGTGTCACGTTAAACTATCGTCCGTAAACCGACTTTACAGACAACCAATTTTTTATAGGTATGTCACAATTTGGAAATCCCCCCCCCCCGCCCCGCCCCCCCACACACACACACCTTTTATATCCACCCTTTTTCCACAATATTTTTAAAATTGGAAATTGACCTTTTGCTATGGCATAGATCACACAAAGATATTTACAAAGCCCTTGGCACAGTGTATCTGGCAGTTATCAAAATTGTAGGCGTTCCTAAAAATTTGATTCAACGCTAACCTTGATTTTCCTTCTCGAGGTAAACTATTTGCAGCAACTAGCCACTGTTAACTTCAACATCCTATTGAATCATGTGTCAGGGTTCCTGCAGACAAAAGAAAAAAATCTGGGAAAATTGAGAAAAACCCTGTGGATTGAAAAGGTCTGCAAAAACGGGAAAATACAGGTAATCAGACAGTGTCCTGGTTACAAGTCATTGTCAATTTTTCTAACCATGTAGGCTAATATCCCAATGTCTCTTAAACCTAATGTGTATTTTGATCATAAATTCACATGCCCCTAATAATAAATTGTCTAGACACACTGTGAACAGTCTGTCACCAGGGGTACGAGATAAAACAGTTGAGCTTGTGACCTCTAATGATGATGTTTGTGTTCTTCCAGACCAAAATATATTAACTTAATCATACATATATAATGTTTTAATGATATGAATACTATATTTAAGGGATAGAAACAAGTTAGAATTAATTTGAAGCCCAATCAAATATCTTGCTTTTTTACAAGCAATATGTCTGTTTCAAAGTTTGATCAAATGTTATTTTCACGCAGTTGTGTTGGTTATGTCGTGTTGAGAGAAATTATAACAGTGCAAACAGTTTAATGTAATTGGAAACATTTTACAATTTTTTTCTGCTGGGAATGAATATTTGTTAAAATGTTTTGGGTAATAGTGACTATTGTATTATATTTTCTTACTAGATAGATTGAGACAGGAAAAAATGTAAAGTGTGACAAGGAAACCAGAGAAAACTCAGGTAAATGGGATGAAGTATGTGGAAAATTCGGTATAATTTTGCCTCTGCAAACTTTAAATATTAAATAAGTAAATTTGCAATTGTCAATTAACTATTGAAACCATAAAGGTGTCTTTATATTCATATCTCGTCCCCTTATGGAGAATGTGTATGCAATGTCCATCCTTGTATGTTGGGTGAGCGTTAAAATAAGGCAGTTACAATGTAACCCTGCAAATAACGTATCAAAGCCGTGATATGTAAAAAAAAAAACTTTTTTTTTTGGATGAACAAATATTTTTGTAATAGAATTATTTTTTACTCTTTTGCTGTCTCTCTTGATTCTATCCATGGTTGTTGGTTCGATACCATTGGGTACAGTGGGTTGATAGATTAAGATTATTTAAGTAAAAAATTATAAAAAAAAATATAGTGAGTCTGTAAAGGATGTTCACATGTGTAAGTGTGGCTGGGCTGATGTATGTCAGTATGATAATAGGTAGTAGTTATGATCAAGGGCATCACCAGCCGATGGTCTGGGGGGAGGGGGGGGGGCAGTTTTGGGAAAATTATGTGTTTTTTTTGCATTTGGCTACATTTTTTTTATATCTCTAAGGCTCTAGGGGGGGGCGACTGCCCCACTACCCCCTGGCGACGCCCTTGGTTATGATGGAGTTGGTGGGAGTTGGTAGAAGTGTAGGAGTGCGGGGGGCTGGGACGCTATCTTGACGGTTAGCAAAACTGCTCTCGATCGCGCGTGTTACACTGGCCAGGAGGCTGGTCTGGCCGGGATCAGTTGGCCGGCGCGGCGCGGGATGGGAGGACTGGTCTCTAGCGTCTCGGCCAAGGTAGGCCTACTGCTCTCTGGTGCGTGGCGGTGTTGCACTCGCGGTGACTGGTGTTACTGGTGTTACTGGTGTTTCTGTTGGGCAGCTGGAGGCGTTTGCCACGCCGCAGCTGCGACGAGACCTGGAGCAGCTCAACGGAGAGTGGCTTCGCACCAGGCTCGAACTAGGCAAGGCAACTCTCTTTCTACCAAACATGTCACCTTGATCAAATTGCCACCACTGGTTAATTTTTGACGTGATAACGTCTTGTAAATCGATGAACGCCGGGCTGCACGCACGAAAAAGGCATGACTCATTGTCACGTTCCGCCTGAGCCGAGCGTGCAAGAACCGGCCAACCACCGTGCGAGAAAATCTTCTATAATATCAAACAGGTTAAGGCGGGTTTTTTAAAGTAATTGTTCGTGATTATATTTAAACAAATTATTTAAATTACATTTGCAAAAACTGTAAATAATATTTGAAAATTAAAAAAGTTTGCAATTTTTCATCAATGTGTTCTTATGACGTTATCACGTAAAATTATCGTCCATAAACCGACTTTACAAACACCACCACCCCCCCCTCCCCCCCTTTTTTTATCTGAATTGTAGAGCATACTTTCTTTGTCCCTTTTCATTCACTTTATGATATAAATACAATCACATTAAAATAGACTGCAACCCAATTGTGATTTAGCTTTTTGTAATATATTAAATTAATTATCATGCATGTAACTGCAATTATATGGTTTTCTGTAGCTGTGCTTGAACTCGTGAACCACACATCTTGTAAGAAGTTCATTGGCAGATGGCATTACATGTTTATGCATTGACAACTGTGTTCGATAGGTTAATTGGACATGATCATAGTGGCTTATTTCATTCCTGGGTATGTTCACTAATTCACAGGAACAGATTCTGTGCTTAGGCTTGCAGATATTTTGAAACCTATTTAGAATACAATTGTAGTTATGCATATACATATACAAATAGCAGAATCAAAATGCTTAAAAGTTAACTTTTTTGATCATGTTACCAAAGAGTTTGTTTGTAGTACTTCCATCATTTTTTTTTACTGCTAGCACAATCAAACATTCTCATCCATTTAAAGAACGACGATATTGTCATGCTAATCTGTGAAGTCCAAGATTTTTAGTTCAGTTTCAAGGAAATAAAACTGAACTTACAGCTTTACATAGGACATAAACTCGTCTCAGTGTCTGCACGAAAGGCTTAGTGCAGGCATGACAAAAAATGTGATAAAAAAGTCAGCCAGGATGGTAAAGCATGTGTACTTACGAGAAATTTTGTTTCGGAAGTGCAGTGGGGGAAAAATTTTCAGCTTTCCTGTGAAAGTCTGCTGATTGGTTAGATCACTTTTTTTCTAGTGGGGTAAAAATGTTATTTTTTTTGGAGAATATGACGGATGTGCAGTGAGCTGTGGATTTTTTCTGACTGCTCTTTGTTTCGTGCACTGTTGCATTCCACTTCTCCTTTATCTCTGTTCTCTCTCAGCCATGTCCGTGGCATTCAAACATAATACATTCTTTAATGCTTGCTCTGTGTGTTTTTATTTTTGGGTTTTCTATGTTTGAAATAATTTTTTTGAAGAGAGGCTGACAAAAATAAAAATAGTTTTAATTTTTTGGCTGAAACATTGGTCTGATAGACATATTCATTTTTTAATTTGTATGGCATTTCTTTGTAATAAGGGCTAGTTAGTTAAATTTATCACTATAGCTCTCTTGCATTTTAGTAATGATACTATATTTTAAAAATGTTTACTTTTAGTTCTAAGCAATATTAAGGGGGAAAAAAAAAGAAGGTAAAACAAACATGAGTAGTTACAAGTGTTTTGCTATCTAAATGAGACATAATTGTACGTGCTAAAATATGTCAAAAATATCCATAAGAAATATGCTTCACACTTATTATATTCTTTTGGATACACAAACTGTTCTTATCACATTGCAAAACATCAGAATTCACAATATGAACATGCCTATGAGAATACAGATTTAGACTGCAGAGACCACTTAAGTAGAGGTTAAACAGAAATTTCATCTGTGAGTAGAATTTCAGGCACAATACGGGAAGTGAGAAAATCACTGTGCAGACAACACTATCTCTGAAGGAGGCATAAGGTCTGGAAAACGATGAAACTGTCCTTGAAAAATAGCTTGGTATTAGATTTTGATATACGTATTTGTAAAATCCTTGGGTTTTAATTCAGACAAGATTTTATTGTTTTATTTTTTTAAATATTTTTTGTTTATAAATATACAGTAGAATCTCTCTTATCCATTACCTGATTAATCAGCATTCAGTTATTTGGTTTCTCAATTAAAAACTAAACATTTTTTTTTGGGGAGGAGGAAATAACTGGCCCGCGAAGTGTAGTTCATTAGGGAAGGGACAAGAAAGTAGTAGAACTGTGTCTTTTAGGTCATTAAAATAATTTCATTCATACATATTTTTAAACACTTGTACATTTGTACATTTGTTTTGTATAAATTACTTACAAAATTTTTCTGCATTGCATAACCTAAATATATTTTAATTCTATTATTTGTGATTTTTACTTATCCGTGCTGACCTTCTTCTTTCCCCCCAATTACCCCGGTTTATAAAGGTTCTACTGTAGTACCTTACCTTGTTGATAAATGACATTAAAATGTGTCATAATCCTTACTCTACCAAAATAGTGCAATGTTAACATACTGCATTTTTACAATAAATAATTTGCAGTAAACTTGTCTGACGGATTCATTCCGAACAATAATAATGATGAGCAGTAAGTTTTATGTTTGAAAACTGCACAAACATTATTCAATTTGAAGGATTTTTTTTCCCTATACAATAAATGTTTAGCAAAATTTTTCTTATCAATGCACTTTGATACAAACTCTGTCCTAAAATAACGGCATTCATCGAATTTCAAACATTAATATAATACATTTTGGTGGTTTGAAGTTTTATTTAAACCCTATTTATAATTTCACTCTCCCACCGAACAACAGTTAAAGAACTTATGTACATCTACATACATACAACAAATGCACAACAAATGGATGTTACACATACAAACACAAATAATTTGAACAGTTTACAATGAGTAACATCATATACAAAAAAAAATTAAAATTACTGTGGAACCCTGTTATAATGTTCCTGCATATGTTTTCCTGTTTATGTCATATTTTTAAAGTCCCAATATTTCCCCCATAAGGACAATGTATTTATTTCCTGCATATAACGTTCATAAATAGTGTAATTTCCTGCTTATAATGTTTGCTTTCTAACATTTAATAAATGGGGAAAATATGTTTTAAAACCAAATTATTCCAACACTTACATTAAAAAGTTTATTTTATGTATGTTTATGTTTACAATCACTGCCATACAATACATGAAGTTTGTTAAAATACAATTTTATTCAATATACTGAAGGTACACAATGTTCATAGTTATGTGTCAGTTGGCACCCTTAGTCAACTCTTCTCTTCCTTGCCATTCCAGTGGGTATTCAGATGCACATACATAGTCCTACGATATTTAAATTGCCAACCATTGAGCGAGGGCATAACTAAAAGTGTTTTCTATTGCTTACAAATATTTTTTTTTTCATTCATACGTAGGAATCCCAAAATTAAACATTTTCAGGTGGCAAAGGAGTAGACGTTCTCACTCTTAAGGTTGTCATCATGAATCGTGAGACGATTTTACAAAAAATGTGGCAGTGTATCTTTAAAGACAAACAAAATTTAACCAAGGAACAAGACGAAGTTGAAAAAATTGTTGGCTTGTTTCAGAAAATTCATGTATCAAGTATACTATATTTGGTTTTAACATTAAAGTTGTTTACATAGCTGAGTCCATTGGTACAAAGCTCGAACATTGTTAAGAGCTAGATTGAGATTTCCTGCTTATAATGTTTTTTTATTGTGCACCCTTTAAAAACATTATAACAGGGTTCTACTGTATATGTGTATAATTTATGGAAGTTAAGTTAGCACTGTAATGTCTTGAACAAAGTTGTTCACAGAACATATGTAATTTTATATCTTAAAAATGTTACAAATTTTTTTCATATTAAGTTGATGGTGATAGAAGTATCTTTGAGAAATGAAGAGTGTGGAAAGATGCTGTGATGTAAGTGGGGAGGGCCGAGCGTGATGGCCGGGTGTGGGGGCGTGCTGCAGAGGAGGCGCAGGCCAGCTACCGGCGCCTGGGCGAGGAGATGTGCCAGCAGGTGGCGGCCCAGCGCCGCGAGATGGAGCTCGCGGCCGCCGGCTACCAGCAGCAGCTGTCGGACTCGCGGGCCGCCCACGCCTGCGAGCTGGAGCGAGGTGAGATCCCCGTCACAACACTACTGCTCTGTAGAGTCTTTCCACGTGACGTCTAATAAATCGATGAACGCCGGCTGCACGCACAAAAAAGGATGACTCATTGTCCCGTTACACACTTTGTCCCGTTACACACTTTGTCCCGTTACGCACTTTGTCCCGTTACGCACGTTGTCCCGTTACACACTTTGTCCCGTTACACACTTTGTCCCGTTACACACTTTGTCCCGTTACACACTTTGTCCCGTTACACACTTTGTCCCGTTACACACGTTGTCCCGTTACACACATTGTCCAATTACGCTCATTGTACGCTTGCGCCGCATCTATCTCTCTTCCACTCGATTGGAACAACCATTGATTTGACTTTTTCGAGGCACATTAAACTTGAAACACTCCCATTCGTTTCCTACTTTTCCTGTCATCGTCCTATCCTTAACATAATTACACAGATGGGAAGACGTTAAATAGCAATCATGTATGAAAGTTGTAGTTAAAATAATCTCTTCGTTAAAGTAATAAACATATTTAAATTAATGAGTGCAAATAAAAGTAAATTTATTAATTAAATTGTAGATTTCATTTCACTCCTTCTTTGTATCCATACAAAATAGTGATAATTCAATAAACATGATTAAATTTTATTCATAAAAGTATGCAATCATTTCATCAATGTTTTGTTATGACGTTGTCACGTTAAACTATCGTCCGTAAACCAACTTTACAGACAACCAATTTTTTTCCAAAACAAAATCATTATGGAAATGGACTCGTAAAAAGTGAACTCTTAACGCGTTAGAAAACAGGACGTACTGTAAACAGACAGTACTAAAAACTCCGAGCAAACTAGAAATGCCAGCAGCGCCGTATTACCGCCCGAACAACATGACCATGAGCCGCTGGATTGCAGAAGTGCGAAAGCACAGAACGTCTGCTGGAAGACCTGACGCTAATAGTGGTGGGTTGGATCCAATCTTGAATTCAAATTACTGAGACAACCTCACATCTGTCTCTTGAACCCAAATATAGGTGTTTAAGGTTCGAATATAAATTAATGTATAAGAAAAAAAAATATTGTGTTTGTTTAATTGAACCCCAGAAATATTAGTTTCACAATTTATAATTTTATTTACATAGTTAATGAAAGGACCAATGTATTGGAAGATGGTAATTGGATAGCTTCATGAAAAAATATATAGGTATGTTTATTCAACTTGTTTGTTGTTAGTTTTAAATTTTTAAGATATTATTTTTTTAAATATTTTCTTAGAATATTTTACCGGCCAGTGAAATTGTTTGAATACTACAGTTTTGAATCCGTTTGTATTTGGCAAACCCTAATTCCAGTCCCAGTCAAAAAAAAAATATATATATATACAAGTTCATGTGCTTATTATTTTTGACGTGAGATAAAATTTGATACAGAAAGTTATTTAATATATACTTGTGAGAACTAATATGGGCTAGAATTCATATGCATTTTGAAGGAAGTGTAATTTTTTTATAACTCTGATACACCTATCCCTCACTTAGCACATCTTCAGATTGCGCGGATTCATTTAGCGCAATATTAATTTTACTGCCCCAGTCTTGAATAGCACGTCTGTAAATTTCAGTTAGCACAAAATCTCGGCAGGCAAAAAAAAAGTCGAGCATGACGCCACAAAGTCTGTTTCAACTTCTGTAAACAACAGATGTGCTGTGGGATATAGTTAGCCAAACAAGGGGGGGAAGAGTTCCACGCGCAGATCTGTCTACGCTATCGGCTGTTGTACAAACATCAGCTATGGCAAGTTAAATTGCAGCTATGGAGTGTAAAGGACCAAATGTTATTACGTCCGCGAGTACCGTTGTCGCCTGGCCACAAACCGGGCCGTGAACTCAGTCTAGCCAGTGGCAGGGAGTTCACTCAGACAAAAGCAACGTCTGCCCATTTAGCTGCTGGTAACTGTACGTGCTTGATCACTCATAATGCATCGTGTTCAAGTATTTGAGACAAAACTAGAAGTATTACGGCACGCAGATTATAATGAAGGCCACGCTTGTGTTGGTCACACTTTAGTTTTAAGCAAGTCAACTGTGCGCACACTCGTACGAAATAAGGACTCTTACCAAAAGTTTATATAAGTCTGATGCTGTTGGTTGTTCAAGCGGGAATATATTTGACATTATATACCGGAATAGAAATGAACAGATGATCCACGTGGAAAAGGTTGTTACATGAATGTTGCAATGAAAAAAAATAATCGTTGGCCTGACAGGATTGGTGTGAACCAGGTGGTGATATGCGAATAAGCACTTTAATTTTTTTGGGGGAAAAAAAAAAGTTATTATCCAGACAGTAATATCGGTTTCACTGTCAGTAAAGGATGGTTTGGTAAAGTACGCGGCGTGAGTTCAAGGTCACGCCCGGGCGGGCAAGTCAGCCAGCTGACTGACTATAAAGTACATAACCACGTATCACCCGTTACGTGGTGTTGTATTTATCCTATAAAGTGCGATGGGAGGCATATAAAGATAAATGGTGTGACATATTTATAGTTGAGTGTTATTCAACACATTTATATTACATAAAGTATATTTTCCTACACAATTTTGGAACACATTTAAATAAATTAGCTTTGCTATTTAAGGAAACTAATGCTTCAGAATACGAGATTTTGAATAACTCGAGCATTTTTAGGAACGAATTAGTCGTGCTAAGTGAGGGATAGGTGCATAGGTAAATTTTCTATTTATTTATACTGGACTTTTACAATAGAGATAATGAAACAATAGTACTGTTCCTATGTGGCACTAGCTAGCATAAAAGTCCTTGTATGCTAGTTGCTAGCATACTCGGTGGCAGTTCACATAACTTAAGTTGGCCACAAGTCAAGGTATACAAGGTGGATTGTAATGTTCTTGCAGAAGAAATATACCAGCATGTAATGGTCTTGAAACTTATTTTTGAAGGTTAGTGTGTGTCATGGATCCATTTGATGACTCCTTTATGGTGCTCACTTGCAGGTGTGCCAATTGTCTGTACCACACTGCCAGAAAAAAGTGTTGGTAGGTGGATTATTGGTTAGGTGGTGATTGGAATATTTTAGGATTGAGTTATTTGTGACGTGAACCTAGATGTTAGGGTTGTCGTTGCACGGTGCATGCTCTGGCCTGGATGTCACTAGCACAGCTGCACACAGCCTGTGGGACGAGTGAGAAGTAACCCTCGTGGGCATCTCAACTGACCCAGCTCTCCCTGACAGCATTGTCGTTTGAAGAACTAAACTGTATAACTCAAGTAGGGCTAACCCTAATATAGTTTCCAGTAAACAATGCTTTTCTCATGCTCAGTACGATTGGCGAATTTCGGGCCATGTGATTAGAATTAATTTATAAAAAATATTTAAAATATTTTTTTGTATTTTCTATTTCACTTTAAACTAAAAAAAGTTTTTTTTTAATGTACTACTTTGAACTTATAAAGTAAATGTAATTATTGTTCTAGAAAAAGGTTTTAGAGCTACAAATTTCACATTGATTCCATGCTTGAGTTAGATATATGTTCCAGAGAAAATTATGGACTATAGATTTGAACCAATCAACAAAAAAATATTTTTGTACATTAACTTTTTAACAAGGTTATTTTCTTGAGGGATTTTGTGATATTACAAATAGTTTTCTACTTCGTGATGGGGAAGGCGATGAAGCAAAGAGGGTCTTTAGAAACTCCTTAATTTTTGATTGCACAAGAGGGTATGAATCATGTATCCTACTTTGAAAGAGTCTGTACCAAAATTCCCAACCAACGAACAGTTTTGGAAAAAAAAAACTGGTTTCAACTATTCATGCCTTTCACGAAATTGTAATTAAATATGAAATATGAAAACAACACTACCTAAAAAAAAATCAGTGTTTCATTAAATGCTGTTTTGTAAGGTGATGCCTTTCAGAAGTCGTGAGCAATATTTAAATCTAGTTGACGCCTGGATCCCTGTGGACTGACCGAGGGCTGGAAGACCATCTATTAAGTGTTTAACTGCTTGTCTTGTGGTCCGAGAGTACACAGGCGGAGCTGCTGCGGATCGAAACTGAATCATGTTCGAGGGATGCTTGGTCGGTAGTAGTACTTCTGTACTCATGTGCCAATTTTCAACAAAATTTTAATGACTGGGAAGATTGCATCACACAATTCATGCCATCATATTTTACATCCCAGTAAATAAAAATTTTAAACAAATGAGAGGTGAAGTGTCACTTGTGTTTTAAGATATCATTTCTATAATTTTCAGTACCATTAACATTTAAACAAAATTCTGTCAAAGACACCTAGAGGCTTTATATTTCATGATAAAATGCTTGTGGGTGTAATTTTTTTTAGAACATTTAACTTGGTACCTGTTTAAATGTTTTGTACGGTCTTCGCAGAATTATAATTTCGCTTGTTCAAAATCTTATTGTAAAAAAAAATTAATCTCTTTAGTGAATTCTTTAACTCTAATGAGTTTTTGTTTCAGTTCATGAAATGCACACGGCTCGGGTGGCAGAACTGGAGAAACAACACCAAGAAGTGGTAAGTAGTTGTAGACCAAAACAAATTCAAGTAATTGTTTTGTAAACAGCAAATACAAATGCATATTTATTTGATTTTAGCTCACTACTAATGACTTTGCTTGCACAAATATGTTAGGATTGCAAGAGAAGCATGTAATAATTTTGAACATCCTTAAGTAAAGCAATAAAAACATTAAAATGTCGGGTCTTCATTGGGATAGTGTTAGTTAAATGTATAGTACATTGTTTATGTTTTGGTATATTCAGAGATCTATAAAAATTAATGATTAATTTGGGAGTGAATTTAAAAAAAATTGTTTAAAGCACCTATTTAACACATTTCCAGTCATATAAGGTTTTCGTTATAATACTTATAAGTGCATGCTGTGTGGTAGTAGTTGTGTATAATGTAATGAGAATAATTATATGGTTTAAATAATTCACACTACATCTTACAATACACTGAAAGTCTACAAAATTATTTGGTACTCTTTTTATAGAATTTTATTCAAAGTAAACAAATATTTTTTTGATTTGCTGTCTGTGTCTGAAATAAGTTTATTCTTTTTATCTGGGAGACTAGAATTATCTTTTTGCTACTTAAAAGGAAATTGGTATCATCGAGGTCATTGAAGGTGCAGTGCAGCCAAGATTGATAGATTTCTCATGATTATTATTGACATACAGTTATGGAATAATGGAGAGGTATCAATTTATCTCGTACATGCAGAAACATGACATTGATGTAATATCGTGTGAATTCAGCATTCCGTACCATAAAGTTTGCTCATGTAACAAAAAGGTGACCTTTGTAATATACTTGAAATAAATAAATCCTTTAAATTATTTTAATTATATGTGATTTGCAAACCTGCGTAATTTTTAAATAATATAATATAATGGTTGGTTTAGATTGTCACTATAGGAGTCAGTGGTAATTATTTTTTGATTCTAATATCTGGTGTGAACTTTATCACTTTTTTATTGTATTCTCTAATGTGATTACTGATGGGCGTGCCTGTAAGTTGGCAGCGCTGGAGATGGTGATTGATTGAGTTTAGAAGGTTGGGGAAACTGGACTGACCTGAGAGAACCTGGTGCCACACAGCATGACCCACTCCAGGGAGTCCACATTCTGGAAAATTGGGGAAATCAGGGAAGTCTGAGAAGTTAAAATTTGTAAAGGAAAGTCGGGGAATTTATTTTAAAACCTGGAAAAGTCATGGGAATTTTCAGTGATGATAATTTTAGGTGGGGAAATTTAATGCTCCGGTTTGCTATCTGCCAGACTGCATAGGCATTTATTTTTTCCGATGTTGGTGCTCAGTATAAATTGGTGTATGCAAGGTTCTGTGTGACCTAGACCGTCTGTGAGGTTGGTAAAGGCTGTATTTTTATATCTTTCAGAAAATTAACAAAATAGGTAAATTATTTCACAATATGGGAAGATTGGAAATATTGGTCATGGAAAATCAAGGAAAGGGTTGGTGAGATTTTGTAAATACTAATGGAAAACCTAGGTTTGACCCTGCTGGGGCTTGATTCTGGATCACCTTGTAGGGAGGTAGTTGATCAGTCACACCATTGCATCACTGCAGCCTCTCATTACTGAAACATCTAGTGAGCCAATTGAAGGACCGTTTCACGAAATATTCTTAAATTTCTTAAATCACAGGGTTATTTTTATAAACAGTATAGAAATACTATTTTCAGGAACGTGCCAATTATAACGTTAAAAGCTAAAAATTTCTCTGAGATAAGTTTCAAGATAATTTAATGGACACACTCCCCTCCCCAACTGCTTATTTTTTGATGTGCGAATATTAACTGAAGTGAGGCGTCAATAAAAAACAAAACGGAAGTTTTCCAAAAGGCTGTTGGAAATTGAAAGTTTCCTGGTTTCCCAGCACAGTGACTTGTTTATTTTGTAAACTTTATTCGGGTCCCGCCTGAGTTGCGACCTGTGGACACCCGGTGTGAGGGAAGTCTCGGTGTGCGTGCCCTCGGTGACGGAACGTGGGTCCGTGCAGCAGTAGAGGTGTGATGTGGCCGCGGCGGAGGAGCAGCGCCGGGAACACGGGACCGTGCAGGAGTAGAGGTGTGACGTGGCGCGGTGCGCAGGTGGCGGCGGCAGAGGAGCAGCGCCGGGAGCTGCTGGCGCAGCTGGAGCGCGCGCGCCAGGAGGGCGAAGCGCTGGCTCAGGACGCGGCACGGCGAGGCGAGGACCAGCGCCGCGCCGTGCAGCAGGCGGCCGCGCGCGAGGCGGAGCTGCAGCAGCGCCTGGCCGACGTGGGCAAGGAGAACCGCGAGGAGTGGCGCCGCGTCATGGACAACCTGCGCAAGGACAAGGACTCCAAGCTGCAGGTGGGGCTCCGCGATCTTTGAATATATATACACTGTATAGAAGTCACCAGCCCAGTTTTGAGGTAGCTGGTTAATTCACCGCCGCAATCGCCACCATCTCTAGGGCATCGACTTGTGGTGGTCCCTGGCGGACGAGTGTCGAACTCTTCAAACACCCCTTCCCCACCCTCCCTCAAACATGAGTTGTCCTCCACCCACCCTCTGCCCCACCTCTCATCCCTACAGTTTTGTGACGCACAAATTCTTGTTGTACGACCGTTAGCTGCAGTGAATGATTGGTGGGGGGGTGCGGGGAATGACAGCGTGCGTCAGTGTTACGCTCCAACGTGTAAACGACAACCTAAGACGATGCAGGGAGTTACGGCAGCGCACTGCAGCGGTGAAGTTCCTCAAGCTGCTCATTATACGTTCCTGAAAAACATAGAGTAAATCCTATCCACTCGCGACTTCTATACAGTATATATATTCAAAGGTATTGTCAACGTAATTCCTAATGGTTATACGATACGTGCAGATCAGATTTACAGTTGAGCCCACAGTAATTAAAACTATTTTTTACATATATTTTTTCAAATTGCGGAGATTAAAAATTATACAGTAAGTAACAATGTGGAGGGGCCTGATTTGCCACCAGGTCCTTAGTCTCTCGACGGCCCTGGCTACGACGTTAAACTAAATTATCAAACCGAGAACGGCTATGTCCCAAGGCAGAATGCGCCCCTCTTCTCTTCTCCTTTTTCAGGCATGGGTGCAAGCAATTGACAGCTACTCAATTTTTTGCACCAAACCTCGTGTCGTCTATTGGGTGTCTTACCAGTCTAATAATTAGTTGGCAGATGAAAGTGGTATTTGTTTAAACCATGATTCATATTTTTTATACATGAAGCAACTTTTTTTTCCCTTACAAAAACACTTTATATTTTTCATACAATATATATTGAAAATCGCTTACTGTCCTTAAAATTTCTTTACATAAGTGAAGTAATTTTTTTTTTTCACCTGGTAATAATGAGGTACATACCTCAACTATTTATCTATAATATATAAAATATTGTGGTAATACTTGCTGCTAGGCAATATCAAGTGAATAGGGAAAATAGTGCATATTAACTCGTGACACATTTGATTGAACAGTCAACATTAATTAGGAGGGCCAAAAATGAAAAGGCAGGAAATTTACTTTTTCCCCCCCATGTAAACACATTCATAGCAACAAAACTCTACTGATACATTGAAACTCATTATTTTATATTATATCCATATTTCATCACCCTACTAAAGCAAGTTTGTACAAACTTGGGAACTGTCTTGATTTCTCATGCTTGTGTTTGGAATTCACCAACACCTATCACGTATAGAATCCGAAGAACTCCTGTTTCGGTTGTACTTGTATATAGTACTAGGCTTACAGTGATCGAACATTTAGCTGAGCGCTGCTGCCTGTATTAGGCATATATTACTTTAGGAGACATGCAATTATATTTAGAGAATTGACCTAAAGTGTTGGTAAATGATATGAATCCTGTATTTTTATGTTTACCTTATGACTCTTGAAAACATATTGGTTCAGAAATGGTCATCTACAATAGCAACTTGTCAGGGAACTAATTTAACACAAAAATCTAAGGTTATGTCAGACGAACTTTAATTTGTACTCATGAGTAAGAAATGTAAAGATTTTGTGTGGTATATATTGTGAGTATTGGCTATTTTTTTAGTAGGAAGTTAAGGTGAGGTTTTGTTTTTCTTTTGTTTATTTATTTAAGTAGTGAATTTCTTTAAATGTCAGGTTATTGATTTATGAGAGGTGATGTTGATTATTTGTGGATTTAAGTTCTTTTGAAGTGAAAACTTCTTTAGCCGCGTTGAGCGATTTTTGGTAGAGGCAAAACTTACGGGTTCATGTCACCGACATGCTAGTGACGTGTTGTGCCAGACAGGCGAATCGCAGCGGCCTGTGTACATGTATACGCGTATATACATTGTATATAC
Source organism: Bacillus rossius redtenbacheri (assembly GCF_032445375.1). NCBI lineage: Eukaryota > Metazoa > Arthropoda > Insecta > Phasmatodea > Bacillidae > Bacillus > Bacillus rossius. The sequence continues at coordinate 8,096,578 of NC_086345.1, forward strand.
TCGACTGTATCACGTGCGTGTTGGACTTTTTTTTGGATGGGTAAAATCTTGAGAGTTCGCATCACCGATATGCTGTAGTAGCAGTAAGTGAAGTTAATTTGACCAGGTGAATAAATGAATACATTGGTAAGTCGTAGCTAGGTAATGAAATTTTATGTAATTTTTACATACCACTGACATCTATTGTGACTAAAGAATGATGTAAGGATAAATGATAACATGCTGACATCGTACTGATATAATACCAAAATCATTTTCTTACGTACATTTGACGTAGATATGATGTCATATTACAAATTTAAAAACAGAGTTTTAAGTTTTCACCTCTGTTGACAGTCCTCATGACATTAAAATTTCCTTGGAAAATAAAATAAAATTAAAATCTTATAACCTTAAAAATAGAATAAGTTAGGTTTTATCCTTATAAAAAACAATGAACTTAAATCCACAAATAATAAACATTCACTGCGTAAATAAATAAACAAAAGAAAATTGTTGAATGTGGTAAGTTTAACTTCATGTACTGCTACTACAGCATGTCGGTGACTCGAACCCGTAAGTTCTGCCCCTACCAAAAAATCCCTCAACGCGGCTAAAGAAGTTTTCACTTGAAAGTTAAAGATTGGTTACCAATATAAGTTTACATTTCCTGATGCCAGTGTTTCGGTAAGGGGGAGAGTGGCTCGTGTGTTGCCCAGACTGGCCTCGAGTGTGTCGCTGCGCAGGTGGCGGCGGGGCGCTGCAAGCAGCTGCAGGACGAGGTGCAGTCGCTGCAGACGGTGCTGGAGCTGCGCGGCCAGGAGGTGCAGGAGCTGCGGCGCCAGGTCGCGGAGCTGACGTGGGCCGCGGAGGAGGTGCAGGGCTGCCGCCTGCGCGCCCAGGGGCTGCAGGCGCGCGTCGAGGACCTGCAGGCCCAGCTGCGCGACAAGACGACCTTCGAGAGGTGCGTGCCCGGTCCCCTGCCGCGCTTCCAGTCTTACAGTGGGTAACATCTCTGTCGTGAAGTTTCAAACAGATCTCAATCACAGATGCAATGTGATACCAGAGAATTTAAAAATGCTAGTGCTCATGTGTAAATTTTCTTTTAAAGATGTTTTCAAACATTATAACATTTATCTTTTTGTATTCATCGCCGCTGTGTACAGCTTATTTAAATGTAGCCAGCGCCAGTTCGGTTCTGTTTATTCCCGTATAGAGCGCGCGCAGGTAGTCGTATATTGATACAGATAGCTCATAGATTGCGTGCAACACACGCGTTCTGTCTAGTGCCGAGTTAACTACATTTGATAGCCCATGCTTTCTCGTGGTGTGTACTACGATAGTTATGCGCTTCGACTTACTATCGCGTCACCGTTTTGTATTTCTATTTAAAGTTGAACAAAATTTTTTTTGTATTGCTTATTAATTTAAATAGTTTGGCATGTTTTTGTATACCCTACTTTTGAAATGAATGTACTTTCCATGAGTAGGTTTTTTTTTTTGAATAAATCTACCTAACAAAAATGCTTTTTTCACATAAATGTTGTATCCCTACTTTTCAAACTTGAGTTTAATAAAAATGTGCAACGATTATGCGATAAAACATTGTACTTTATTGAGTCAGAACATGGGTAATGCATATGCTTTCTTGGCTACCATTACCTCAAGCACAGATGTTGTGTTTAAACTCCAGCCTGTTGAGAACAGGCACTGATAGTAATGTGTACTGGAATGTATCTGCAGTCGGATGCAAGGAAGAGGGAGAGCTCGGGGGCTGTGTTGCTTGCAGGCAGCTGTCCAAGGAGAACAAGCAGTTGCTGGAGTCGTTCCACGAGGAGAGCAAGCAGAAGAAGAGGCTGTCGCAGCACAACGAGGAGCTGCAGTACAAGCTCAAGCAGAACAAGGAGTACATGTTGGCAGCACTGTCCACCAGCCTGCGCAGCTGCCACAACTCCACGCCCTCGTCCTCGGACACTTGCTAGTGAGTGGCCGTGCCGAGCTCTGTCGGGCAGTGCTCCCGAGCGCTGCTGATTTCCCTTCACGGAACCACGGGCACAGTTGTTGTTGGCAGCATTTTTCTAGCTCGTGTAACAAGACAGTAAAACCTGGTGCGAAATCTTCAATTAAATACAGCAAAACCCCTTATTTGCACTTTTCATGGGGACAAAGAAAAAAAGTATAAAAGGCGGGAAAGTGTAAATAAAAGGAAAAATAAGAAATACGTTAAAGTTAACTAAAATACAGTCGCATCCTGCAGCGTTCAGAACAAATACGGGCTACATTAAACATACGCATTGCACCACAGTAAAAAAATTAAAAAAAAGGGCCTAAATTGATGGAAATTTACTGTCAATAGCGCGCCGTGCGCGGAGAAAGGTCATTGTACTCGATCAGCTGTTACGGCACGGCGTAGCCGCCGGCTGGCTCTCTCTGTTCTCTGAGCTGCGCATGCGCAGTATAACTCACTCAACGCTCTGCCCAGACTCGTGACCTTCTATCAGCAGCCAGCCAATAGATGCGAGCTTAGCGGAAGAAAATATAAGCTCCACCTCCCGTGTACCAGTTTTGTCCAGTTCTAATACCAGTTTATTGGTATACGCACCAGTTTTCTCGCTGCCGTGACATGTTCAAGTTTACGTTCATCTTGATGTCTTGATACCAATAATTAATTGTTTACGATCCCCAGAAATAAATGGTTAGTTTAAAAAACATGCTTCAACTGTACAATACTTCCGAAATTATAAAATACGTATAAAACAGTTACCAAGACAGCTCATTTTATCTTGTGAAGGTTATGTCTCGTACCAGTATTTCGGCTAAGTTGTGACATAAATATAGTATCAGAACTAACATTCAGCGACATAATATTCCCAACATTTCCGTTACGTTTATACATTCGTGTGTTTACGTTTTTCCCTAGTACATTTTAGATTGTCTCCTGCTATAATTACTCGGACTTTTACACGCCTAGGCTTAAATTATTACATGTTTAGAAATGAAAGCAACTTTTCATGTTATAAAATATGTATATTTTGCGATTTAAAATGTTCATTGCCGACTATAAACGTTACGTTGGTTGGCAGGACACGGCAACGGCAATTCATTTCCCGCGGCAGCGGTGAGAAAAATGGTGGGGGAAGGAATAGCCACAAATGGACGTAATTTGGCCTCGCTTGTTCGTATGTACAACTCGGTCGTAAGGACAAATTTTGGAGAACCGTGAGTGTACGCAGAATCGAGGTTTCACTGTATGTGATTAAAATATCGTTCAGAATCTCGACAGCTATCGCAGCGCAAATCCAGCCAGCACAACTTCATCGCCATTTTGTAATGTGTTTGTTGTGGTTTTCGATATTAACGCAATCTTTGACGCGTTTCACATGTTTATTCTCGGACAATTCTTTTACAGTTTCATCATCTATGGCGATTACACCAAGTTTATGTTTGTTACGTGACGTAAATAGTGGGATGGATTTGATTTTTGAGACGTAATTCGCGTGAAAGTATTGTATTGGACTAAATGGGAACTAAACGGGACCTGAAGAATATAGTGCAAATAACGGGAAAACTTAAATGACGGTAACGTAAATAAGGGGTTTCGCTGTATAATTCCTGAAACTCATTTCAGCTTTTCCAAAACATAATTATTTTAAAACCTTTGTTATTTTTTGATTTTTTAAATAATCAGCCTCTTGATGAATGAAAGTGTTAATTATTTTGAATAGTCTAGTATTTGGTTTTAACTTATTAGTGTTGGTTATACATGTATTTTATTGTGTGCATAAATGTGATTATACTGGTGGATGATCATGAAAGTTGACAGTGCTGATTCAGTGGTTATTTGTAAAATTTTAACTCTCTACCTTCCTTAAATTTATTGTTCTACCACAAATATTTTCTATATATTTTCACTTAATGTAATATCATGGGTATAAAAGCATGCACAAGTCTTTGTAAATATCACCACTTCCTTTTTACACCAATGCTATTACACTAAATTAATATCTGTTGAAAATATTTGTGGCAGAACCAAAATTGCAAGAAAAAGCCCCTACAGAAAAGCATTGACGATGAAACTAAAAATGAACATGGTGTGATATCCAAGTTTTGAACCCACAAATTTAGCCATTTTAATCTGAAGAATTTTTCTGTTTATTTATGACAATCGTTCCTGTTTACAACTGCGTGTAATTCAACTTCAAATATCCAACTGACATGACATGTATGTTCCATATTTTAATGGCTTCGTGGACAGAAAATAGCCAGAATTGTTGTTCAGGCCAGCTGTACTTCATGATAGTGCATAGAGTGAGTCTAAATGCTGCAGATAAACTTGGGCTGCAAGTTCATAATATACACACATGACGGATGGTCTGACGTGCTTCCCTCGGCTGTTGCATATCTTTAGAAGTGGAGTTGAACCACTGGCTGGTTGTAAATAAGGGAGAAAGTGTATGACCATCTAGATAATGTTTAATTACATAATTCGTAAACACACTGCTACAACCAGCACAAAACTAGTTGCTGTTGTAAAATTTTCATTTATATAATTGGGGGTAACAGCATAATTTTCTGTACATTTTCTGACTTTTTGGTACCTTCATTTATTTCAATGAAATCTTTTTGCAACATTGCCTTTTTTTAGAATTGCCCTGTTTTATCGAATAATTGCCGCACACGCATAATCGTCACACCTATATTTTAGGGTGTCAAAATTTGGATAAAAAAACCTCTCACGTAAACGTTGCATGATGTTTTTGGTCCCGCTATTAGATTCCGAGCGCTTTGTGTAGGTATCTTTTCCGTATAAAATGATGTATTTTAAAATATGAATCTAATATTTATTCGGAAATTACCTCTTACTTATTTAATTAACGGAAATACGTCTGATGTGTAAATTTTCTTTTAAAGATGTTTTTAAATGTTATAACCTTTATCTGTTCGTCTGCATTGCCACGGTGTACCGCTTATAATAATGTAGCCAGCGCTAGTTGGCATCATTCATGTTTGGTTATGTTGCTTTCCGTATAGAGCGTGCACACGTAGTCGAATATCGTTCTCTCGCCGATTACATGCAATTCGCGCTCTTTGTCTTGCCAAGTCAACTACATTTGATGGCCAGCACTCTTTCATGGTGTGTACTACAACGATAGTTATGCGTTAGTTCAGGCTCACATTTGCATTCACATTCACATTTTGTTTTTGTACTTAAAGTTGAAGAAATGTTTTTGTCACATGAGTTATTAATTTAAATTGTTCGGATTGCTCTTGTATACTCCACCTTTAAATAAATTTACTTCCCATGAATGGGTTTTGTTTTTATGATTAACTTTACCTAACAAAAAAAATGTTTTTTCCGCATAAACGTCGCACCCCCTACTTTTCAAACTTGATTTTAGTATAAAATGTGTGATGATTATGCGATAAAACACGGTATGGTAGAACTTTTTTCATTTAAACATTTTCTAGATGCTCAGTGTTTTATCTTGAATACTTTCTGTATTTGCAACTAACAGTTGTGTAACTCATACTTCAAAGGCATATACCAGCCTTGGAAAGCACTTATGAGCGAAAGTAATATTGCTTTCAATTAACTTTTTTTATAATGTAACTTTAGCTGAAGTTTTTATGTAAAATTATGATTTTGCTCTATACATGCACTCTACATGCACTATACATTCATATTCTCTTGACACTGTTAGTTCACATTCAGGTTTATGCATGTACGAATGATCGGTGACATTCCGTAGCTGCATTTTTCTGCTGAGTTTCGAGATTATTTTTAATGCTTGGGTTTACCCTGATAGGTCGCTATTGGTATTAGAATTTATTGAAAACCTTAAATGTTATGCTAAATGCGGCGATCAATTTTACACTTACAGCTATGGTAATCCTCACAATCTAAGTTTTTCTTTTTCATTTTGGGGTATTAAAGTTTTACATTAAATAATATGGAGTGGGGCAACAAAATTGTTTGCCTCTGGGTCTTTTGTTTCTCTCGGTGGCCCTGATTAGACATGATGTGTATGAACTGTGTTGTTTTCTATAAGAAAGACTGAAAAATGTAAAGACTTGGTACAAGTAGCACTGTAAAGATAACCACAATAATTCTGAGCCCATCAATAGCAGGCAGTTTTTTTTAGGGTTGAACCGATCAAATCCTTAAACCTTCTAATATCATGAATTTTAAAGATTTGACATTTAAGGAAAAAGGTGCAAAGGTCTTCAAGGTCTTTTAGCATTTTCCTCTGTACCTAAGGTATTATCTTTCCCCAAGATATAGTACTTTTAATACGTAATCAAATACATAAATATAAAACCATATGTATTGATTTTTGAAAAATAAGTTTGTGAAACCATATTTAAAGGGTTGAATGTTTTAACAATGTTTTAGTAAGGGTTTTTTATTTCTTGAGTATTGCTTTATTTATACCCTTGTGCCCTAGGCCTGTATTCCAAGGCAGAAAAATAATGGTTTAGGAGTTGAATATGCTACACCTGTATTCTAACCATATTCCTAGTCACATTAACGTACCAAAACCCTTATAGTTGATGGCCAGTCCCTTAATTTTAGGGAACAGATTGTTGTTCTATCCGTAACCTAGATGTTGCTCAAACTTGTGTGAATGCACAGAGCTCACTTTTTTGGTGATTTCGTCAAGATACAACGGGTGCCATCTTATATATTCACTTTTGCGAACATTGAGGGATGTACCAAGTGTATTGGTATGCCAAATGAAACTTTATGATAGTGAAACTATCCTGGAACACATTTTGTACACTTTAATAGTCACAGGAAATAATAACAAATAAAAATACTTGAAAATTAGCATTGCAGCTTAAATACCCATAGTTTTCCACATTTTTGTCCTAGCTACGTAGCAGGGTGGTAAAATGCAAGTTAAATCAGAAGTAAGTCTGGTTAGTGGGAAATTTTTTTAAAACTTTTTTATAAAAGTTTTAATTGCATTATGCATGTAAAATTAAATATTTTCTTGAGTAATTGCTGTAATAACTTCTAATACGTATCTCAGCCCATTGGTTAGGTTATTTTTTATAACTATGACCCTTAGTTTTTACAAAAAAAAAACATGAAAACAGTATAAATTATAGGATGTATCTATATATTAATAATACATTTTATATTCTCCGTGTTGTGAAATATTTTTCAGTTACAAAAACTGTGATAGCAAATGTTGAAATTAAGACTTTTCACGAGACGTAAACCAGACACACTGATTTTTGTCGTCTTCCATTCTTCTCGTTTAAATGTAAACAAATGCTGTGTATGTACATGTCAAGTAGCATGTTCGTTCCGCTATGTGAAACTGTTTCTAGCCTCGCACAGGGCACCATTTATTAAAACAGCTGCCAATCCGTTACCTTACTGGAATTCGGTTGTGGCAAGTTTTGGAATACGGCCTACATGTTGGGTTACGGTTGTGTCCCAACAAGGCAGTGCTTATTCGCTGCCTTACCTGAACGTCTTTGAATACAGACCCTAGATATGAATTTGAGGGTTTGAGATTTGAATTCCAGATTATGATTAAAGAAAGTTTAGATTTGACTCATTGCTAGTTTTTATTAAATTCATATTATTATTTTGCTGTCATTTACAACAGTACACCATTGCTAACAACTTGTTTGACAATCTGGTGATATGCTTGAAGCTGCATTTCTGCTTGAAAAAATATTTATCCCTTTTCAGTGAAATATTTCATGGTTTTTGGAATGTCACTACAGAAACAAAAGCTTTTAGTGAGCAATGTAAAAGTATTAACCTCTGCATCAAAGCTTTATCGATTAAATATTATTAGTTTCCCTGTGTATTTCATAATTTTTTTCTGTTGGTTTTGGTACAAATACATTTTTAATATTATTATGCCAGTGGATTTATTAACCATACAGTAACGTTGGTGTGGATGTTATAGTATTAGTAGCATTTGAGAATGAATTGTGTCAACAGTAGCCTACTACTGTTGAACACACAGAATGAGATGTCAGAATTTTATTTATGAGTTACCATGTTCAAAGTTTGCAAATTTTGCTGTGATTTAGATTAGTAGCTTGAGTGAAATTATTAAACTGATTTCTTTTATTGTGTAGGTTACTCACACTTTGATGCCTACTCTTGGTAAGGATATTATTTGGCGTAGTGAGATTATGCTCAAACATACCATATTTTCATGCACTGTTGATGTGAAATGTTAAATAACTTACCAGCAAGGTGGTATTGAGTGAGGTGTGTGTTTTATTCACGTATGTTCAGAACATACCATTTTTTAAGAATACACAGACAGTGATAAGCACAGCACAAACAGCCTTGTCAGGGAATGTATCAATTTTGCAATAACTGTAATTTAAGAATGTAAATAGTAAAGTGTGGGCATAAAATAAAAATAAAAAAAAATATAGAAATGAGTTGAAATGGGCATAATTGAAAACTTGCACCAACATTTTATTTATCTGCAAGTTATTTCCCCCATTTGCAGTGGTCAAGGGTAAAAGATGCGAAAGAGAGAAGAACTGATAATTTTTATAGCTTTACCTAACACATTTCAGTTTGCGAAAATTTAATGTGTTTTCTATTGTTTAAGGTTTTGTGACATCATTTGCAATGTTTTAGACCTTAAATTCTTACATTAAAATTTCAAAATAAAAAGTTAAGATTGTAAAATGCCAAATTTTTTTTTTATATAAATTTGTTTGAAGTTTTTTTGGTTGCTTGTAATATTCTGTAATGTTGACTTTGACTGAGACCAGTGTAAGGCTACTTACCGGCTAGGGAATTTAGTCTGCCATTAGGTTTTTTCTTCTGAAAAGTAAGCCACAGTTCGCTATGACATTTTATGGCTTGAACACACAATTGTTATTGGTTGCTATGAATAACTTATCCTGAGAAGTCATTGACATTTAGTATTGAATTAATTTTTTGGAAATGACCGAAACTGTTATAATAATGTCAATAGCCACTAAAAGCACATGTATAACTCTGAGAAGCACAAGAGACAAGTTAAGCGAGCAGTCATATTTAGTTACTGAAGTAAATAGGATCGCTGCATCAGGTTTTATCTATACCGGAACTAATTCATCGTGATTTCAGAGACTATATTCTGTTCCCGGTAGCCGAATTACAGCTTAACCCTTTTCATAGATCTAGGGATTAACAATTTCCTCCTTTCCATGTTTAATCAGAATCTGGGATGTAGTCGGGAGTTTTGCCATATTGGTGGCCACATCTGCCTGGTGTTAAAGGTAAATCACTGTTTGAAGTTTAAGGTTCTTGGAGATTTATACTTATTAACAGGGAAAAAATTTTTAAATATTAAAATTGTGTGCATTAATAGGTCACTACTCTATTGCTGGGGAGATCAGAGTAATCTGTATGAAGTCTATGAGGAGTATGTTGGCTAGTGTGATGGTTTAAGCAAGAGCAGGCGTACCGTCTTGAATGAGATGATTGAAAAAGCAAGGATGAGATGTATGAGACTGGGAAAAGAGGCTACCTTGGTAAGGAATTGTAGGAGAGAGGAGAGAGGAACATAGTAAACAAGGAATGGTGGAGGGACAGCTGACCCGGCCACAGACTGGTGATGAAAATTAAAAAAATTTATTTTAAAATTTTCAGCTGTAAATTTTTTAAACTTAAATTTTTATGCAGGAAATATTTTTGAGGGAATTTTCTTAAGATGGTTTTACTGTACATGACCTGTTTTGTCTGATAGACTTGAAGGCTATGTTAGGTATGTGACCTAGCTGTGAAAATTGTTGGCTAACAACATAAAGGCAGATGTCAAAATAAAAACAATGATTTGATGGCATGGTAATGTTAGTTTATGTTGCATAACTTCTGCATACTAATGATAAATAAAATTTGCAGGTTGTAGTAGACGTACAGTTCTGATCGGACTAGCTGTTAATTTTCGAAAATGAACTGTCTTGAGCTAAGCATGTATGGAAAATAGTTACTTTTGTTTACTTCTGATTTTACAAATAGGAAGTGTTTGTACAATATAGTCAAGATACAAATAAGTTTTTTAGAATTGTTTTTTTAAAGAAAGTTAGTGTGTGGTCATGAGAATATGGTAGTTTGGCAGGCTTCTTGCACAAGTCACTTTGCAACTGAGCTTAGTGTTTGGTGGAGCACACTACGGAAACTGCACCTCTGCACCTGTATGTCTTCACCAGCACTGTACTGCAGGAATCCAGACTGTGTGCTTTCACTAGCCCCCATGCTTATTGACAAGGCCAATGCCTTTTCCCTGGTTTTACAAAACAATGTTTCTGCAAATTACTTGCCAAGCTGCAGTAGGGAATCAGTGTACCAAACCATTAAGCTTGAATGATGGTGATTGTTGCTTGCTTGCGTTTAGGTTTGTTTCACCGGCACAGAAGTTTGGCCAGTTTTCCTGCCAGTGCTTACAGTTTCAAGCTTAAACAACTACTTAAGGATTTGAGTGGTTATTGGGTAATGTATTCAAAGATACCTGCACTGTTCGGGAAATATCCACACCGGCAGATGTGTAGGTGTAAATAACTTGGCATCAAATGAGGAAAAGTACATTTTTCCCCATCGCAGAATCCTGTGAACGTACAGTGCTTGTAGTTTTAGTCACTTAGCTGTGGTCTCTTTGCTCGTGAGAAGTGTTCACAACTCCTTGGGGTCATGAGCAACTTTTAGGGAATCACTAAATTTTACAACAAATTTGTCAGTTTATGATGATCAACCTTGAAAATCATTAACATTTTAGTGTAAATCCTGCACCCTAATTTCCGGTTAGTCTTATTACAATTAGCTGAAGTACCCGGCGTTGCCGGGGCTAAACACATCGTAATATAAGAAACATCACTACCGTGTTTCCTGTTTGTAGGACATATACTTTAAGAATGGGAAATTTTGATTTTATAGTCCCAGTGATTGCACAATCTCGGTGCATCAAGGCTACGCATCAGCAAAACCGGGATGCCAATCTTCAACTTCATTTTGTGGGAAGACTGGTAACACGCAGGCAAGACGTGACTGACGCACCAAACGATAGCACGTTAAAAATTCAAGACAACGCCATCTGTTGAGGAATTTCTAAACTAAACTGTTATTAGCGCCTTTAGTTCGCTAGCAGCCGTGAGCTTCACTAAACGGATGGGTTTCGCCAAGGAGAAGGATAGGAAGTTGCCAGACCTTATTATATGACCGTGTGGCAGATATAGAGAAATGACAAAAAATCACTATTTGTGTCTATACCCTACTGACGCCACTCCCGCTGCCTGTTTAAGTTTTTAATTGATTATTAATGTGGAAAGTGATCTCAGGGGTTTTAACGGGGGTTCGGCCTCGTGGCTGCAGGCAGGAGCGCGTTGTGGTTCGGAACCTACCCGGGCTGTTCAGGCCACCCAGGACGCCTTGTAAATAACTGGTAAACTGATTGACACGACACTGCACTTTATTCAGAACCGATACACTTATTGGTCCCGGTACTGGCCGCGTCCGTTGTCTGACCGCTGCGACACGCGTATCTCTGAACGTAAACGGTGCGCGCGACCAGGATAGGTTGCAAAGTAATATCGACAAGCTGGAACGGTGAGTACTCGTCCCTATGGAGGATTTGGCGGATAGTCGCGGAACTTATGTTGCTACGACTTAGGCTGACACGGAAACACGAAGAGAAATCCCTATGTTCAGGATTGTTTGCAATCTAGCTTGCGATGAAATATTAATGTCTCTAAAATTACGTAGATATGCCAGGTGGAGACGTACACGTTAAAGTCTCTTGGAATTGAAAGTTATTCAGTTAAATCACACGTTACAAATTACACGTTTAAGATGGTGAAAATTAAAAGGCGAGAGTTAGTCAGTAAGCACTCAACACTCGTTACAAAGAATCTTCGATGATGACAATTAATTGGCTATGAAGCCGAAACTGCGTACCACTATTACGCTGTCCTTAAACTGGACATGAAATTACGTAAAATATGTGAAAATTCCCTGTCGGGATAAAAATTAATAAGTTATGAGTCGCACGAAATATCGTGCGACTCGGGTAGGGTCGGCGCCAAGCTAGTTAAAGGATTTTAAAAGACTTACACTATTGCTGATATGGAGATAAAGCGTGAAAGTTGATGGCCTGACGTTCGCGGAGCGCCCGACCCCTTCGAGCTCCCGACGGTAACTGAGCGCAAGACCGCCCTGCGGCCTCGCGCCTAACCACGTGGAACGCGGGAAAACCGACCCGGCCAGTTCTGGACTTAAAGACAAGTTACACAATATATGCTTATAAAACAATAATTAGACATGATTTCCCTTGAATTAATTATGTTTTAAATTGTTATTAGATTGGTTGTTTTTGATTTGACAGAATAATTATATAATTAATTAGGCGCATTGCCACACCCGGCCGGGCGCTGACGTCGCTTTGGTGTTCGTCGCGGCGCACTTTCACACACTCGGCGGACATCACGCTCGGGCGTGTTCGGCGCACTTAAGAGTAAGTGTTGTTGTGGCATAACGACCTGTGCGAACCAGAGGGAGTACCGGCGGTCGGCGTCACTACCTCCTATCATTTTCTATTATAAAACTGAATTTATCCCTTTTAACTCCCTTAGGAATAGAATTTCTCTGGCACATAAACTATCTATATATGAAAAAAAAATTGGTTGTCTGTAAAGTCGGTTTACGGACGATAGTTTAACGTGACGTCATAACAAAACATTGATGAAATGATTGCATACTTTTATGAATAAAATTGAATCATTTTTATTGAATTATCACTATTTTGTAGGGATACAAAGGAGTGATATGAAATTTACAATTTAATTCATAAATTTACTTTTATTTGCACTCATTAATTCAAATATGTTTATTACTTTAACGAAGAGATTATTTTAACTATAACTTTTATACGTGTTTGCTATTTAACTTCTTCCAATCTGTGTTATTCTGTTAAGGATAGGACGATGATAGTATAAGTAGAAAACAAATGGGAGTGTTTCAAGTTTAATGTGCCTCGAAATAGTCAAATCGATGGTTGTTCCAATCGAGTGGAAGAGAGATAGATGCGGCGCAAGCGTACAATGAGCGTAACGGGACAATATGCGTAACGGGACACTTTTTCGTGCGTGCAGCCGGAGTTCATCGATTTATTAGACTTTGTCACGTCAAAAATCAATTGGATCCGTTGCTCCAGTGCTGTGTGTAAGGAGGACAAGAACCACACTATCACACACTTTCTCTCTTTCTCTTTCAATTAGTAAGGATACTACCTATTTATTTGTAATACAATATTTAAAAAATGCAAACTTATAGTTAATGTGACTTGAGAGTAATTTTTTTTTTTTCTAGGGTCGCAGTGGTTGTGTTAAGTAAGTCGGTGATGATTGACGGCTAGCTGGTAAACGGTGCATTTTGGCTGTGGACTGTTGAGGGCGGACAGAATTTTGATCATCAAGTTGCACTTAATGACTAGACTTTGAGGATCACCAAAGATCAAGATATGCTGTTGTGAGTTAAAGGGGGTCTGTGGAGGACAGATAACATGGCACATGTTGAACTGTTGCTGCTGTTGGATGTGGAATGTTGCGTAGTGCCACCAGTGGCAGATAAACATTTCTATCAAGGGTGTGTTGGGGGGGGGGGGGGGGATTTAACACACGTATTTTGCCAGTTATTTTGGATTTTTTTTTTTTTGATTTAGTTATAGATAGCTAATCATTTAAAGTTTTTTCTGCTAAGTACTCTTTATCCATGATCATGGCATTCATCAGTATTGGTAGCATTATGAAATGTTAAAAAAAAATTTATTTGTAAGTTTTTATTTAATTTAATACATTTCACCCATATCTGAGTAGCTATCAAAATGTCAGTTTAAAATGAAAATAGAAGTAACTATGATATTTATGAAATACCATTTTACAAATCAATTATGAACTTCATACAAATATTCACTTCAAAACTACATGTTGCATAATAACAAAGTAAAAAATATCTCTCAAATCCATTCCTTACTTCAGATTAAATTTTAATTGTGAAACATTGGCATTTTTCTCCAAATGACTGATAATGAGTGGTGTAAGTGTTTGAAGCCTCCCGTTGTTTAGACAGATCAAGGTAGCGCTAGGATTCGGAGCCCCAGTCCAGCTGTCTTCAGGCAAGTACTGGTATGCGCCTTAATACAGCCTACGGCTGGTTGTCCCTCCAGCAGCAGTGACTTGTGTTATTAGCCACTCTCCTGAAGCGACCTTGTCGTCGCAATTTGCTTCCATAGGAAAAAATACAAATGAATAATTTTATATGACAGGAAACCTTTTGGTAATAACCGTATAGATCAAGCGAAACTACATCGTAAATGGACAGCTAACAATTCAATCATCACCTTTGCTTGAAAGATGAAAATCCCACGTGTGCAACCAAAAAGCTGTTAATATTTTGAACATGAGGAGTTATGTTTCAATATGGTTACTTTAAAAGCATAAATTGACGATTTACAAATTTTTCATGCGGGTAATTATAAAGTCCTTGAAACATTTCATAAAATCGGTACAGCGAAATGGAAAAGAATAACGTAACAAATTGTATACAGCGTGAAAGAACTCAAAATTTTTTTGAATGTAGCGCCAAAAAGCTATTTTAAAAAACAACCGACAGGGGCGCTAGTGCATGTAGTTGCTTAAAAGGGCTGCGAACCAGGCAGAGAAAGCCTTTTGTGTGCTTGAATACGCCGTAGTAAATCAGTAGTGAGTGTCCAAAGAGCGTTCCGTGGCAAGTTTAAAAAAACACCACCAGTTAATGAAGTGGTACAAGAAATTCGAGGAAGACGGCTGTTTGTGCGACGCAAAACGGTCGGGTCGGCCAGGCGTGTCACAACAGACAGTGGATTGTGTACGGGACGTGATTGTGCGGAGTCCCAAGAAGTCAACTTATCTGGCTAGTGCAGAATTGAACATCCCTCAGCCAACAGTGTGGAAAATTCTTCGTAAGCGATTAAGAGTGAAGCCGTACAAATTGCAGCTTCTGCAAGCTATCAGCCACGATGACAAATTGCTCCGACTGCAGTTCTGCATTGCCATGCAAGAACTATCTTGAAGATGATGACTTTGCAAGAAAATTAATCTTCAGTGATGAAGCCACTTTTCATCTCTCAGGAAGAGTCAACCGACACAACACACGCATATGGGGGACAGAGAATCCACATGCAACTCTCGAACACGTCCGAGATTCGCCAAAAGTTAACGTGTTCTGTGCCATGTCAAACAAGACAGTTTATGGCTCCTTCTTCGCTGAGAGAACTGTCACTGGTATCACCTACCTCAACATGCTGCAATTGTGGCTTATGCCACAACTTGAAGCTGATAGCAGGGACTTCATCTTCCAACAAAATGGTGCTCCACCTCATTACCACAATGTGGTACGAGATTATCTGAATGAGAAGTTGCCACGTCGCTGGCCACCACGATCACCGGACTTGACACCTTGCGATTTATTCTTGTGGGGATACATCAAGGATAGTGTTTATGTTCCACCTCTACCACAGAACCTTGACGAATTGAGACACCGCATCGTAGCAGCTTCTCTTACCATCACTCCTGATATTCTGGGTCGGGTATGGGCAGAATTGGACTATCGATTAGATGTGTGGCGTGTGACGCAAGGTGGACACACAGAACATTTATAATTAGTGAAGAAAAAAAACTTTGAGAGTTTTTCTTTCACGTGGTATATAATTTGTTACATAATTCTTAGCCATTTCACTGTACGGATTTTTTCAAATGTTACACGGACTTTATAATTATCCTGTATATTGAATGAAGTTATGTTTGTAGAGGCTATTGTGTTCTTGAGCGGTTGATCACAATGCCCACTGTTTGTTAATTTCCTCTATTCTTTTTAAAAAATTTTTTCAGGATAAGTGCATTTTACTTGACGAAATAATATATTTATGTATATTGATTTCTCAGTTATTTGACGTTCACTAACATACAGATAATTTATTTGACTTGTGTGATATTATTTGAACTTGTTGACAAGTTTTGGGGGTCATAGCTGAAAAAGTTTCTTCAAATAGTGATTCATTACTGCTATTACAAATGTTTTTCATTGGGAGACATGAGTAATAAAATAAAACATAGGAAAGAACAATTGGAAATAATGGAACTCACAGGGAAACAATACACTAGGGCTATGTCTGTTGTTTTGTCCTCGCCATACTCGAGATGCGAGGCAGCGAGTGGTGGTGACAGCCTGTGGTGGTGACGGCTAGTGGTGGTGACGGCTGGTGGTGGTGACGGCTGGTGGGGGTGACAGCGGGTGGTGGTGACGGCTGGTGGTGGTGACAGCGGGTGGTGGTGACAG
Source organism: Bacillus rossius redtenbacheri (assembly GCF_032445375.1). Taxonomy (NCBI): domain Eukaryota; kingdom Metazoa; phylum Arthropoda; class Insecta; order Phasmatodea; family Bacillidae; genus Bacillus; species Bacillus rossius. Next base: position 8,112,899 of record NC_086345.1, read on the forward strand.
CGGGTGGTGGTGACAGCGGGTGGTGGTGACAGTGGGTGGTGGTGACAGCGGGTGGTGGTGACAGCGGGTGGGGGGTGACAGCGGGTGGGGGGTGACAGCGGGTGGGGGGTGACAGCGGGCGGGGGGTGACAGCGGGCGGGGGGTGACAGCGGGCGGGGGGGTGACAGCGGGCGGGGGTGACAGCAGGCGGGGGGTGACAGCAGGCGGGGGGTGACGACAGCGGGTGGGGGTGACAGCAGGTGGTGACGGCTGGTGTTTGTGCCCAGCCCCGCCACGCCGGACACCGCGGCGCTGCTGCAGCACCTCTCGGAGCCGCCCTCCTTCCTGCCGCTGCCCCTCGGTGGGGACGGGGAGCCCTCGCCCCCGCAGTCGCCCCAGGTGAAGAGCGTGGTGCAGAAGGGCGACTCGGTGTCCTGGACGCTGGCCATGGAGGAGGCCCCCGAGATCTACACCAGGCTTATTCGGCGCGCGGGCAGCTTCCGAGGTACCACGGGGCACACCTCCCCGGGCTGCGTGCCGTCCCCGGTACGCTCCCGCACGCTGCCGCCGCCCAAGAGGCAGCGCTGCAAGGCCACCTCGCCCCGGCCGGGCCCCGCGCCCGAGGACTGCGACTGGCCCCGCAGGAACCTCCTGGAGAAGTTCGCCAGCAGCGTCTCCCCGGAGGAGCCCGCCAAGCGGTCCTCGCCCTCGGAGAGCTCCAACGAGGCGGACTCCCCGGCCAAGAGCTCCTCGTCCAGCAGCTCGGGCGGGCGCCGCAGGAAGGGGAGTCAGCCCGAGGCGCTGCCCCTGCCCCTGCCCCCGCTCCCGGGCAGCGGCAGCAGCGGCGACCTGACGCTGCTGGCCTGCTCCGCGCCACCCCGCACGCCCAAGGAGTCGGGCGGCGAGGCCATGATCTCGGAGGAGACCTCGGAGGACGAGCACCAGCGGGACGAGCCAGACTCGTCGGGGCACAGCTCGGACGACAGCAGCTCGTCCGGCCCGGGCCGGTTCCAGTCCCGCTACCAGCGCCTGCTGCAGTGGCGAGACCTGCCCTCCGAGTAGCACCTGCAGGTTGGCTGCCGACAGTTTACATTTTATTATGATTGTTTTATACTTACCTGGTTTGGCAAATTTTGGAAGTATGTGGAGTCACTTTGTAAAAAATTTAGCTTTATTAAATTTTGTAATATATCACGTGAAATGTCATTATGTAAAAAAATTATTTTAAGTTTGTAGTGTAATTGTTATAACACGCAAAAATAAAACTTACCCAAATTGTGATGTCGATTGGTTGTACGATTGTTTGAGAAAAAAATATAGTTGTAAAAATATTTTATGATATTCATAAGAAAATAGTATGTGAATTGTACCAGTGTAGTCAGCTGATTTTTCCATATGCATGCAGCAAAATATTTTTCTTCCTGTAATACGGATGCTTTTGAATGATTGCTAAGTGCTTTCTTTCAGTCAGTCGACAAGATGATTAAACTACTTGTCCTGATATGTTCTAATTGGAAACAGGTGTAAGACAGGTTTGTTTTGGTTGTATTTGGTGCAGATGTTTGCCAGTATGACTGTAGAAAGTAGATTACAAAATGTTCATTCTAGCAGGGATGTGCTATACATAAATTTGGAGAAGTTACTGCTGCAGTTGGTTGGTTGTGAAGTATTAAAAAGTGTTACTAAGTAAACTCAACGTGATTTATGTGAACATTACGTATGTTTGTAATTAATTTATGATTCAGTTTTTAAAAGCAGTGTCCGAAGTTTGTTAATGATTCACAGTTTTTTACTTTGTAATTATTTGAATACTTGAGTTGAAATATTTTATGCATTGTTATATTGAAGCAACTTAATAAAGTATTATAAGATGCACTTTATTAAAGTCATCATTATTGCCAATTTAAACAAAAATTTGTTATTCGGAACTGATGGAGCACTTTTTGCTCGGATGTTTTGGAATGGTTTTGGGCTTTTGTTGACATTGAGTTTTAAATTGTGCCTTTTCGCTGCCTGTGTTTTTAGTTATTTAAGGATTTTTTTAAAGAAGAGATGTGAAATGCATCAGATAACTTTTATAAAGTTAACGGTCAGGTGTTATTTCTTGTAACCTAGCAGTGTATTACAGCTTGTTTTAAATATTGCGATACGCATGACTTTCTTTGGTAGTCCAGTTAAAACTACATTGGCTTTCCATGATCCAGCAAAATTGCTAATCTCTCACGGCAGTGGTTTCAAACGTTCCGGATCAGAGAGACATCTATTACTGGAGTGTGATTTTGATACATTACCAATGACATACCGTACCTTAGTTTACTTAAACACTTAGGGGCAGACCATCAGGTCTGGGTTTCAATTGAACACATGTGTATAGAAATAATGTGTGTGTTTGTCACAGTTAAAATAATTAAAGATTTCTGATGTGTACCTAACATGTTGTCAGCTGGATTGCTCTTTTTTTGTATTTAAATCGAATCGGATTAATTTTTTTTAGCCATATAGATTGTTACAAGGCAAACACTAATGGCAAGAAACGCTTGTCTATTATATTAATATAGAGCTCGTGTGTACTTGCCAAATATACCTCCATTTGCCTGTGCCCAAAACACACATTTGTCTGTAACTTGGTCCATAACTGGGTTACGACTTGGTTAATGTTAATACATGGCGTGGTCGACAATTCACAGTCCGGCTGCATCCTCGCAGCACCAGGGGTACCAACTCAACACCCTTAAATATTTAGTCTATTTATACTGTCATATGATATTGTATTATTATTAAATATCTATATACACCACATAACTGATTTTATAAAGAAATATTATCTGAAAAACTAGTCCATTTCACGCAGTGGGAAGTCTTTAAGTGTACATACATGCTTAACTTATTTCCACTTTAAAGTATGTGTTTCTGAATTAATTTAATTACAGTTCTCTAATCAAAAAAAAATTATTTATGCTCTGGGAAAAAAATAATTAAAATGTTGTTAGTGAAAGGTTTACTGAAGTGATCCAACAAGTTGCATTGGATTGCTCCTCATGTTGCAGATCAGAGCTGCTTCAGTAGCCATCTGCAAGTACTGACTGAACACTGCCGTACTTATAGCTCGCTATCTCTCTTGTATCTATTACTGTTGACATGCTTAAGACATCTTGTGTAATGGCCAAGTAATACAGCGTCAAATAGTATAAATGGCTTGGAAGTTCTGCTGTGCGGACCTTGAAAGCCAGTAAATACAAAATGCTTATGTTGACAGAATTTCTATTTATATACGCACAGAATTTCAGGACCAAAATTTTTAACAAGTGTCTCAAAAATGTTACCCGATTATTAAATTGTCTATATATGTACAATAGCTATTATAAGTTTATTCTACTATTTTTTTTAAATTCAAACTCTTCGAGTTGCAGGTACAGACCTGGAAGAATGTAGCTTTATCCTGTGACCCATTAGTGAAGGGTTTAATTGTGGCTGTATTTTATTTCAAAGCAAATTTGTCAAGCATAGCTGATGTAACGCTTCGCGGGCGAACACACCATCGACCCAGTCATAAGTTACGGACACACTGGCCTATCTCACACGGGTTAGCTCACCGCGGGGGGTGGTTATCGTGTAGCGAATGCTGCAGTAGACCACCTGCTTGCGACACCTAGATTAGTCATCGCTTCGTGCACAGGGGCGTACCCTCGGCAAGCTATGCTCCACTGGCATTGGGCAATCTTTAAATAAGTGTGTTATACATATATCATATTTTAGAATGGTATTAAAAGTATTTTCGTGAAACTGTGTGATGGACGATACCGTGATATTACTCTATCGTATGACCAGTGTCTAGTCACCAGCTAGCGGCAAGAGCAGATGCGGATCATACGTCGGCATGCTTTTTGAGAGAAGCCTAAGAGTTTTAAGAAATTAACAGGAAGTGTAACTGGAGGTGATAAATCTAAGAAGAAGAAGAAATTTGAGGTTTAATCTAACAGTTGGTTAGGCGTAGGAACAAGCGAAAGACTTGTCCGTCTTGTTGAGCCAGGATGGACACCAGCATTGCCAACACGTTGGTATGTCACACTTTAGGCTAGACTCATTATATTTATACAAATGAGTAAAACATTATTTTTTTTACAGAATTATTGAAAATAAATTAATTTTCATCTGTGTTTACAGTTGCAAGAACTACATACGTAGATTGCAAGAAGATAAATTGTTGGTTTAAGTATCGTTATAGTATAAATGGTTAGGGGTTGTATTTTGTTAAAATAACTGGGTTGCACAATTAAGGGGCAGCTACTGGTGCACTTGGACTCTCAGGAACTACTGATTTATTATTCTTATACACGGGTCACAAAACAATTGCTACCCGTCTCAGTAAACCAACTAGGCTATGTTCACAGTCGCATCTCGTTCTTGTTAACACTGAGTAAAAAACTGCCTGTTTGTGAAAAATGATGTTGCAGGACTCTTGTTTTACTGACCAGTTTATTAGAAGGCTTTCACAGTTCAGTCTTGTGTTGAGTGTTAGCTTCACTCCTCGTTATTGCTGCTTGCAGTGCATGTGTCGAGATAGCGACGGTCTCGCGTAGTTTCAAGCAGTCACAGCAGGCAGGGCAGCGCCGTGCTCAGGCGAATGTTGCTTGTGCGTCGCACGGCAGCGGCCCGCTATACAGTATTATACACACGCTCTTAGTGGCTTCAGGCAAGATGCGTGCACGTAACCTACACTACCGATGTTCAAGTATGTTGGCAAGTGTCAACTTGTTTTGGAAACAATTGTACATTGTATAGCTTAGTATTTTGTATATTTATGACTTAGTGTAAGTGTTTAAGTGTATTTGCAAGACATTTTTAGTGTTTCCAGATGCTCACGTGATGTGTGACAATGGATAATTGGAATTTTTACTGTGTAGCAAGACTTGTAAGTAGGGATGTCGCAGTATTTAGATTCCTGATTGATGCCAGTGACAATACCATTCATGTTTTCAATTCCAGAAATCATTTCATTAATATTTAATAGGTAACTATGTGTAAAATAAAATATTAAAGGCAATAATCAAAAAAGTACAAGTGCTGTAGAATGACAGTGCATTGTAGCAAATCATACAGTTCCTTGAGAATCGAGGATATCACTTAGACATCACTGCTTGCAAGTACAGTTAAATATTTGTTAAATCAAAACAGGTTTGAAAGAACTGGATGAATGTTGTTAATCTGTAATATTCTGTGTATAATTGCATTCCTTGAAATAAATTAATTCATGTTGAGATGAATTGTAATTATTTGAAACGCGCAAACTACACTTCAAAATGGGCCATGGTGTTATAACGGAAAATGTGGATGTTAGGACTGCTAATTAAAAGGAACAAGATTATGTGGTGAATGCGATAAAACTGAAATAACATCGAAAATCTTGTCATTACATTATATAACATCCAAAATACAAATGCATTTAAATACAACATAAAGCACCAAGATGCAACTAAAATCGTGAAATTAATTATTTTAATCAAAACTTAATTAAAATCACGTAAGAACAAACTTTTAATATATTTAAACAATTAATGTAACTTATTTAACATGAAGTTTGTACCAAAATCAAAATGTATCGCTAACTATATTAGAAAAACTTTTACTTTGTTCTTGCACTGTTATAATTAACATATTTTTACATTACAACATAGATACATTTTTTAAATGAACAAATGCCTGCCAATTAAATTTATTGTTCGGAGTACAGTAAGTCCTCTATTTAAGTCGTACCGATTTACGTCGTTTCGGATTAACGTCGCTAATGTTTGAGTACTCATGTTTCAATTTAAGTTGTCGCCGATTCACAATAACGTCGTTTACAATGACCGTAAATCTTTATTTTAACCAAAACACCGTATATAATTCGTTTATAATTCTTTGTTTCCTTCGGTAGTTAATTTATGCTATGTAGCGTAAGCTACACGTTCACCGCCTTATCATACATCATGAGGGACGCTTCCTGCTCTCCGCTGCTCTCCGCGCGGTGATGCAATACTACCAGCCCGCCCGCTCGGCCACCCACGTATCTCGCACGTAGAAGTGTAATCTACTTCCCGCAACGACACAGCATTTTCTCCTACCCCTTTTCGTCCAACTCCTTGGCACTTCAGTCGCTATGATATCATTGAGTTGGCCGGAGTTTTAAACGTGCCATTGTTAACTTTATTGTGATTAAATGCGTTTGTAGTAGGCCTACAGTATCAGCTCACTGCAATTTATGATTTTTTCTTCATAAGATGTCTTCCAAACGACTAAATTTATCTTCAAACGTAATTTCAAAAAATAAGAACAGAACACATGTTTCATTAGCCACGAAAATGGAAGTTTTGAGACGTTTCGATTCGGGCGAGAGGGCTGTTGAGATTAGTAAAGTGTTAGGTCTGCCACCTACCACAGTTCGTACAATTCGATCAAACGCGGACAAAATTAAGAGTAGTTTACTGAACATGTCATCTGTCAGTGCTACAAAGACAAGTTATACACGTAATAGCGCTATGGAGAAAATGGAGAAGATGCTTGCCGTATGGATTGAAACACAGAACCAGCACAATTGCTCCATAAATTTAAGGCTTATTCAAAGAAAAGCTCTATCATTGTACAATGAGGAAATGAAAAATGTTGAAGGTACTTCAACCGTTAAAGAGGAAGTGTTTAATGCCAGCCGCGGGTGGTTTCAGCGATTTAAAGCCAGGTACAGTTTCCATAATATAAAACTGACAGGCGAGGCAGCAAGTTCCGACACTGACGCCGCAAAGGAATTCATCCCGAAACTTGAGAAGATCATTGAAGAAGGTGGCTACATGCCGAAACAAGTTTTCAATGCAGATGAAACGGGACTTTTCTGGAAAAGAATGCTGGCGAGAACCTACATCGCTAAACAAGAGAGGACTGCGCCTGGTTTCAAGGCTGCAAAGGATCGTGCGACAGTATTGTTGGCGGCAAATGCAGCTGGCGACTGTAAAATGAAACCGCTGCTGATAACCAAGTCAGCCAACCCACGAGCCTTGAAAGGTTACTCAAAGGAGCACCTGCCAGTGATTTTAAGAGCAAATAATTATGCCTGGATAACTGGCACCCTGTTCAGGGAATGGCTTAACTTGTATGCCATCCCTGCATGGAAAGAGTACTGTTCCAAGGAGAACCTTGACTTTAAAATTCTCCTTCTGATCGACAACTCACTTAGTCACCCACCCAAGGTAGTAGAAATGCATGAAAATTTGAAAGTGGTTTTTCTTCCTCCAAACACCACAGCTATCTTGCAATCACTAGACCAAGGCGTCATCGCATCGTTCAAGGCCTATTATTTGCGGCGTACATTCCAACAGCTGCTTGAAGGTACAGATGGTGAGGATAAGCCTACAATCAAGGAGTACTGGCGTGGCTACAACATTTTGCATGCTATCAAGAATATTGGAGAAGCATGGACTGAGGTCACTATAAAGTGCTTGAACTCGACGTGGGGTAAACTGTGGCCTGATTGCCTACATAATTTTAAGGGATTTGAAGATGCCTCTCCTGCTGTAGACGTACGCGCGGACATCGTTGACATCGCTAAAAGAACTGGATTCAACGATCTCGAAACTGACGACATTGACGAAGTCTTGGATGCTAATGTAGAAGAGCTTACAAACGAAGAGCTACACCAGCTGTACGGGCTGGGGATAACGTCGGGTGAAGCTCGACTCGAGCCAAGAGAGAGGAAGGAAACCACCACACATGCACCAGCAGACTCTGCGTGCGAACCATGCAACATGCGGAAAACAGGAGGCGCCAGGCAAGCTAGCTGTCTTGATTACATCTTCCCCTGTTAGTGGTTATTGTTCAGTTAGCGTTAATGGAACACAATTGCCAATGACAATTATTTCCACCAACTTGTACCATCCTGCAGCAGACAACACTGATAGTGAAGATGATGACCCGGAAGTGAAAACAGACATCACAGTGAAAGAACTAACCTCCACCTTAGGCCATGTCAAAATGGCATTGCAAATTTTTTCTGAAAACGACATAAATGAGGAACGGAGCTCTAAAGTGCGGCGAAACGTAATGGAGAGTGTTAGTGCTACGAGGAGCTCCTCAAGGAGAAAAAGAAGCAGACAACCAAGCAGACAACACTTCATGCTTTCTTCGGCGGAACATCAAAGGCGGCGACAGCTTCCATGTGTGTAGGAAAGGAATCGGAAAATGTTCAAAGTGACTCGGAATAAATTGACAAACTTGTCACGTCATCCTTTTTGGAATTCTATTCACAATGTGTAGTGTATTCAGAGCTTTTTCATTTAAAATGTTACGTAAAATGATATAATTTATATTGTTTGTGACGTAAATTTAAAGTAGTGTTTCTCATGAAAAATATTTTACATTGATTTTTATTAGTTATTCCCGTACGTAAATTGTAAGAATTGCGCCGCGCTATTGTATAACCTCTTTTAGGTGTTTATTACTTCATGTGATTATTTTAAATCAAGGGCTCTCAATGTTTGTCATACTTATAGTACTTTTATTGTATGTATGCATTTCTTTTGACTTTGTTCTTACCAGCCTCCAAAAGAAAACAGTTGTTTTCTCCCGCGAATGACTCAAAGTAAAATCTGTGTAGCGCTAAACCACTTTGTATCCTTACACTTTGAATGCATTATGCGTTTATATTACGTACAGTATGTACTATATATCTGTTTTTATATTTCAGTCAATAAAGGTAATAAAGCAGCTGGTGGTTAAATAACCATTCTATAAAGCTGAGAAGTACTAGTTGGACTTGTTTCCCATGCTGTCGGTTGTCATTTGCTGATAAAATTGCCCGTTGTCACGTCTGTATGCCAGCGCTTCCGGCCGGCCGGTGGCATGAAACATGGCTCATTTTGCGTCTTCTATTTACGTCGCGGTTTTCAGGAACGTAACCCCGACGTAAACCGAGGACTTACTGTATTTAGAAATGCTTATTACAAATACTTATATTGAAATAGTGTGTCATTTATTAGTCAAAATTAAATTTTCATTAATTTTTATTTCACAAGCAGTTTTAAGTGTCATTTTCATAGAATAATATGCTATCATTATGAATAAACAGAATTAATAAAAAAAAAACACACTACAGAAATCTCTTGTTTTAAAAAAAATGTTGGCCTCAAAAAGTTTTTGAGCAAGTCTAGTAATGTGTAAACATCTTACCTCAGTAATGAGTGAATCCATGTATTCTCATTTTCTAAAAAATTTGCAACACAAAACTCCGACACCAAATTCAACGTAAAATTCTTTAAAATATTGCGAGATAGTGATAAATATACAAAAAGTACTCATTTTAGGGAAAAACAGTAAAACACTAATTAAAAATTTAACTACATATAATTCTGTTATATAAAATAGTGCTATTAGTTTCTCGGGGCTAGCCATAAAAAACAAGTACCAAACGCATCGCATCACATGTACATGCGACATTTCCCCCCTAAACCGGAATTATCGCCTGTGTTTTTGAGGTGTGTTGAGTTTTAGTGTGCAGTATAAAGGCAATGAAATTAACGCACATTACACAACGGAAATTTGACGGGTTGAAAATCTAATGCGCATGCACGCAGAAACTGCTATAGCCACGAGCCGAAGTCAACATGGCGGACCCACATGTAGCAACATGCACCCGTTCATGTTTCGCGAACATCGGGGAATCTACTACTTAAATAATACCTAAAATTTATTAGCCCGGAAAATTGTGTTGGGACGAACATGGCGTCAAAACTATTTCACATTTTGTTGGTTCTCTAAAGTGTTACGAACATGGCCCTATCTTTTAGGTGTTTTTCAAACTAAAATTTGCAATCTAGTAGAGACATTAAAACAGAATTGTTATTTTAAAGCATGTGTTTTAGCACTAAGTATGTGTATGTATATTTGTATGTGCTCTAATGACTGAAATCAGTCTGTAAATACTTGCTACAAACAGATAACTTTATCAAGCTTATTCCATATTATGTATTATGCAATCTTATTATATTATGTTATTAAAAAAAAAGCAAAACAAAAAATTACCAGTGATTAGATTTGCACCATGTTCCGTAAGTCTACAAACCTCGCACTATAATGCGCTGCAAGCCAGACGAGAGTTAAAAAAGACGTGTATTATAATGAATGAAATGCCAGTTTTCTCAGGTATTTTAAAACTTGGAATTATATTTCACTATTCTGCTCTAAGGGTACAGAAATGGTAGACGGGGTAAGTTTTCAGAAATCACATGTAGACAGTGACCTTCCTTTTGTTTCGAAGGTCGAGTGAGCAAAATTGTATCAATATCCGAGTGAAAATAGATTTGTATAAGAAACAAACAACCAAACAGAAACTCTTCTTTACATTTACTAAATAGAAGTATGTGCCGATAAACTGAAGTTATGTGTCAAAAAACCAATTATAAGTAAGATGAAGGCTGATGGAGATTAAAGTTGGGTGACTTCTAGCATCCTTGCTGTTTATTTTGGCTTTCTCGAGACTTTTGTAACCTGCACACATGCTGCAACTGAGGGTGCTGTTGAAGCAGTGTTTTTTCACATTTTATTCTTCTCTGTTTTAAGTGTTGACAATTTATTCTTCACTTTTAACATGACAAATTAATTCTTTTATATCTATATTATTAGTATTTTTAAGGGCTATTCCTGTGAATGTGTTACATCTCTTGCATTTTGCTTTGCTAAAAAATTTTAAAACTACATTTTACAAAGTGTTATCTTAAAGGCGAAATAAAAAGACACATGAATGTTGGTAGTAACCATTATCACTTTATAGACATTTTAAACTCAAAAAAAAAAAAAAAATAATGGCGAATTCTATGAGAATAAAACTTAAATATAAAATATTGCATAAAAACATACTAGTTTTAACATTGCATGTGAGAGTTTATGATTCTTTATTAAAAATATTTATTGTCAATTTAGCACACTTTTTGACCATTATGTGTACATTTATATTTGACACTGCATGTTTTATTTTATTTTATTATATATGTGTGTGTGTGTGTGTGTGTGTGTATATATATATATATATATTTAATATCCACTTCTAAACTTTGTCTTTTCAGAAATCTTAAGGAGACAGTTTTACTCTGTCCAGTATGACGCATAAATACAACCGTTAGGCCGAGTGTATAAATTACGCAAGAAATGTAGGACACAAAAGTTCAATAACACCGTTTTAAAATACAAGTTTATAAACCACACAAGATGTAAAAACGCAATGCAACATCAGCTAACTTTCAACTTAATGTATTTTGGCTTGCGTATCCGCCTTCCACATTTGAAACAAAGTATTACAAAAATCTTTTAAAGATGCAGATGTTATGTGCATAACTGGCTAACATAGACATCACAGAAAATTCCATGGAAGGCATTATTCAGAAAAAATATTACAGCACAAATGAACACATGGGCTAGCAACACAGTGATAGACAAACCCAACGGTGATACAAAACATATTCTGCACTAACTTCTGCAAAAACACACATAAAAAAAAAAAAAAAAAAAAAAAAAAAGGAATCTAGGCTCTGTCTCATATGCAACTTTAATAACTATATTTTTATGCATTTATTTTATATGTAAGCTTTATTCTTATAGAGTTCACCATTACTCTTCTTTGCGCTGTAAAATGTCCATCAAATGACAATAATTACCAACATTCGCGGTCCTCATTTTGTCTGCTTTAAGATCACATTTTGTAAAATGCTGTTTACAATTTTTTGGCAAAAGAAAAAGCAAGAGATGTAAATAAAGATAAAAAAGACGACGCACAGGTGAACCCAGCGATGATGACACCGCAAAGACAACAGTTCAGACGAACATAGTACTTCCCGAGACAACAGTCGTGATGTTTCAGGAACTGAGATTTGTTCCCATCCACAAGCACAGATAGAGGTTTATCTATGACGAAGTATAACAAGCAATGGCGTAAGTCCAAATAACATATTGAATCAAATATTGACATCCTTTATTAACAGAACAAGCTTTCACACAGTCATATATCCTCTTTGTGTGAGAGTGCGTGCGAGTGAGTGAGAGACCACCACTTTAATTGAGCATCCTTCTGTCTCGCACCAACTGAGCTGTTTCCGTTCAGATCGTTTCAGGTGGATTCGGCGTTTTCTTGAACATGAATGCACATCAGAGAAATTTCTTCTCAGTACCGCTCATGTGTAATTTTTATTGCCATAGAATAGCTTATTAAAATATGCTTTGAGTATCATATTGCGTGTTGATTTTCCTTTGGTATTTCCATCGCTCCGTTGATGTTCAACATTCCAGTAAAACTGCTAATCTGGGATGGCTGTGGTCTCAAACCTGCCACAGTCAAACAGTTTATTTTGTAGCCTTCCCAGTTTACACACAACTCACATGTTTTTGTAATTATGACCAAACAAAAAGTGAACAGTAAATAAGTGCTTCTGTGAATTAATAATGCAAAATAAGTAATCAATGTTCACTAATTAGTGAATTACCCATTGTCCAAACAAATTCTTGTCCTATTCGCCTAGCGGACCAGATTTGCAGACCTATCTTCTTCACAAAGAATTTTATTTTCTCTTCTAGCTGCATTATACTCGTTCAGGAAAAAAAAAAAGAACAAGATTGAATGTTACTCAAAAACAATGTAAGTTTGAAACGCGTTTTCATTAAACATGTATAACATTGATTTCTTTAAACTTAAGTAAACATGAAATTTTTAAGCACTAATTTAAACACCCATTAATTACAATTATTATTCTGACCAATATTTTACTAAACAAAATATATCTTGGTGGATACAACATAGTGACACCAAAAATTATATTTATATAATCAGAACTAGTTTGATTCCTGAATGGCGTTTATTCGAATTGAAAAGGTTCTGTCCCGGGGTATGGCACAGGGTGTATCGCAACTGTAGACCCGGGTATGGCACAGGGTGTATCGCAACTGTAGACCCGGGTATGGCACAGGGTGTATCGCAACTGTAGACCCGGGTATGGCACAGGGTGTATCGCAACTGTAGACCCGGGTATGGCACAGGGTGTATCGCAACTGTAGACCCGGGTATGGCACAGGGTGTATCGCAACTGTAGACCCGGGTATGGCACAGGGTGTACCGCAACTGTAGACCCGGGTATGGCACAGGGTGTACCGCAACTGTAGACCCGGGTATGGCACAGGGTGTATCGCAACTGTAGACCCGGGTATGGCACAGGGTGTATCGCAACTGTAGACCCGGGTATTGCACAGGGTGTATCGCAACTGTAGACCCGGGTATGGCACAGGGTGTATCGCAACTGTAGACCCGGGTATGGCACAGGGTGTATCGCAACTGTAGACCCGGGTATGGCACAGGGTGTATCGCAACTGTAGACCCGGGTATGGCACAGGGTGTATCGCAACTGTAGACCCCAGGCGGGCCTAAAGCAGCTCACGCACGCATGAGCTCAGCGAACTTGGCTCGTGGGTCCAACTCAGACCACATACGTTACAAACATACTGCGAACTTTGCTCGTGAATTCCAGTATTCAAAATAAGTTTGTCGAAGCACGTTGCAGCAGTATTAAAGTGGTAGGCAACTGGCGGTCCACGAACCACATCTGGCCCGTGAGACCCTTGCCAACGGCTCGCCTGAACAATCCTTCAACAAAGACATACCATCAGGTAAACTATCACGTAAAAGCCAGCTTTTTTATATTTGAAGATGAAAGTTTTCAGCTGACAGTGTTTAGAAGTCACAGTATTCTCATACAAATTCTCAAAAAATAGTTAATTCCAATCATTAACATTATATAATGTTCACTAATTATTTTTATTTTCCTTTTAAATTCAATTTTTAAAAGACTTATTGTTAATTATTTCATTTTTTGCCGTAGATTTTGTTTATTAGTCCCTGTACAGAACAAAATACATAAAAATTGTTGTAAAAATTCAATATTAATTCATATGTAACTGGCTTTCTGATAAGTTTCAAAAGTGATATCTACTGCTCACACTAAGTGAAGTTAGCCATTGCAGTCCTAGACGAATGTAGAATGTTCACGAACCTAAATACAAACTAATAGGAAAGTTTGTGTTTAGATGCAATTGCAACAACAAACAGGATCCATAAAGTTAAAATAACTTTATTCGAGTTGATTGTCTTGACGACAAGAAATACTACTTTAGATTGGCTGATGGGGATGTGTGTTTGTTCGAAAAAGTAGCTATACACTAAAACACAACCGTGGGATGCGAAGTTGCCACAAATCCAGTAATGGACAAAAATCATCTGCAAATGTAGTCAGAAAGTCAGGGCTCATAAATGCTTGCAACCTGGCAGCCAACGTATTTCCGAGGCTTTTGTGAATTCTGGTTTTGACGTGACGTCTAATAAATCGATGAACACTGGCTGCACGCACGAAAAATTGTCCCACTACGGATGTGTCCTGTTTACGCATGCGTGGCATCACTCTGGTATGTTGCGGACGGTACAGAGAACTCCGGCCGGCACGTGGCGGCGTACTGCTCAGGTTTCACCCCACCATGCTGCAGGGATAGGCGGGTATCACCGGTTGGATCACGCCTGCGCATGTCGCCACACACGGCTTGGGGCAGACGACAATGTAGCGGGGTTCGAGGTTATTGTTGTGCACCGCGCCACAGGAGTATATTCGCAAGGAAATGGCGTTCTTACAAGTACGTATTATGGTAGGTTGACGGATCAAATCCCGGCGGCTGAAATTTTTTTTTGTACTTGTAAAAATAAATATGGCGTGCATGACACTTCAAAAGTAATAAATATATTTGAATTAATGAATGCAAATACAAGTAAATTTATTAATTAAATTGTAGATTTAATTTCACTCCTTCTTTGTATCCATACAAAATAGTGATAATTCAATAAAAATGATTCAATTTTATTCATAACAGTATGCAGAGGTAGATTTTATCATACAAAAGATTGAAAAATTTAAAAAAAATTTCTTTCTCAAAGAATATAATATTTTTAATGCCTGAATGGTTTGTTTGCAAAAACCTATTACAGCTCAGTCTCAGGCTGAATATGATATTTCATTTTCTTCTGGATCAATCATTTCATCAATGTTTTGTTATATTGTCACGTTAAACTATCGTCCATAAACCGACTTTACAGATAACCAATTTTTTTTAATTTGACTAAAATTTAGAACTTAATATCAAATTATTCATTACTGTTGAATATTTTGCAAATTAAAATTTAACATACAGTGAACTTTGTTTTCTTCAAATATAGGATTTGAAGAAAAATTAATGCAAAATAGTAATAAAAACTAAAGACAGAAATGTATATGAAGCCATTATAGTGTAGTGTCAATTGCAAGAGAATAACAAAAAAAATGGGGCAATCTATTTTCTTAAAACAGTACAGATTTGAGTTTGAAAATTGTTGTGTTGGTCCAACTGATTATATACATAAAAATAGTTATTTTTAATACTTTTTAATCACAATCACAGATAATTTGATAAACTTAAAAAGTAGGTATGTATTATATACCTGCAGAAAGCAAACCAAAATTTTATAATGAATCTTCTTGGCTTCATTAATCTTAACACACACTTTTTTAATTCTAGTTTTTTGTGAATGAGTCCCACTTACTGTAAAGAAAAAACAAATAAACTATTTTATTTTATTTTTGGAATGGAATATCAAATATTTCTGGAATGCTCATAGACCCATGCAACCACACAGATTGCCCTTCCCACTAGAAGCTTCTGGAACACACTGCAAACTTTTCCATGCAGCAAAAATGTTTTGTTTGTTTTCTATTTAATGCAACCAGCATTTTCATAGACTGTCTTTAATATTCTCTATATACATGAATATGAGCTGGACACTGTGTCCGACCCAGTGCTATTAGTGAAAACTACCTCGAAAATAACATACCTATTTACTATGTTTGGTATTACCAAATAAACTTTTAATCTAAAGTCTTTGGTATACATAATAACTTCAAATGGAATATATATTTTTTTGCATTAGAGTTAAAGGACCAATCTTGCACTTATAAAAACTCGAGCAAAATTTTACATTCTTACATAAAAATTCTGGGTAGGCTGTATTTTGGACTACAGCCGTTAGGGGTTTGTTTCACGAATTTCCACTGTGCTGTACGGGAATGTTACGTATGAAATAAATAAAATAATTTAACAAAACTGATGTTTTATTTTTTGATGTGAATTCAATGAACATCTTACTTGACGGTCAGGCGGCCACGCCAGGCAACACCAAACCACGAAACACTCTACCTATCCTTCACAACCACTGACTCAATGTCTCCATATCAACATCAGAATCATTAGGGAGAATATCCACGTCCATTACCACACAATGTTCTGCATTTCCCGTCACTTCTCGCGAGGCGAATGGCTGAGGCTTGCACAAGCGCCAATTTCGTGCCTCGTTCGCCCCACTAACTCATTTCTCGTAGCCACTATCTGCCTCATTTGATACCTACGACACTTGTCTGCATTTTTAATTACTTCTGCTCAGGCAAATTCTCTTGTTTTCTTTCTTTTTCCAACATAACCTATTTTCGTTTAGGTATTTACCGATTAATGGCTCCAAAACTAAAGCCAGTATTTTTATAGTTATTCCATTCAACTAGTTCCACTCAGTGCTCACTCACGAGCAACTAATAATTAAAATCTCTTCAATCGGTGTATTACTCTCGGAGTCACAGGTCTCAGTGACTTCAATTCGACGCCCCCCACCAACGCTCATTACGTCATCACTGCAAATGTTAACCGGGTGAGTCATACGTAATGACCACATGCAAAGTCTGCTCTAATAAAATATATTTACTTAATTTCTGTAGCTTTCATAGTTTACGATTTTTAAGCGGTGTCGAATCCTCAGCCGAAGTGACACAACCCAACCCGAGATTAAAGACGTTCATATTCCTGTCGGAAATTCATGCCAAAAAGTGATTGACAGTAAAGGTACTCATGGTTCAGTACACCCTGTAGCCGGCACCAATCAGGCGGAGAACCTCCGTCGCTAAGTCGCTGGACTGTGCGTGGCGTTCCACATTCCTGCAGTTGGCGCTGTGGCGAGCCTGCGGTCCCGAAAGTGCGAGATGTGCATACACTTCTGAGCTGACAACAGCTTCAACATCTAGGGACCTGGAGACCAAAAACTAGGTGCAGTTTTCCATAAGTCTCACCACGGGTACAACTGCGACAGGCAGTCTACATTCTTTCTTCGAAATAGTGCAAAAACAATTTTACTGCAGCTGACAGAAACAGCTAGTCACAAACTTCAAATACTAGGAATTTGTTTTGGTTCCAATAAACTTATGCTGAACTTGGACAAGTAACTTAACGAGACCTCATAACCTGAAATAAGTCGTTAAGGCTCGAGGAAGCATCACGTAAATGGAGATGGATCTCACGGAATGGAGTGTCCACTGTGGTACGGATCAGCCTGGCAACACCCAACTCTTCCCGTTTACGTCGCTCCGTGCGACCAACGGAAGCAGTGTATTTGGCCAAGTTTATTTACGTTTTACACGACGTTAAATTTGTTTCAAATACAAGAATGTTTAGTGTTTAATCATTACTTTGTGGTTCATTTTTATTATATATGTAAATCCTGACTGTTTTGTTCTCATATCTGAAATTTTTTCCCCTGTGAATTATAGAAGCGGCAGATGGCTAGTGAAACTGTTTTTGTGTTATTGATTGTGGACAAACCTAAGGGACATTAATTTTATGCTCGAGTACAGAAGGATTGCAAATGAAATTACATGTTCTTTGAATAATTCTTGCGATGGGGGAGCTTGCATAAAGTATCTTCATGAATGGATGCTCCTGCAATGGTGAATATCCAGGAAATTTTTAAAACCAATTAAAAATAGGTTTTTTTGCTCCCTGATGCAAGTATACAAGACTTGCTATCAAGGCTCTGAGATTAATATTTTGCGCACTTAAAACTCGCAACTGAAATATGGTTGCATGGTCTGGGGTAGCTTCAGTGAAGCAATGAGGGCAACCGTTGTACAAAAAAAAAAGCTGTAAGAACATTAAAATCCCACCACTATCGACATACACCTATTTCATCCTAATTTTTCTACATATACATTTAAAATTAATCAATTTGTTCAATTTATTTCACCCTACCAACACACCACTACCAATTGATTATTATTCCAAAAATGCACTTATTATACAACCAACTAACCTGCACTCATATAGCCCTTCAAGGACTGATATGGAAATAATAAATTTAAAATCCAATCAAAAGAGTAAATTTACACAAATGTTTTTCATTCCATTGACATTTTTCTTGGTCTATAGTAAACTGGTTTTTATTCCATTTGTAGCAGATCAAAATATTTTTACACATGTAGTCCTATTACCTATATTTTAATTCTGTGAGACACTGGTGTGATATCACCCCCCCCCCCCCCTTTTCCTACCAGGAAAAAAAAACCAACAAACAAATCCAATAATTCTTTTACTCCCAACAACAAAACGTAAGAATTTGAAAGCAAAGAGCAGGCTTAGAGGTACTATCCACCCCCCACCCCCTTCCTTTCCAAGGACAAAATAAATTTAATTCTGTGTATGACATTGTATTACATATTTTTCCAATGAATTATAACTTCTGCAAAACCTAGGCTGATCATTTAAAAATTTACCATTAAAGATGTAAGCATTTATTTTTGTTAAATTCTTTTCAAAGCACCTTGGTAGTTCTTCCGTTAGTTATTCGTAAACCTAGACAATGTTAACTAAAGTAAAGGGTCCAAGTTGTGTTAAGTGTAATTCTGTATGAAATTACCATGGTGTGGTTGCTTCTCCATTTTAGAAAAGGTTATTTATTTTTTAACAAATAAAGCCTTATCAATAAATAACTCAAAACTATTTTCATTTTATTTGCCACCACTTCCCCCCCCCCTTTTTTTTTTTAAACCTTAGGGGTTGAACTTTGCAAAACATAAAATTTGATTGTGTTTGTATGTTTATTATTGCTACCCAACATAATTTATTTTGCTTAATTAAATTTTGAGATTTTATTATTCATCTTTTTTATAAATTTAAAATTTTTGGTTGGATGTTTTTGTATGTTACGTATTGGTACAGAATATCTTTTTAGCTTGATTCATTTTTAAGTTATAATTATCTTAAAACCATATTTATTTCTTTTTCAACCCCTTAGGGGTGGAAATCTGTAGTTATACATAGCCAAGTTAAGTTAGCCAAAGACTTTTCTAATAAAAAAAATTCATCAAAATTGGTCCAGTAGTTTTTGCGTGATGTTCAAACACACAGACAGTTATTTAATAATAGTATAGATGTATACAAAATTAACATGTGTTTCAAAATCTCTAACTTTTAAACAAGTTTTAACTACAAAATTAAACTTGCAGATTTTGACAAGCACTAATAGAAGTATTTTTTGGCATAAACAGAAAAATTTTATCTGGTGCCCCTTTTAAGATACCATAACTTGGGGGTAAACATTACTCTTTCGGGTAAAACATTGTTTCATTTAAAGAAAAAGTTGTTTTGTTACCCAGATACAAAATCAGCTTAAGTTCAATTGTGAGATTTTTTTTAATATTGCATAAAATTGGTGGTTGGCAGACATGATAAGTTTAATTTTCGGTCTACAGCGCACTGAATGTTATTTCATTTGGAGTTAAATTGGCTTTCTTTTCAGAGCTCATTATGTGTGCGTGTTGAATTATATGTCACAAAATATTCAACTTTTTAGGTTAGATTTTTTCTGATTTTGGGGATATTGCACCACAGCAAATTGGGCAAAGTATTCCTATGATAAAAATGTTCACACATGAGAAGTTAATTTACCTCGTTAGGTTGGGAACAACTGCACCAAGATTTAAAGAAAACTAACCAGGTCACGAATGTTACATTTTGTGAGTAATATTAAGAGAAGTATGACAGCAAGAACACAGACCATTTGAGTGTCGAAGTGACGGCTGTGCCTGCTAGCAGTATTTGGAACTTCAACGAAAGTAACTTAACCGATGATGACCCAGGAAAGAAATGGGGTCTCGAAAAATGGAGGGCAAAATACCCAGAAAATATTTGCAACTCCAGCATTTCCCTGATGCCTGGCTGGGACTGCCGAAGGTGCTACAGGTGCTCGAAGTAGCAGAGGAAGGAAAAAAAATTACAGGTGACTCCAGGACATAGTGTGATGGGTACGATTTTACACTGATTTGGGAACAAAGAAGCAGATTTCTAAACAGTGTATACATGACAGCAGTTCGGCGGAAGACGGTGAAAATCTCACTCTTCAAGATTCATCTGGAGAAGAGAACTTTGAGCTACACCGCAAGCAGCAAGCCAGTTCAATGGCCGAGGAAGAGACTCCGGACGTATGTAAAGAAAGCAGATCAGGATTTGGAGAAGTCATCAAGAATGTAAGACAGCAAGTTTTATGGAGATGAATATTTTTCTGGTGTGATCACAAAGGTAACTGAAGTAGGAGAGACTATAAGTGCCATGAAAATTTCACTGAAGTCATGGAGGCGGCCCACACCTCAAGATGAAAAACTTTATCATTTTGATAATATAATTGGAAGCATCAAACCTCCAAATGTGATAAATCATTGTGGTTACTTTACTGTCCCTGAACTATATTGATTTTGGTGTGTTCTACTCCAAGAAATGTATGAGGATAAAACTTATTTTTTTTTCTATTCAAGATGTCAATGAATAAAGTGTACCAATACTAACATTTTAAAAACTATTTATGTTGTGATGTTAATCAGCATATTTAAAAATGTTGCTGTTCAAAAAGTTGTTCTATTTTGACATAAGACAGGATTTTATATTTGAAAAAGTCATACAATACTACATAATCTAAGTATTGATTTTAAAGGCTGGTGCAAAGTATCCCCAACTTAAGGTTAACATGCTCCACTTTTTTTAAAAAATATTGATGTGACCACTGTACGTATGGTTTCTTACAACTAACACCGAAATCATCTATGTAACCCACTTTAGTTGATAAAAAAAATTAAAATGTAAATATTACTTAAAATACCATTTTACTAGTCAATATAAATAAAAATATAAGGAAAACTGAGAAAAGTAACCCAAGTTCCGGTGTTTGACCTTGAAATAAGCAAAATTGGAACATTTAGAAATTTAAATCCAAAAAAAGCACAAAAGGGTTGTTAAACCCCATACTTCACCAGCTCAACACAGCTGGAAAGCACTCTAGTCACAGTTATTACACCTATCACTCACTTAGCACGACTAATTTATTCCTAAAAATGCCCGGGTTATTCGAAATCGCGGATTCTGAAGCATTAGTTTCCATAAATAACAAAGCTAATTTATTTAATGTGTTCCAAAATTGTGTAGGAAAATATACTTTACGTAATATAACACTCAACTATAAATTTGTCACACCATTTGTCTGTATATGCCTCCCATCACTCTTTCTATGACAAATATGACACAGCGTAACATGAGATACGTGGTTATGTACTTCGTCAGTCGGCTGGCTGACTTGCCCGCCCGGGCGTGACCTTGAACTCACGCCGCGTACTTTACCAAACCATCCTTTACTGACAGTGAAACAGATATTATTTTACCGGATGGTTACATTTTAATTTTGCAAAAATTAAAGTATTTATTCACGTATCACCACCTGGTTCACACCAATCCTGTCAGGCCAATGATTACTTTTTTTTCATTGCAACATTCATTTAACAACCTTTTCCGCGTGGATCATCTGTTCATTTCTATTCCGGTATACAATGTCAAATATATTCCCGCTAGTACAACCAACAGCATCAGACCTATATAAACTTTTCGTAAGAGTCCTTATTTCGTACAATTGTGCGCACAGTTGACTTGCTTAAAACTAAAGTGCGACCAACATAAGCGTGACCTTCACGAAAATCTGTGTGCCGTAATACTTCTAGTTTTGTCTCAAATACTTGAACACGATGCATTATGAGTGATCAAGCACGTACAGTTACCGGCAGCTGAATGGGCAGACGTTACCTTTGTTTGAGTGAATTCCCTGCCACTGGCTAGACTGAGTTCATGGCCCGGTTTGTGGCCAGGCGACAACGGTACGCGCGGACGTAAAAACATTTGGTCCTTTACACTCCATAGCTGCAATTTAACTTGCCATAGCTGATGTTAGTACAACAGCCGATAGCGTAGACAGACCTGCGCATGCAACTCTTCCCCCCTTGTATGACTAACTCTATCCCACGGCACATCTGTTGTTTACAACAGTTGAAACAGACTTTGTGGCGTTGTGTTCGACTTATTTTTTTGCCTGCCAAGATTTTTTGCTAACTGAAATTTGCAAACGTGCTATTAAAGATTGGGGCAGTAAAATTTACATCACGTTAAATGTATCCGCGCAATCTGAAGATGTGCTACGTTAGGGATAGGTGTTCAAAGAAATTTTGTTCTTGTGGTTCCAACTCAAAGTCACCCTAAGGCCACCGCCTACCCGGACACACACGAGCAGAGTTTCAGGAAAAACAACGCAATTTCAAAACTAATCAAGATATCCGAGTGGGGTCTGCTTACGAAATGCATTTAAGAGTTCACTGAGGGCCAAAAAGTACTTTTGATTTCGGATTAAGTTTTTAAACTGTATTTTTAGAAGAGTTAAAATGGCTAAAACGCATGTTTTCAGAGTAATTTTAAGGCGTAAAAACCGGTACAGATTCTTGAAAGCACTTAAGGGACTTGCATTATACCTTTATCTTCATTTCCCCGCCATGTAATGTTACGGTCACCGCTCATGTGTACGACGAGAAGACTGCGCGCCAGTCCAGAGGAGACACCGCGCTAGAAGCACCAGCGAGCGTCGCGCTTATCATCCCGCCTCGCTGACACACATACACCCCTGACGAGGCGGGCCCCTAAAACGGTCATGAAATATGTCCAATATTTTAGCACGATTCAATGTCATTTTACCTAGTGTTTCAAAAATGATTTTATATATTTTTATGCATCATATGTAAGCCTTTTAAGTATCATTCTCATCAGCAGAAACAAGACACTTCTACCTTTTAGTCAAGGCCAACAATGAACTTTCATCAAAATCTCCGTGAGACCGTATTTCTGCATGTATTAGTAAATATATCCGAGCCTTGAATACAAATGGTGGCAGATAAAAATGAAATAAAAATCGTTTTGAGCTGTTTATTCAAGCTTTATATTAGAATATATGGATATATATATATATATATATATATACATATATATATATATATATATATATATATATATATATATTTCCAAGCAATTATTAATTTAATTATTTAGTGATTTCTCTTGGAATATCTCTTAAATCAGCAACATTAAAAATAGTATCAAATTATTCAATAAGACAAAATGGAGTTATAGAAGATAAAAAATCAGGTACACAGCTGTCTCGTTCACACAGCTCCGCCTACACTCTGGTGCACATCTGCCATCAAAGGTAAAACATTATATTATGTGAAGATAGAACCAGATAAAAACTACAATTTGTTGTTAAATCCAAGCAATACGGTGCTAGTAAATACTTACCTCAATTTTCCCAAAAAAGCATTGCTCAGAACTAACTTTGAAAGTTCATTTATCCAGGGTTGGCTGATTTAATCCATAATGGTTTAAAACATGGTTTAAACAGTGGTTCAAAACAAGTGATGTTTATATAAAAAAATTAAATCATGTATTTTTAAATAGAATATATATATATATATTCCATCCACACATTAGCCAATATCATTGGAGGGATCGATGCAATGATCCGTTGTCGAAGGGTTGCAACATCTGGTACATGTGTTCGGAAGACCTCGTCCTTGACATAA